>NW_023425349.1:1200000-1662500 GCF_014108415.1 Molossus molossus
GAGGACAGAGTTCCGCATCATCTTGCTGCCAGTCCTCCATGGCGGGTGTGTCCAGACACCTCCCCGGACAGGACAGGGCCATTGTATGAGTCAGAGAGTCCCAGTAAGGAGCAGCCACGAGCCATGGAAGAAATGCCTGAGCGTCACCGGGAGGAGCCGCGCTCTGTGCACACTCGTGGGGCTGGAGAGGGGCCTCCCTTCGGTCCCTGGGCGGTGCTGCAGGGGGAGGCCAGCACCTGGCGCAGATCCTCTCCCTGACCAGCCCAGAGGGCGTCCCAGGTGCACAGCACCGTGTCCTCAGAACCGCCAGTCTCAGAGGGGCCGTCCCTGGCTTTCTGACCGGTTCTCGTCTCCATGGCCCTGCCCTGGTCCCCACACCAACTGTAAAGGTGGGGTCACCCCAGAACCCCACAGGCTCCTCTTGCCCCCTTCCTAGAGGACCAGGACCCCACACCTGGGGCCTCGCACACCTGTCTCCCATATCCAGACTCTAATCCTGACTGCTTCCCCATCCGGGCCCTGCTGGATTTCAGCTCCACGAACAAGCCGAGCTCCCTGCCTCGGGCAGCTCCCTGGGTCAGACCCTGCTCCGGCTCTACCCAGACCCAGGGGCTCCTCAGCCTTCAAACTGCTGCCCAGTGTGCCGCCCTCAGAGAGGCTGCCCTGACCCAGGCCTGGCCTCTCTCTGCAGGTGTCTGCTCTCGTCCTTGCAGGGCGCGCCTGTGGGCCACCTGCCTGCCCCTGCAGCTCACCTGCCTCTCCCCCCAGCCTGCTGTCCGGGAGAGGACAGTCTGTTCTGTTCACCACCTGGCCCGGGATCCAGAGCGCAGCACGTAAGCAACAACAACAAAGGAAGGAAGATTCCTCCTTCCTTCCTTCCCTCCGTGTCCAACCAGCCTACAAGTGAGGTCGAGACACCATCAGACGGCCAGGGAAAGCGTTCTCCCAACTGGTTTGAATCTCACATACTGTGCTGACGCTTCTGCACCCGGGCCGCTTCCAACCCACCGTAACTCGGAACGTACCTGAGGTGACAGCCCCGGGCCGTGTCCTGGGTCAGCGTCTGCCTTCTGAGGAGCTGGCAGGACCGGCGGGTTTACTGGCCTCGGCACCTGCTCTCCCGCTGCCCTGTCGTTCGGGGCTGACAAGAGAACCTCTCACTCAGCGTCCACCTGGCTGCGAGGACACCAGCGTGCTTCTAGGGGTCACCTAGACAGGCGCTCGCTGCTCTTACAAAGGACGCCCTCAGTCCTCAAGGGCGTCACCAAACTGCACTCAACAGTGGCCAGGGAACCCAGCCTTCTCCAAGGTCGTCGTCTGTGCTCGTTCCCATTCACCACCCCAAACACTTCACCGTGACGTCCACTCCAGGAGGTCCCCCAGCCACCCGCAGCGGCTTGTCAGCTCTCCTCCTCCTATCAGCCAGCTCAGAGGAGTTCAGAGCCTCTCCGCGCCCTCGCCAGCTCTCGGCCCGTCCTCTCCGAACACTGAGGCGTGGGAGTTAGGAATTCACGCCATGTGCTTAGAGCGAGCTTCAGCCTCAGAGCAGGGCACGGACCGGCCGACCCCACGGCACACTGGCAGGCTGGCAGGAAACACGTCCACGCCCGTGTTCCCGTGACGGGGGTGCGGGGCACTCCACGCCCCTTTCCACCTGCTTTCCTGGCCCATTCCTTGCCCTCTCCCGCTCCTGGACCTGTTCAGGGGGACTGCCCGATGGCTCCTGCTAGTCCACCCCGGGGCCTGGGCGCTGGGGGAGCTGGTACCTTTCCACGGGTCGGCCACGCTGATGTAGAGCAGGAGCCCACAGAGCATCAGAAAGGCCAGGATGAAGAGAATCACGTTCCTCTGTAACCTCGACAGCTGCTTCCATCTCTAAGGGAGGGCGGAGAGGAACAGTCTTTACTGACAAGAACACAGCTAGAAATCTCTTCCCCCGGGGCCGCCTCCGTGAGGACAGGGAGACACTCGGCAGGTCCCGTGTGCAGGTCTCTCGCTTCTGAACGGGGGCAGTTCCTTTGGCTGGGCCGGCAGTGCCGGTGACGGGATGCACTTGGACAGGGAAGATGAGGGTGAACACGGGCGTGGAGTCCGCTCTGTCCCGGGACGTGAGCCGCGGAGAAACACGCTGCAACGCGCCGCTGGGGCTCAGTCCCCGCGGGACCTGCACCTGCTCAGAAGCCACCTGTGGGCGCTGCGCGGCCCGAGACCGCCGGGGACGCACCGGGGGTTAAACCGGCCGAGCTCTTGCTCCGACCCCGGGGGAGAGCTCATCCGGGGAACCTCAGGTTTCCGTAGGGACGGAGAAGGCGAGGCCGCCCGGGGACCCGCGGGGGGCGCGTGCTCCCGCGCCAGGCGCCCTTCCCCCACGCCGCAGAGCCCGGCCCGCGGACACTGCCGCCGGGACCTGTGCCTCCTCCCAGCGTTGCGCCTCCGGCCCCGGCGGCGCGCGGGGCGGAGGCCCCGGGCCCGCGGGCCCAACCCTCACCCGCCAGCAGGAGCGGCGCCGCAGGGTTTTGCTGCCGTCGTCGCTCTGGCCAAGGCTCAGCGTCACCGAGATGAAGTCCCGATGCGGCGCGGACGGCGCTGACGGATACATGACAGCGGCGGAGGCGGCCAGGGGGACCCCGCCCACCGGTGGCGTCAAGAAGCCGGTCTATTTGAGGGTCTTGAAGCTCGGTTCTTCGAACACCCGCGAGCAGCCATCGCAGCTCCGGCAACACCCCGCCCATCGCCCTCGCCGCCAATGCGCGTGCGCCGCGCCCTCTTAACCCTACTGCGCGTGCGCCCAACTTCTGCGTTCCTCCGAGCAGGCCTACGTTTTACGGCACCTGCCGTCGTCGCTCCCGCGCCTGCGCGGTGACCTCACACCCGTTCCGTTGGCGACGTCCCGCGCCTGCTCACATCACGCCCGAATGTGGGCGTGGCTTTGCCTGCTAAGAGAGCTGGGCTGCCCCTCAGGGCACGCTGTCCCCGGGCTTCCCTGTCGCGGAGCCTGTCTGCACCCCATCCCGGCCGCCCCAAGTCCTGTGGTAAAGGAGGACTGGCCGGCCGCTTTGCCTTGTTGGTGCGGCCACCTGGATCCGTCATTGTCACTGCGATCTCCCGCAGGGTTTCCATCCGTGGGACCTGCTGGTTTTGGGGGCGCACCGCGGTTCCTGCACCTGGCCGGGCATGCACTCCGCTCGTAGCAGAGCTGCCCGGTGCCTCCGGGACCTGCTCTGCTCAGGGCCGGCGCCGTGCTCCCGGCAGCCCTGCCTGAAGTCTGGGTGTCTGCAGGGCCCCCCACCGTGTGCGCCGCCTGCTGGGCACCTGGCTCCTTTGAGCCTGCCCCCGGGAGCTCCTGCTGCCCTCCTACCCGCTTTCTCTTCTAGGGACCATCTCTCAGGCCTCATCCCACACACAGCTTTGTGCCTAGTCCAGCGACGTCCTCATGCATCCCTGCAGATGGGTTACCAGGGAAACGGTGGCGTCCGGAGGGTGCGAGTGCAGGAGGGCGCCACCAGGCTGTCAGACCTGAGCATGCAGGAGCCCACCCTGGAGAGTTGGTTCAAGGGGTGGGTTCTGGGTCCATCTGCAGGGTGTCTGACCCACTAGGTTGTTGCAGCCCCCCCCCCCCCAGCCTGGTAGGGAGCTGGGCAGAGCAAGCGGGAGGAGCTCCCTGGTCAGCCCAGAGCAGGTTCGGCTGTGTGTGAGCTCCCGCCCTTGCTGGACAGAGTTGTGAACATCTGGTGCTGTTCCCACTACACACACTGGTCAAAGACTGCATTCTCCAGGCAAAGGAATCAACCACAGCGTGTGGTGTTTATTGGTAACCCCCCCCACCTTGTATGGAAAATCAAGTTTGGCAATCTTTCAAACACTGTTTTTTCTGGGGTTAGAGATGGGGCAGGGGTATAAAGGTGGCAGGAAACTCGGTGAAGGGTACCTGGGACCTCTGTGCTGTTTGAAACTTTACATGAAGGTATAATTATTTGAAAATAAGTTGTTTCTTTAAGTGAGCTGTTTCAATAGTTTTCCCAGCAAACTCTACTTGGAGAGACTGCACAGTGTCCCAGTTGTGGTAGTGAGGAGCAGCTCGGGGCACGACCCTGGACCTGGGCCTCCACCTGGGTAGACCCTCTTCTACCCTAGGCCCCCAGCTGGTCTGCAGAGCAGCAGAGAAGAGGATCCTAAGGCACATGGTTTGATTTTGAGGTTTGCAAGAGACTGGGAGGCCTGGGCATGGCTGTTATTCTGCCATTGTGCCCAGATCGAGATGTGTAGATGAAGCCACTGTGCCATTCAAGCCACTGGAGGAGAAATCAGCTGCACCTGCACCCATCACTGATAACATTCTTGCCCTGGGGAAGCCATGGCTCCCCTGCAGGCAGACAAGCGGAGGTGCAGTTTAGCAGCAGGCTGCACTGCGTGCTGCTCCTCACATCGGCAGGGAGGTAGATGCCCCTGTGCTGTGTCCAGAGGGGAAGGAGGCACTGGGGCCCAGAGCAGCAAAGCCGGGACAAGAGACCAGGACCAGCTGGCTTCCTGCAGCCTCGGCCAGGCTGCAGGGGTGCAGGAAGGGTGCCCCTGCCACTCCATACAGCAGGGGAGGAGTGTGAGCACCATGATCAGAAGCTACTGGTAGTCTGGATGACGGATGGCACTCCCCATCTAGTTAAATTCCAGATTAATGACCACCTGAGGCGGCCACGCATACTGGTCCCGCTAGTTCTTGGAAGAAGCACCTAAAACAGCAGCCTAAGCCAGCCGCAGACATGACAGGGCTGAGGCCTCAAAGAGAATGGAAAGAATTCAGTCTTAGGTGTGCAGACCGAGCTTCTCTCCCTGGTGAAGCTAGCTCTTTATGGTGATGAATCAGGCCCCTTCTGCTGTCAGCTCAGCCAGCAGGCTGGGCTGTGACCCCCCAGCCTCATCCCAGTTGCTGGGTCAGCTGCCAGGGAGGGAGGGGGCAGTCCCCTCTAAAGAAGTCACCCTGTGAGGGAAGGACAGCGCCCCCGCCTCTCATCTGATCTGTTACATCTGTAGAAAAGCTGGGTGTGGCTGGTATTCCCCAGAGAAGCCGTTGTCCTATGTCAGCTCACAGGCAGCGCCGCTGCTCGTATTCGATGATGCCGCAGCTCCTTCAGCCCCACCGTCCAAGGTCCAGAGTCCCTCTGCCTCCCACCTGGACCCCACAGCCAATATTGGTGCTGGAGTTCTCACTGGCCCACAGAAGGCCTGCAATCACTTGTGTCTATGGGATCCAGTGACAGGATAGGTCCCCCTCTCGTGAACCAGGGCTCTTCCTTCTGTGTCCCATGGTCCAGAAAGGCACAGCCGCCTGGGTTCCTACCCGGAGCCCTGGGTCAGGACCACATCCACACTCCTGCGGACCCCAGGGCTACCAGGTCTGGGAGCCAGTCAGGGCTGCAGTGCCCTGACCTGGTTCTCGTCCAGGATGAGTGGGGACTGGAACTCGCGGCCTTGCAGGTACACTTCCAGACCCTGGAAACAAACCAAGTGTCCACTTCATGGGCCCAGGTGGGGGTCCCAATTCTGCCTGGAGCTGAGAAGGGGCTTCCAGAAACAAGGGTCAAAAGTCACCTCAAGACTGAGGCCAGCATGAGCCCTCCCAGCACAGCAGGGTCAGGCCACAACCTATCCAGAGGGGAACAGCCCACATTCTTCCCTCAGTAAGGCTGAGCTGGCTTGGCCTTCCCGCCCCTCCCAGGAGCTTTGAGGAGCTCACCCCACCCCACGTCCCAGAAGGTCCTTTGCAACTCAAGGACCCATTTACCCCATTGGTAAAATGAGGCAGAGCCATGATTTTCCAGCCAAGCACCCGCCTCTCCCCAGATGTCTCCCTCCGATTACGCAGGCCTCACCCCAGAATACCCCAGACGGCCAGGCGGCTCTCACCTCTCCAGAGTAGGACACCAATGGTGAGATCTCACACACGGCCGGAGGCTCTCCAGTGCTGGGCAGGCTGAGGAACCCACTTGTCAGCATCCGCTCGGGGATGCATACCCCAAGCCCCCCTCCCCCGCACCACCCATCATAGGAGCAGTCCAGTCCCTCTGTGGCCCAGACGACTGACCACCATACACCCAGCTTCCCACAGTCCTTTTCTCGGTAATCTCTCCATCTGGACACCCAGAGCCCTGAGCAAACTGCCCCCGCCTGTCTCGTAGACCTGGACTGCCAGATTTAGGTGATGACTGCGGACAGCTGAAGAAGTGGAAACCCATTGTCCTTTTCTTTCCTGGCCCAGAAAAGTGACCTCCCTAGCTGTTTTCTGAATGTCCTGCCTGGGTCTCAGTTTCAAAGCTCATGAATGAGCCCAGGAAGGCTGCATCCCCCACCTTCCCCAGGGCCCTGAGTGGACCTTGAGGGGCTGGGTCACAAGGCTGCAGTGGCAGCCACTGTGTGGCTGAGATGGACACACCGCACCTGTCAGACAGCAGCAGAGCGAGCAGCACCCTGGAGCCCACACTCACCTGGCCAGGTCGGGAAGCCGGGCCCCATGCACATCCACGAAGTGGGCCCCCGCCTGCAGGGCCCAGCGGTAATGCTGGGTGAGCAGGGCCCGCCGGGCCGTGGTGGGGTTGTCCTTGTCCGCTGAGTCAGCATTCTTCAGAGGGGAGAACTCTTCCTTCCGCAGCACCTCAAAGGCCACAAAGTTCCTGGTGGGGAAAGAACTGGTGACCCGATGTCTTGGCCCACAGGCCCTGGTCTTGGGCAGGTGAATGTCCTGTCTCACAAGCAGCAGGCCTAGGAAGGGCTCCACAGAGTTCCTCCCTCAACTGCCACCAGTCAGACCCCAGACCTGGGACCCAGAGTGAGGGCTAAACACCCTGGGGGAGTCCCCAGTACCATGGCCTGGACACTGCAGATGGAGGGCTCAGGAGGAGCCAGGTGTCCCCACGAAGTCCCTAGCCCCTGATGTTCCCTATACTTTCACCCTCAGGGGGCTGCTTCCTCTGGCCTTCTCCCGGAGACCTGCCTGCAGCCCCCCACTCTGTGCCCCCATCTAGCCTCCACGTCCCTGCCCGACTGGGCCTCAGAACCCACCACCAGAACAGAAGGGAAAATGGAAAAAGTAAATGGGTTCTGCCACTAACTCAGCAAACTGGAACACATCAAACACGAACTTCTCCATCTTTATCCCGTTCGGTTCTAGCGGTTTTACCAGATTCCCCTCCTCATCCACGTGCGGGACCTTCTTCACAGCCACGTGTGGCTTCAGCAAGGGCTCAAACTGCCTACGGGGACGGAGGAGAAGAGGAAAGATGTAGTCCAGACAAAATACCCGAGGGGGCCCAGCCAGGTGGGAGCTGAGCTGGGTCTCGGAGGGCACAGGCACCCTCCCGCACCCCTAGCCCCACCATCACCCCTGCCCCGGTGAAATGGCACAGGAGACACAGGCCAACCTGGCCGCAGAGCCCCGCACCAGCTGTCCGGCTTCCCTGGGGCCTCTGTCTTCCTTAAAGGCCAAGAACTCTTCTCCACCCCACCTCACCGGCCAGCTCCCAAGCACAGCTCCACCCTCGCCAGGTCAGCCTCCACCCATCGCACACCTGGTGACCACCTGGAGGAAGCTCCGCGTGAAGAAGTGGTTGCAGATGTTGCCTGCGTTGTAGAGCAGACCCCCGTCGGGCGCGCGAAGGCGCACGGTCTCGGGGCTGATCTCACTGTACTCCACCACCTGGGGGACGCCGTCCACCTGGCACACCACGCCCACTGGCTCCTCAGGGTATGCCTTCTCCACCACCTGGAGCCAGGACAGAGGGGCTGGGAAGGCTGGGTAGGCGGGGCACTTCGAGCTGGGGGCGGGGCAATGCCGTCGGGGGAGGGGCAATGCCGTCGGGGGCGGGGATGAGGATGGGCGGGGCGCGGCGGGGGCGGCCAGCGGGCTCACCTTGGCGCCACAGTCCGCGCCGTGCAGCACGCAGAAGCCGATGAAGAGGGGGTCCGCCATCCGCACCAGGATGTTGTCCACACAGTACACGTGCACAAACTCCACGCCTCGGCGCTCCATGTCCTCTAAGATCCGGTGGTCCGCCAGCGCTCGGTACAGGCCCCCGTTGCCGTCTGCAGAGGGAGAATGGGGCGTGCCTTGTGGGGGCGCCAGCCTGGCCTTAGCCGGCTGTCCAGGTGGGAGGCCCCTCGCGGTTGGACCTCGTTGTGCCAGAGGCCGCTCTCTCACTATCCAAGTAGTCCTATGGTTAGGTATGCCCCACCGGCAGATGAAAGAGGCCCAGACAGGGGAAGCCACTCTCTTGACTCACACAGCCTCCAGGCAGCACATTCCAGCCTCTATCCCAAGCCTCCTGCCCCCTAGCTAGCTCTGCATTCTAGGCCAGGGGTGGGCATACCTGGGGCCATGGCAACCTTGTCTTTCCGCTCCAGGATGGCCTTGCCATCGAAGGTCACAGCAGGCAGCATGCGCTGCTCAAACATGACCACGTTGTTGGGGTCCAGATGAAAGAAGTCATGCTCCTTAAAGAACTCGGCTGTGGGCCCCAGCGTGAACTCACTGGTCATGATGTACCTGCCAGGGGAGGTCAGGCAGAGCTGGCCTTGAGGAGGGCCTGGCTCCAACAGGGGCTGGCATCAGGATCCAGAGTGTCAGGCCTGTCTGGGCGGATGCTGGGCTCTGTCCAGGGCTGTGCCGGGGTTGGGATTCAGGTCTTGGTGTGGGGCAGAGCTGGGGCTACATGGGGATTACACTGGGGCCAAGGTCATGCAGAGAGGGCATACCAGGGCACTGTGCAGTGGGTCCCATGATGCTCGCCAGCCAGCTGCTCCACCCGCCGAATCCGTTCTGCCTGCAGCTGATACAGGGTCTTCTGGCTGGGCAGCCCCACCTGATACATGCCCTTGGGGTAGGTCACACCCAGACGAGTGCCTTGCCCACCAGCCAGCAGCAGCACGGCCACCTTGTTCAGGGCGATCTGGTGGAAACCTGGAGGCATGGGGTGCCATGAGGAGCCGCCTGGGACCTGCCACACTACCACCCCTTCACTTCAGAGCCAGCCAAGCTTGTGTCCAGGACTCAGACTACTGATAGCCACCAGACAGAAATTTCCAGTGACATTCTAATCTCATCTGGGTCAAGACCCCACCCAAACCTATCCTTGCCCTGACACTTTAGAGGTTCTGATGATGTCCTCCTGGGTTCATTCCCATCCTGGATCCTTCAGAGGAAACATGGGGTTTGACTGATCAGCTTTGCTGCGCCCCCCCCCCCCAACCTTAGGGGTGGGGGACAGCTGGGCAGGCTCCTCTCCAGGAGCACCTGCCTCACCACCAGGCCAAGAGGCCAGGAGGGCACCTGCACCAATGCTAGTGTGAAAAGCAGTGTGTGCAGCCCGGCGGGTGTGGCTCAGTGGTTGAGCATCCACCCACGCACCAAGAGGTCGCCAGTTCAATTCCCGGTCAGGGCATATGCCCAGGTTGTGGCCCAGTCCCCAGAGGGGGACATGCAGGAGGTGGCCAATGGATGGTCTCTCTCATTGATATTTCTTTCTCTCCCTTCCTCTCTCTCCAAAATCAAGTTTTGAAAAAGAAAAGGAGCATGTGCAAGGGGGTCCCCTACTGCCAATAAGCCTGTGGGCTGGGCACTGGGCAACCAGGTGTGCTTATGCACAAGGCACTCTCCAGGGGAATGCGGGTGGGGCGGCTGCCAGCTCCGCAGCGTTTGGGGGGCTCCCCACTGGAGTCACAAGCTAGTGCACGTGATGGGGGAAGGAGACTTCACTAAACTTCCACAAGAACAACCTCTCCTCTCAGCCTTCTCTGGGGGCAAGGCTCCCTTCTGCCGGCCAGGGGCGCCCCGCGGCCAGAACCCCGCCTACCTTCCTGCTCCCAGAGCCGCCGCGCCTCGGGGTCGCTCCGGATGACGCTGCCCACGCGCTCGGGGGGCAGGGGCCGCAGGCGCGCGGCCAGGTCGGGCGGCGGGCCCGGGGGGCGCGCACAGGCCGCGGCCGCGCGCTGGCAGTGCTCGCGCAGCGCCTCGGGCTCCAGCGGCTCCAGCTCGGTCAGCAGCGCGGCGCGCGGTCCCGGCGCCAACTCCGCGCAGAAGCGCAGGAGGTGCTCCTGGCCGGCGCGCCGGAGCCGGGCGCGCACCTCCTGCTCCGAAGCCATGTCGCCGCCGCCGCCCGCCGAGTTGGCACTCGTGACCCGCGCGGCCCCACCGGCGTCACGGGACCCGGTGGGCGGGGCCAGCCCCAGCGCCCCGCCCCCGTCCCCCGAGCTCCTGGCCGACCTCCGGGGTTGCGCCCGCCGCAGCCTGCCGAGTCAGACCCCGGCGCCAGCAACGTGGGAAGTGTAGGGGTCGTGGCGCCTCGAGTCCAGGAGCCCTTCCCCGCAGGTTCTAATACACCCCCTGCCCACTGCCCGGGGCGGGGGCGCTCGACCGAGGGGGAGGCTGGGTCTGTTGAGGCAATTGTGTCTCCTGGCACACAGGTTCTGCACACCGGACCTCTCCCCTCCACACACCCTTTCTGGGTGAGGAGGCGGAGCGTCACAGCCCCCTTGGGTGCCAACTGTACGTTCTGTGGGCCTAAAAGGAGTCCTCTTTCCAAGGACTGTCTTAGACCTGCCAAGGCCTTTGCACTTGCTGTTCCTTTTAACCTGGACAACTCTTCCCCACAAAGTTGTGGCTCAGTGGCTGAGCGTGGACCCCTGCACCAAGAGGTCGCAGATTCCATTTCTGATCAGGGCACATGCCCAGGTTGTGGGCTTAATCCTTAGTGGGGGGCATGCAGGAGGTAGCCAATCAATGTTCTCTCTCATCAATGTTTCTATCTCTCTCTCCCTCTCCCTTCCTCTCTCTAGAATCAATAAAGAAAAAAAAGAAAGAAAGAAAGGAAAAGAGCTCAGCTGGGGTGGCTCAGTGGTTGAGCATTGACCCATGTACCAAGAGGTCACCAGTTCAATTCCTGGTCAGGGCACATGCCCAGGTTGTGGGCCTGATCCCTAGTGGGGGACATGTAGGAGGCGACCAATCGATGTTCTTTTTCCTTGATGTTTCTATCTCTTGCCCTCTCTCTCTAAAATCAATAAAGAAAAAAAAATTAAAAGAAAGAAAGAAAGAAAGAAAGAAAGCAAGCTACAGAGCTGGAAAATTGTCGGGCCAGGCTAGAAAGGGGGCTGGAAGGGGGAAGTGATCAGAGTTCAGGGCATAAAGAACAGGGGCCACACCTTAGTCCCACACCCTGAGCTGGCACCAATTCCAGTTTCTTCTGTACCTTCCTCCAGGGCCTAGCCAGGGGACCCCAGAAAGCCCTTAGACCAAGGGCTTTGCCAGGTCTCTGGTCACATGTCACCTTTCAGAGACCGTCTCAAGTCATGTTAGCTCAGAGGGCACCCTCCCATCCTTCTCTGTTCCTTCCTGCCTTTGTGCATTCTCTGCTGCCTGCCCCCACCCTGCCACCCAGAAGTAAAGTCCAGGAGAGAGGGATGTGGTTGGCTCACCCCCCTGCCCATCACTGTAGATCTATGCCAGCACACAGGAGGCACTTAGTGTTTGCTGACTGAATGAATGAATGTCAGGTTTCAAGCCTAACACAGTGACCAGACCACAGCAAGGGTTCAGGGACTGCTTGCTGAAAGAGTGAATGAATGAATGGTCTGCTCCAATAGTTTGTGGTAGTTGAAGGCAGTTTGGGGCAGAGGTTGGCAGTGGAGGGTGTGTATGGGAGCAGAACAGCCTCCACACCCCAGGAATCCATGGAAACTCTTATCACCCCTGCCTGCACATATGCCCTTGAAGCCAGGTGTCAGAACATGAACTCAGGGCCTGTCTTGGTCAGGGCAACCCCTGAATCCTGCCTCGAGGTGGGAATGGGCCTGAGAGCAGAAGGGTTTGGACAATGGGGACTGTGTAGCCAGAGGTACCTGCAGGGCCACGAGAAAAGGACCTGACCCACCCGGGCAGACAGGGGTGCAGACAGGTGGGCATGCCAGTGAGGCAGAGGTGGGCAATAACCTCCTGAACTACCTGCCAAGGGCAGGTTTGTGACCAAGGAGTCACCTTCCCTTTGCCCGTGGGCCTCATCCAAAGGGTTCAGTGGAGCAGGGTCCAGAGGCCACCACAGGTCCCTGGTTGTCACTGCAGAAGTAGAGACCAGAGAACTCTGGGACAGACTCAAGGACTGAGAGGGAGCTGCCTGCTTTCACTCCATGCCCAGTGCTAGACAGGGGACAGAAGGGCCCAGTCCCCCTGCCCACCTCCAGGGAGCTCCAGGCTGGCACAGCGAGAACATAATTACAACTGGGATGGGGGCCTTGCAAAGTGCAGGATCCGCTGGGGACCCACCTGGCCTGGGGCTCTGAGGAGCCCCCAGGGTGACAGCAAAGTTGAAAGCTATAGAGTTGGGCCCGGCCAGTGTGGCTCAGTGATTGAGCGTCGACCCTGCACCAAGAGGTCGCTGGTTCAATTCCCGATCAGGGCACATGCCCAGGTTGTGGGCCCAATCCCCAGTGAGGGCCATGCAGGAGGCGGACCATTGATGTTCTCTCTCATCAATGTTTCTCTCTCTCTCTTCCTCTCCCTTTCTCTCTCTAGAATCAATAAAGAAAAGAAGAAAAAAAAAAAAGCTATAGAGTTGGAAAATTGTCGGGCCAGGCTGGAAAGGGGGTTGGAAGGGGGAAGTGATCAGAGTTCAGGGCATAAAGAACAGGGCCACACCTTAGTCCCACGCCCTGAGCTGGCACCGATTCCAGTTTCTTCTGTACCTTCCTCCAGGGCCTAGCCAGGGGCCCCCAGGAAGCCCACAGACCAAGGGCCAGGGGGCGCCTCCCACATAGGGTGAGACTCCTCAACACAGTGAACTCAGAGGGCTCATGGGCCCCAGCAGGGCCTGGGCACTGCTGGCCATGCCATCCTGAGCTGCGGCAGCATCACCCGCTGCCAGCCGCTAGCCTCCACACCCACACCACACTAATCCCACAGAACTGTCCTGAGCCCTCCCTGTCCCACAGGCCTCACCCTGGCTTGGTGTCCCACCCAAAGATGGCATTTCCTCTGTGACCTCCAGGATAGGATAAGTTTCTCCATATGCTGGCCGGCCACCCACTGAACAGTCACTGTGGGCCAGGCCAATGCCAGGCCTTAGGGTGGCCCCACCCTGCTCCCAAAGAGTACAGGGACTCATGGGGAGACAACCGCCTTAGCAAGGAGAGAGCAGCCCTATACTTTGAAGGTCAGGGCATCTAATCTGACTTTCAGGGTGGGTCAGGTACCTGAGTAGAGATTTGAAAAATGCCCAGCGATCAGCCAGGAGCTACAGAGAAGGGCATTCCTGGTAGGAAAGCCACCATGCCCAAAGGCCCAGAGGTGAGGGGTTGCCAGGTACCCTAAGCATGGGGGACCAGGAGTGGGGTGCTGGGAGCAGAGCAGGAGGGAGAGGTGAACTGCAAGGCAAATGACTGTCCTGGGACTTTGGCTGGTCCTGCCACTAAAGGGGAAGCCAGGGGCAGACCAGGCTCCAGGCTCACAGCTTTCTATGCGCCCCCCCCCCTAATTCCTTACCACAAAGAAGCTCTGACATTGAGGGGTAACCCCAGGAGAGAAGTGGACCCAAGACACTCCCTGGCCAGGGCACCAATGCTTGGGGCTCAGGGACACAGAGGCCCAGTTAGGCAGTCCACCCAAGACAGGTTGGACCCAAGGGAGGCCAGCCAGAGTGCCAAGGTGAACCCTGTGCCAGGGGTCTGTGTGGAGGGGATACTGGCGACTCTTTGCTAGTTTATCCCTGAAGACCCACAGTCTGCCTAGAAAGCAGCAGATGACACATAATATTGCTTAGTGGCAAATGCTCATGGCATGGGGATGTCTGGGAAGTTGGGGGGTGGGGCGAGGTGGGGGATGGGACCAGGGCAGGGCCTGGAGGACAGGCAATGGTGAAGGCAGGGGGTTCCAGGCAGACCTCTTGGGCAGCTCCCTGACTTCAGGAGCATCCTACCATTTAGTCCTGAGACAGGCTCCCAGAGCTGGACAGCAGGCTGGTGCCCACCGAGGCTGCCCAGACAGAGTGACTGGATCTGGCTGGGAAGGAAGAAGGGGCCCTGAAGCATAGGGGTGCCTAGCTGGCCTGAGAAGTCTGAGACTCAGAAGAGCAGCTGAAGAAGTGTCCAGTAAGAGGAAGAGGCTGGAGCAGAGGACTTTGGGAGCTGCGGAGAGCTGGTCGCCAGATGGGGATCTGGGGACACAGGAAAAAGTGGCTTTGTCCTGCAAGAGGCAGGAAAGGCCAGGCTGTCCCTAGGGACCAGGGGAGGAGCTAGCAGCAGTGGGGACACAGAGGCCTCTGTGAGGGGAAGCGCCCAGCTGGCTGGAGCCCACAATCCTCTTGGGGCCCGCCTGTCGCAAGAGAAAGAGGCCCCAGAGTCGGCGATGTCTGTGCCCGAGACCCTCAGCGGAGAACGCCCAGGGGAGCCAGAGGGGGAAGGTGGGTCTCTAGAGGGGCTGTGCTCCCCATCCTTATCCCACGAGGCCACCTGGGGACAGATTTTGTATTTGGTGCCAGGCCCCGCCCCTCGGAAAGGTAGGCGGGTCGGCCAATCCGAGAGAGGACTGAGCCGCGGCGAGAGGGTTGGTGCGGTGGGGTTGGGGAGCATAAGGGGGCCCGCTTGGGTCTCCTTTCCCCACCGGGCGAGGCCACTGGGGAGGTGGAGTGGGGGGACCCGCCCCTGCCAGGTCTGGGCCCCCGCACTTCCCCGGCCCCGCCACGCTCCGCGGCCAGAGCGCGGGGAAGCGCTGGCCCCTCCGCCGGAAAATCAAACTGGGCCGGCGGTCTCTCAGCCAATCGGGGAGGAGATGGGCCAGCCTCGGCCAATGGCCGCCGCGAATGCTAATGAGCACTGACGCCACGAGGAGGCCCATTCAAAAACTAGCAGCTATTGTCGAAACCGGTTGCGCGCGCCGGCCCGGCCCCGCCGTCGGGCCGCGCGGGGACCCAGCCTGGGGTGGGCCCTGGACGGAGCCCGGTCGGCAGGCCCATGGCCGGAGCTGCGATGGCCGAGCCGGGCTGCCCGCCTCCCGCCGCGCCTCCGGAGCCCGGCACCGAGGGGCTGCCGCGCGCCTTCCTGCAGAGCCTGCGCACCCTCTCCGACATCCTGGACGACCGGCGGCGCGGCTACGTGCACCTGCGCGAGATCGAGTCCCGCTGGCAGGGAGCCGACGCGCGGGAGCTGCCCCGCGGCGTGCGGAGGGCCTGCGCCAGGTGGCCCCGGCCAGCGGCTACCTGACCGATTCGAGCGCTTCGTGGCCGGCCTGCGCACCTCGCTTGTGAGCGCCGACGGCGGCCCTCGGGGCCCGGCGCGCGCCCTGGCCCGGGGAGGCGACCCGGCGCGGCCCGGTCCGGTGGCCAGCCGCCACCGCTGCCGCCGCAGCGCCTGGTGTTCACACCCGCCGAGGAGCCGCGGACGGTCCTGGAGAGGAAGCCCCTGCCCCTGGGCGCGCGCCCCCCGGCGGCCGGCCCCGGCGGCGCGGCCCGGAGCCTCGAGAAGCTGTGCGGCCTGGCGGAGGCGGCGCCCGGCCTCGCGGAGCCCGAGCGGCCGCAGGGCGCGGCGCTGGAGCGGAGCCCGAGCGAGGACGCTGGTGAGTGCGGGGCGGCTCGCCTGGTAGCTCCCCACCTCGACCTGTACCCGAGGCCGGAGCCCGAGAAGTGCCGCCCGTGCATCTTCCACGGGGGCGGGTCGAGCAGCTCTTCCTGGATTCGTGAACCTGGACGGGAAAGAGGCCTCCTACCTGTCCCTGTGTGCTCAGGAGCCAGGAGCCAGGCTAGCCCTTCCCCCACCACAGCATGAGGCCAGCAGGAACTCCTGTACCAACCATGAGCTGGGCACTGGGTGTGAGGGGGTTCTCTCCTCGAAGACCTGCCCTACACCTAGGGACAACTGGACCCTCGGTTTCATCGCTGGTGACTGCTTAGGTGGAGACATTTCCTTCTAGTGCAGACGAGAAAGGGTCCCCTAGGCTGTGGAGGGACCCATTCTGTCTCCTTGGATCCTTCTCCGTCTGACCTCTGGGCCAAGAGGGTTGGGTCCACTACCCCCACCAAAGGCAGGGTAGTCAGGGGCTGCTGCTGCAGCAGGACCTGGCCGGGTTGCCAGGGATGGGTGGGCCTTCCCGGCCTGTGGGGCTAGGGAGGAACACAGACCACAGCCTCTGGGGCTGGCCAGCAAGCGCCCTCCCTGCCTGGCTTTTGGTCCAGTGGGCAGGGACGGAGAGTGCTGAATGCCCCTCTGCCTTCCCTGCTAGTAGGACCTGCACTGTGGCTGATGTGAGACCTTCCTCAAGGGGCAGGTTCTAGCGCTTTCTGTGCGGCACTCTGCTTGCCAGGGTCGCTGGACTCCTGCCCCAGCCTCTGCCTGCTGGTCATCCAGCCGGATATCTAGTGTACTGTTAATGTGGGGGCCTGGGAGCTGCCTGTGGACTTGACAGTGTAGACTGGGCCCGGGTTTCTGGGTGTCCCTCTCCCACCAGCCTCCCTCTGCCTGTACCTTCTCCACCACACAGCACTGCAGGTTGCAACGTGAACTCTGGGCCTGCTCGGAGCATGTCTGCCAGGGCTGGCTGGCGGCCCACATGCTACCTGTGCCAACCCTCTGGACGCGCCCATGACAGGCACACCTGCACCCACTACCTGGATCACTCTCCTACTCCCTTGACTTCTAAAGATGAGCAT
This sequence comes from Molossus molossus, assembly GCF_014108415.1. Classification (NCBI taxonomy): domain Eukaryota; kingdom Metazoa; phylum Chordata; class Mammalia; order Chiroptera; family Molossidae; genus Molossus; species Molossus molossus. The sequence goes on from NW_023425349.1 coordinate 1,216,677, forward strand.
GGTGTGGAGGGTAGTGCTAGGGAGCCAAGGGAGGGTGCCCTCCATACCTGCACCCCTGTCCTCCGCCCCGGGAGGCCCTGCACATGCGGCCCCGTCCCCCAGGGAAGCGGCTGGCCCTCCAGGAGGCTCTGGGGGGAGGGGGGCGGGGGGGGGAACCTGGTTTTCCCACTGGCTGCAGGTGGAGGGTGAGCTGCAGACGCTCTTGCTGCCTGCAGGGTGCACTGTGCCTGCACTGCGATCCCTACCTGGGGAAGTCAGGTCTCTGCCACCCAAGGCTCCACATGTCCCCTGCGTTAACTTACCGTCCTCCGGTCTGTGGGCCGACGCTCTAACCACTGAGCAAACTGGCCAGAGCTAACTTACCCTTAAAGGCCCAGCTACAAGGAGAGGAGTGGGGAAGACCAGAGGCCCCCCTTTCTCACTCCATACCTGCAGCCTTTGAGCTCCAAGGTGGGCACTAGGGGTACAAAGACAAGCTGGGTAAGCCCTTGCCCTTAGGAAACTCACAGTCTGCACATGTGTGTACACACATGTGTGTCATGTGCAGACATGCAGTTACAGGCCCAAGGCAGATGTGAGGGGAGCTGGTGGGAGTCAGGTGGGGACCAGACCCCAGCCAGGTGAGGTGTGGACTGGGCTGGTCCCCTGCCTCAGACTCCGGGGCTGGACTGATATGGGGAGGGGCCCCAAGAGGCTCCGAATTGCTCATGACCTCAGAGGCGTGCAGGCCTGGACCCAGCTTTGTGTGGCCAGGGGTGGGGAGGGCGTTGTGGGGAGGGCCTGGAAGCCAGGCTTCGGGGTTGAGACTGACTAGTCAGGCCTGGAGGTGAGCCAGGCCCTCACTCCTGCAGGTGCGGCGGCCTGCAGGGCCTGGGAGCCAGGCGGCGGGGACGCGCGGCGGGCCTCCCGTGCCCGGGGCGAACGTCGAAGGCACACCATCACAAATGGGGTGGACTGTGACTTGGTGAGTCCAGGGCTCTGGGACTCTCTCCATCTGGCCTAAGATTGGACTTGGCTCCCGTGTTTGGTCTCCTGGACCACCCTTCTGCCGGGGAGGGGACAGCCAGGCCTGGGTCCCAGGGGTGGCCTGCGACAGGAATGGGGTCAGTTCTAAACACCTCTCCCCACCCAGGCTTGAATCCGCCTGAGGAATGGAATGGCCCAGGGTCAGGTCGGGAAGTCCTTCTGGGAGATGGCGCCTGGGTGAGCTGTGGCAATAGGCTTGGCCTCCTGAACTGCCCGGCCCAGCCTGCTGCCCGAGGCTCCCTTTGCCCCACTGGCCCAGCTCACTGCTCAGTCCTCAGGAGCTCAGTCCTCGAGGGGCGCTGAACTCCAGACAGTGGCCCGTGTTCCCTGGGGAAGCCGGGTCCCCCTGGGAGGAGGAACAAGGCTGTGCTCCCTGCGAGTGGGGACTCACCTGCAGGCGCGCCTACGGGTAGGTGCGTGCAGGCCCACACCGCGTGTGTGCTCACTGGCACGTGTGCACCCCCGCGCGCGGCAGCTGAAGCAGATGGCAGAGCTGGAGCAGGAGAAGGAGGTGCTGCTGCAGGGTCTGCAGATGATGGCTCGGGGCCGCGACTGGTACCAGCAGCAGCTACAGCGTGTGCAGGAGCGCCAGCGCCGCCTGGGCCAGAGCAGGGCCAGTACCGTGAGTGATGCTGCCCATCCCCAGGTGGGCCCCCCTACAGTGACCACCCACCTACTCCAGGACACAGCGGCTGTCCCTCCACCTCGGGTGCTGGGAGCCCCCCCACAGTGATGCTCCCCCACTTGGATTCTCGGCTCTGAGCAGTAACTTCAAGGGGCGAGGAGGGCCACCTGTGGGGACCCCGTCAAGGCATGGTGGCTGACCTTGGGCTGGCCCTGCTCTCTGACCACCCCTCCCCTGCTTCGTCTTAGGACTTTGGGGCTGAGGGGAGCCCCCGCCCGCTGGGGCGACTGCTGCCCAAGGTGCAGGAGGTGGCCAGGTTCCTGGGGGAGCTGCTGGCTGCAGCCTGTGCTGGCACGGTGAGTGCCCCGGCCACCCTCTGCCCTGTGCCGGCACGGTGAGTGCCCCGGCCACCTCTACCCTGTCCTGGAGGTGGAGCCGTGGATGCCAGGCCTGCCTGACTGTGTCCTCCTGTAGGCTGTGCCCTCATCCTCCTTGGGGCCCCCGGGCCCCACCTTGGCCCCCACCTCGCCTCCAGCACCCGACTGGCAGCAGCAGACCATCCTGATGCTGAAAGAGCAGAACCGGCTTCTCACCCAGGTGAGGTGTGGGAGGGCTGGGCGTGGCTGGCGGCCTGTTAGGCCCTGACTGCGCCCCCCTTTCCAGGAGGTGACCGACAAGAGCGAGCGGATCACACAGCTGGAGCAGGAGAAATCCGCCCTCATCAAGCAGCTGTTTGAGGCCCGTGCCCTCAGCCAGCAGGACACCGGGCCTCTGGACTCCACCTTCATCTAACACCCGGACACGGGCTCCCAGCCTGACGCCGGCCCTGGGCGGGCACCCCTTGATCCCAGCCTCGCAGGCTGAAGGCCACCCGGCTGGCCTGGACATAGCCCTTTCTCCTCCTGGTCTGGGCTCTCCCAGCCTCCCCCAGCCCCCCACCCTGGGCTGGGGCTGGGGGGCTGACCTGGGGCAGGGCTCCATTGTGCAGGCACAGACTAAAGCTGCTAATACCACGGTCAGTGGACAGTGGGGACCCCTCCTCGGGTTTACGAGGTGTCGGGCACCCTGGGCAAGTGGGCTTGTGGCAGCCCTGCCTCATGTTTACAGCTGGCCTGGCTCCCCTCCCCTCGGGGGTCTCCAGTGAACCGTGCTGGTCAGGCTAGGCTGCACTTCTGACAGCAGCCAGCAGAGGGCATCGCCTGCACGCTGGTCATGGGTCCTGAAGCTCCCACTAGGGTATCTCATGTGGGGCTGGGAGTAGAGGACCTTGAGGTGGCTGGGACACCTGAGGGCCCGGCCCTGACTGGACCTGGGGCCCAAGAGTATCTTCTCTCAACCCAGGGCACCAACACTGTGAGGCTGGCCCTCAGCGTGAACAGATGGAGGGGGCGGGGCTGGCGAGGTGTGGGGGTCTGCCTGGACCTGGTTCCAGGGGCCCTGGGGGATGGATGATGTTGGGGGATGCCCTGCTTGCCCCTCCACACTGACTGGAGCCTAAACCAACATGGCTTAGCCATCATCTCTCCTGGGCAATCTGGCCCAGGCTCCGGACCTTGGGCCCACCAGGCAGCCTGGCCAAGGCAAGCTGTGGTCACCAGTTGGCTCCAGTGTGGCCCTCACCAGGGGTGGGGGGGGTGAGCCTGGGAATCCCAGACATGCCATGAGGTGCCTGGTAGGTTTAGTACCCCCACCAGGTATGCACCCCCGCCTGTCATATTCTTCCCCTACCCCACCTTTGGCCCCAGGTCTGGGCTGGGAGACAGCATTTTGCTCAGAGAAGGGGGAGCTGCAGGACTGAGGAAGAGGCTGGGGCAGGTCCACCCGGAAGGGAGCACGAGGGGGCAGGTCTGGGAAGGCAGGGTACGGCCTCCAGCACCCAGGCAGACTCGTGCAGTGGTTAGACCAGTGCCAGCCAAGGAGAGGGCCTGCCCACCAGGACCACCTCATCTGCCTTCTTCATAGTTCTTGGATTTGCCCCTCCCTCTCTCATTTCAGGACCAGTTCTCCAAACCCTGAGGCCCTCACTGGGGTCCCTCTGCTCCCCAGTTCTCCAAATGCAGACTGTGACATTTCCAGAACTGAAAACCACAGTCTCCTGCTCCTAACCCTCCCATGGTCCCCTGGCAGGCCCCAGCCCCAGTGGCGTGGGCCCGTGCATACCTCTGGTAGTGGGCTGTGCTGGGGCAGCCCGCCCCCCACCTCTGGGATTTGCATCATACTGTTCCATCCAGAGCACCCTGTCCTGCTTCACCCAGCTTGCTCCTCCCCCGCCCTCCAGGGTGGGTGGAAACAGCCAGTCAACTTGGGAGGCAGAAGACTGGACATAGGTCTGCCCTGGGGTGACTGTCATCAGGAGTCCCGCCACCTGAAGACCCTTCGGCTGCAGGGGTAACCTGGTTACACAAAGGGGACAAGGACAGCGGCCTCCCTGGGCCCTGGTGTTCCACGCAGGTGGTATCCGTGGGCTGTGTGGCCCTAGAGGCCGCGAGGACAAGGTTTCAGGAGGTCCCTGGTTGGCATTGCCAGGCCCCCGGCACAGGCAAACATCTCTGGAGAGGTCCCTGAGCCGTGTACAGTGGTGTTTGGGGTGGGGAAATGTGAGGGCCCCATACCCTGAAGGGTACTGAGCAGCATTCCTGGCTTGTGGAGTGGGGGACCTCTGCTCCCAAGGAAAAGGAGCACCTTCAGATTAAGAGCAAATTTTCACAAACACAAGGACAGACCACCGCGAGACCCAGCAGAAACCACAGACTAGACATTTCAGATGTTTGGAATTATCAGAATATGAAATAACTTTTATATGTCTAAGGAAATAAAAGATCCTTGAAAATGTGAACAAGGAATAGTCTATGACTTCTTCTATAAAAAAAAAATAGTATTCTGTAAAGGTGACCAATAAAATGTAAAGATCAAATAGAACTAGAAATACAAATGTATAATTGAAATTAAAAACCTAAACCCTGGCTGGTTTGGCTCAGTGGTTAGAGCATCGGCCTGTGGACCAGAATCCTGGGTTCGGTTACCGCTAAGGGCACACACCCCGGTTGCGGTTTGTCCCCGGCCCTGGTTGGGGTTGTGTGGGTGGTAGAAGATAAATGCAAAAACAAATGCTCTCGGGTGAGGATTAAAAAAAAACAACAAAAAAAAACTGAAGTGGACCAAAGGTCGGTGAAATTCTCAGAGCTGCCGCTGAAGAGAGACTTGGTGAACTGACAGAGAAATGGGGAAATAGAGGTGGGTCACAAAGGACGGGGGCCATTCATCTGGTTGGATGTCCTGTGTGACAGGGAAGGGGCAGTGTATGAAAATAAATGCTTACAGCCCGACCGGTGTGGCTCAATGGATTAAGCGTGGTCCCATGAAGGTCCTTTTCCGGTTCAATTCCCAGTCAGCACATGCTGGGGTTACCGGCTCGATCCCCAGTAGGGGGTGTGCAAGAGGCAGCCGATCCTTTCTCACGTGGATGTTTCTATCTTTGTCTCCCTTCCCCTCTAAAAAAGAAAGAAAAGGAATGCTTACATTTTCAAAAATTATCTAAAAACAGATCCAGCAATCCCAGCTGGAGTGAATAAAAAATGCACTTTTTCTCTGCCCGGCTGGTGTGGTTCAGTGGTTGAGCGTCAACCCTGCACCAAGAGGTCACCGGTTCGATTCCTGGTCAGGGCACATGCCCAGGTTGTGGGCCGGATCCCCAGTGGGGGGCGTGCAGGAGGCGGCCAATCGATGTTCTCGCTCATCAATGTTTCTAACTCCCTCTCCCTCTCCCTTCCTGTCTCTCTAAAAATCAATAAAGAAACAAAAAAAATTTGAAATGCACATTTTCTCTTACAAGATTATATAATAATTCAGAGACGAAGGCCAGAGAGGTGAATGTACCTTTCATGCTCAGACTGTAACTGTTAACCCGAAGACCATCCCCAGAGAAACGACCTTTCAAGAATGAGGGCAAAATAAAAACACGTGCAAACAAAATTCGAGAGTTGACCACCAACGGGACATTATTTAAAGAAATTTTAGGGCCCTGGCCGGTTTGACTCAGCGGTTAGAGCGTCGGCCTGCGGTCCAGAGAGACCCGGGTTCGGTTCCCGCTAAGGGGCACGTATCTCGGTTGCAGTTTGTCCCCGGCCCTGGTCCGTCGTGCGGGTGGCAGCCACTCGATGTGTCCCTTTCACGTCGATGTTTCTCTCTCTCTCTCTGTTCCTCTCTCTCCCTCCCACTCTACCTGAACAAAAAATGGAAAAATGTCCTCGGGTGAGGATAAAAAAAAAAAAAAAAAAGAAATTTTAGGGGCAGGACCGCAGAAAGAAGGTAAAATTCAAGGAGTCAGACATGATGAGTTATTTCTTACAACTCAGCGACTTGACGCCACAGTCACGTCCTAGGGTTTCTGTGGGCGGGGAATTTCGGAGCCACCGTGCCAGTGGCCCTGGCTTGGCATCGCAGGAGGGTCTCTGGAGGCTGCTTAGGGCTGGAGGACCCGCTTCCCAGACAGTGCACTGGTCTGGCTGTTGGCACAGCACCTCAGTTTCTCGTCCACGCAGGGCTGCTGGGGTGTCCCCACTGGGGTGGCACGGGATCCCTTGGAGCACGTGTCTAGGAGGAAGCCGTATGTCTTTTTGACCCCGGTGTCAGGAGCCAGCGAGTGAGTCACAGTGTTACTGTCTCCTGTTCCTCGGAAGTGATCCCTGGCCGGTTTGGCTCAGCAGTTGGAACGTTGGCCTGCGGACCAGAGAGTCACGGTTTCGGTTCCTGCTAGGGGCACGCGCCAAAAAAAAAAAAAAGAAGAAGTGAGTCCTTTCTCAACATCTGCAAAGAAAGGAGGCTCCACCTACTCAAGATCTGTGCACACATTTTATTTTTTTAAATATATTTTTATTGATTTTTTTTTTTAGAGAGAGAAGAAGGGAGAGAGAGAGAGCAGCATCAATGGGAGAGAGAAACAAATATCGGCTGCGTCCTGTACACCCCCTACCGGGGGTCGACCCGCAACCTTATGTGCCCTGACTGGGAATTGAACTGGCTCCGCTCAGTCCATGGGAGAAGGCTCAAACCACGGAGCCACACCAGCTGGGCAAAAGACTCAATTTTTTTTTAAGGTTTTTTTTTTTTTTCTTTTTATTGATTTTAGAGAGAGGGAGAGGGAGAGAGAGATGGAAACATCCATGAGAGAGAACATCGATTGGCTGCCTCCTGCATGCCCCCCCTGGGGATTTGGCCCACAACCTGGGCCTGTGTCCTGAACAGGAATCGAACTGGCGACCTCTTGGTGCCTGGGTTGATGCTCAACCACTGAGCCACACTGGCTGCGCAAAAGACTCAATATTTAAAAGATGTTCATGTTTTGCCCTGGCCGGGTGGCTCAGTTGGTTGGTGCATCCTCCCATACACCAAAGAGCTTGCTGGTCCAATTCCCAGTCAGGGCACGTACCTAGGTTTGACCCCCCCGTTGGGGCACGTATGGGAGGCAACAGATCAATGTTTTTCTTATACTGATCTCTCTCTCTCTCTCTAAAAATTGATAAAAACATACCCTCGGGTGAAGGTTAAAAAATGAATGAATTTAAAAAAAATGTTCATTTTCCCCAATTGGTGTATAGATTCAATGTACTCAAAATTGAAAAACCAACAGTTTTTCAAGGAATTTGGGCAGGTTGTTCCAAAATGTTCATGGAAGAGCTAGGCTCTGGGAAAAGAAGTGGGCAGAGGGGACTTGATGACCCCGGGCAAACGTCCTGGGTGATAGGGAGACGCCAGGCGTGACCTTAGGGCAGACAGGTGGCCCTGTGACACAGCGCTGGGACAGCCCGTTCCCTGGACAGAGCACAGGAACTGGCCCCTTGCTGCCCATTCTGCAGACGACCTCGTCCGGGGGTACCGCATGCTTGCAATCAGCAATCAAACCTTTCGAAAGGACCTTTAGAAGTGTCTTCCGACCTCACGGTAGGTCATTCACACAAGACCCGATAGAGCAAAAGATAGGGCAGGAGCCCAGCCAGTGTGGCTCAGTGGGCTGATCATCGTGCCATGGACTGAGAGGTCCGGGTTCAATTTCCGGTCAGGGCACATGCCCAGGTTGTGGGCTCAATCCCCAGTAGGGGGCGTGCAGGAAGCATCTGATCAGTGTATCTCTCTCAAGTACATGTTTCTATCTCTCCCTTCCTCTCTCTCTCTAAAAAATCAATAAAAACATTTTTTAAAAAGAGTAGGAAACAGACACATTTGGACTAATAAGCAGTTTCCACAATCTCATGGCCAGAGGATTAATGTCCAGGGTACAGTTGACCCATGAACAATACGGGATTGAGGCACTGCACCCCAAGTGCAGTAAAAAAGACAGTGTATAACTCTGACTCCCCCAAAATGTAACTACTGAGAGCATCCTGTTGACCCAGAGCCTTCTTAGTAACATAAACAGTAGAGTCACAGGTATTTTGTATGTTGTATTAAATACTATATTCTTACAAGAAAGCAATCTAGAGAAAAGACACTGTTATTAAGAAAATTATGCCCTGGCCGGTTTGGCTCGGCGGTTAGAGCGTCGGCCTGCGGTCCAGAGAGACCTGGGTTCGGTTCCCTCTAAGGGCACCCGTACCTTGGTTGCAGTTTGTCCCCGGCCCTGGTTGGGTCATGCGGGTGGCAGCCACTTGATGTGTCCCTTTCATGTCGATGTTTCTCTCTCTCTCTCTTCCTCTCTCTCCCTCCTACTCTATCTGAACAAAAAATGGAAAAATGTCCTCGGGTGAGGATAAAAAAAATTAAAAAAGAAAATCATGAGTGTGAGAAACCCATTTATACTCTTCATTGAAAAGAATCTGCATGTAAGTGGCCCTCACAGTCCAAGCCTGCACTGTTCAAGGTCAGCTGTGTACTTAGAATGCCTGCAGGTCAATAACAAAAACAACCCCTAGAAAATGGACGGAAGAGGCCTGGCTGGTGTGGCTCAGTTGGTTGGGCCATCATCCCATGCACTAAAAGGTTGCGGGTTCGATTCCCAGTCAGGGCACATACCCGGCTAGATCCCTGGTAAAGGGTTGTGCAGGAGGCAGCCGATTGATGTATCCCTCTCACACCGATGTTTCTATCTCTCTCTCCCTTCCTCTCTCTGTAAAAATCTTGAAAAAGCCCAACCAGTATGGCTCAGTAGTTGAGTGTCTACCCATGCACCAAGAGGTCACCAGTGTGATACCCAGGTTGTGGGCCCAGTCCCCAGTGGGGGTCATGCAGGAGGCGGCCAGTTGATGCTCTCTCTCATCGATGTTTCTATCTCTCTCTCCCTCTTTCTTCCTCCCTCTCTCTAAAAATCGATAAAGAAAAAAAATACCTTGAAAAGAAAAGAAAATGAACTGTAGATGTGAACAGATGCTTCACACAAGACATGAAATGCTCACACCAGAGGAAAGAAGTCAATCCCGCCACCAGGACGCACACGGGTCACAGCCCCAGGGTCAACACGGACCCCACGGCTGGCAGTTTGTCCTCGGCCCTGGTCGGTCCGCGGGTGGCAGCCACTCGATGTGTTCCTTTCACATCGATGTTTCTCTCTCTCTCTCTGTTCCTCTCTCTCCCTCCCACTCTACCTGAACAAAAAATGGAAAAATGCCCTCGGGTGAGGATAAAAAAAACACAGAAAAGTCTGCTCCCCCAGGACAGGTGGTGAGGGGGCCTCTCCAGTGCCCACAGCTTGTAGGACAATGGAAAGAAAGCCGAAAAGCTTGGCAGGCTGCTTGTAGCAGGGCCTTATCTTGAGAACACAGGGTTAAACGCTCCTGCTCACAGAAGAATGCAGGGGAGGAGGGGAAGGGAAGGAGAGAGGAGGAAGGAAGACTACTTAGTGCAAATCATCCTGAAGCTGTTAAAACATCAGGGTGTAGCCCAATTGGCTGGGCATCTGTCCCATGAACCAGGAGGTCACTGGTTGCATACCTGGTCAGGGCACATGGGGGGTGGTGCAGGAGGCAGCCAATCGATGGCTCTCTCTCATCGATGTTTCTATATCTCCTTTGAAATCAATAAAAACATACTAAAACAGCACCACCAACAAAAAACAGCAGAGAAGAAGAGAGTATAAACAAAAAAGCCAGGTACCTCCCATAAACAGTGGGAAAAGTCATAACACAGACAAGGGGAGACTTTTCGAATTAATGTTTACCGGGACATCTAGCAGAGGAATTAAAAACAAAAACAAAAAGCATACAGAGGGTCTATAAGGCGGAAACCCCACCCCACGGGCTCTCGGATTAGCTGGGCCCGTCTGCACTTCAGTAGCCAAATGGATGGGTTTGCTCGCTTTGCTTCGTTAATAAGTGTGCATGCTTTGCCCTGGCTGGTTTGGCTCAGCGGCTGGAGCGTCGGCCTGCGGTCCAGAGAGACCTGGGTTCAGTTCCCGCTAAGGGCACGCACCTCGGTTGCAGTCTGTCCCCGGCCCTGGTTGGGTCATGTGGGTGGCAGCCACTCGATGTATCCCTTTCACGTCGACGTATCTCTTTCTCTCTCCCTCCCACTCTATCTGAACAAAAAATGGAAAAATGTCCTCGGGTGAGGATAAGAAAATAAATAAGTAAGTGTGCATGCTTTAATGTTGTAATAAATTCACTCAACGCAAATATTCTCTAGACTCTTTCATTGAAATTCTTTCTATGAGAAGACAGGGATCGGGGCTGGGACAGCCCGCTCCCTCTACGCGGGGGCTGTCCAGGGACAGCTCTCTGGTGCCTGGGACAGGTGCCTGCCACATTCTGGTGCCATGCTCGGCTCAAAGGCCGTGATTAGGAGCTGAGGTCGATGGGGCCAGCTAACCGTCCGCTGCTGGCTGTCCCGATCCTTCCAAGAGCTCAGTGACTCAGTCCCGTCGGGATTTCTTTTTCTGCTTTGCCATTGGGGTTGGGGGTTGCAGCATAACGAGACATTAACAAGACATAGAGGCCTGTGTCCGGGGACAGAAAACTGGAAATAAAACCCAAGAGTGCTTGGGTCCCCACCCAAGCTCCAAAGAAGAGGCAAATTCCTCCCTCCTCCGGCTGGAGTCCCAAATGTCCTCATGTGAATAAAGCTCTTGCCGAGGGGTCTGGGGTTGAACCCTAAGACGTTCAGGGGCCTCATAGGGACCCCAAAATACAACTGTAATGAAACTTTGACCCATCTGGGAGTGCTGGTAAGGCCTGCCCACCCAGCACGCAGGGTCCTCACGGCTGTTCTAGACGCGGGCGGGCCAAGGGGAGGGACAGACGCGCGAGGGGAGCAGGGACGACCCAGGCTCCACGGCCCCTGGTGTCAGAGTGTGTCAGCGAGACCATCAGAGACGCACAGCCGCACTGCACCCGGCAGGAGACAGGAGCTTTATCCACCGGCAGGCTCCCCAAATCAAAAGCAGCATTCTTGCAGCCCACTTATAAAGGCCCAAACCACATCCTTTTTCTGGGTTTCCCAAGGCTGTTACTAATTCCTTTATCTATGGTTCCGGTTCCCCACGGCCACGGAGTTTCGATGAGTCAGAGTGCGCACAGGCGTCGGCTGCTGGTCAGAACGGAGTTCCTTAAACTAAGTGGTCCGGTTCGCTGGGAGGTCCCTCCACAGGCAGCGCACTTTGACCCGCCACACAAGACCCTCAGCTTTACTTTTCTTTTTATCCTCACCCAAGGATATCTTTCCATTTATCTTCAGATAGAATGGGAGGGGGTGGGAGACAGAGAGGGAGAGAGGGAGAGAAACGTCGACGTGAGAGGGACACATTGACTGGTTAACTCCCACACGACCCTGACCAGGGCTGGGGACCAACCGTGACCAAGGTAGGTGCCCTTGACAGAAATCAAACCGCGACTCTTTGGTCCACGGGCCGAGGCTCCAACCCCTGAGCCAAACTGGCCAGGGCGGAACCCTCAGCTTTTCTGTCTCTGGAACACGGCAGGGAGAAAGTAAATTTAAATCACCAATCAGCTGTCAGCCGCTGCACCCCACGGCTTTGGGAAGCTCTATTTACATCTGCATCCCCTTGTAGAAAACGCAGAAGGGCCGGCCGGTGCAGCTCAGTGGTTGAGCGTGGACCCTGCACCAAGAGGTCGCCGGTTTGATTCCCGGTCAGGGCACATGCCCAATGTTGTGGGCCCAATCCCCAGTGGGAGGCATGCAGGAGGCGGCCAATCGATGTTCTCTCTCATCGATGTTTCTCTCTCTCTCCCTCTCCCTTCCTCTCTCTCTAAAATCAATAAAGAAAAAAGATTTAAAAAAAAATGTAGGCGGAGAGTGTTGCATCTGTGGGGCAGCAAGGGAAAGAATCACCTGGGGACCCTGACCTTCATGTGCATACTTCAGACTCTGATGCCTAAGTCTGAGACTCGAAGACCATTTCTTTATCAAATACCTGGAAAAAGTTGCAGGTGCGGCAGGAAATGCTGGCTTTGTCCTGCCGAGCCTTACCAGAACCCAGGGATGTCACTGCCGACCCGTTTGGTGCGGACACGGGCAGGACTGCCAATGCTGTCCAGGACTGTGTTATGCTTGGCTCCGCAGGACTTACGAGACCGTGGAGGACAGACGGGAACTGCAGATCTTCAGACATTCCAGTGGACAGATGTATTGGGTAGCAGATTTTTTCAAGGGAATGAGAATATTGTAAGAATTTGGAAAGGTCCCATCTTTACAAAGGTTGGCAGGACTAGAAATACTGCAGTTCTTACTCCAGCAGGGCCTTTGGCAGGAGAGATGGGTCAGGAGCTGGTGGCGTTGCCGCCTGAATAGGATAGGACTGCACCCGGGGGCGGGGCCTCCCCACGGCACCGGGAAGGGGTGGCGGCGGCAAAGGTTATAAATCCACTGAGAACAGAGACCACATGGGGGGCTCAGGACACTGAACTGGAGTTGAGCCCCTGCCAAAGTGGGGTTAAATAATTACACCCCCAAGGCATGGGGTAGACGTGTCCACAGGTGACCACAGCCAGGAAGTTGACACAGTGAGACTGGTCAAACCTGGAGACCCACAATGCAGGTTGCACAGTGAGGCCGGCTGAGCCTGGAGACCCATGCCTGAGAGGGGACACCTTCTCCAGGAGGTAACACAGGAGCCGACGGGGACACCCATTCTCTCCTCTATTCCCTTTCCGATGGAAACCAAACCTCAATACCACAAGATGGGCCTCTGGGATGCATTTTAAAGAACTGGGACAATTTATGCCCAGCCGGTGTGGCTCAGTGGTTGAGCGTCGACCCTGCACCAAGAGGTCACTGGTTCATTCCCGGTCAGGGCACATGCCCAGGTTGTGGGCCTGATCCCCAGTGGGGGGCACGCAGGAGGCGGCCAATCGATGTTCTCTCTCGTCGATGTTTCTCTCTCTCTCTCTTTCTCCCTTCCTCTCTCTCTAAAGTCAGTGAAGAAGAAGAAAAAAAAAGACACAGAGAAGGGGGCACCCTGGGAAAGGGCTTCCTCACGGGCTGTGCCCCTTCTGCAGGAACTAGAGCTGGGACTGTGCTGGGGTGAGGGCTGGAGGGTCCCCAGACCCTGAACTGACAGGGGCCAAATGCTCCCATTACCTACCCCCAAGAACATCATCGAAGGGACGGAGCTAAGAGTGACCTTGACGTGACACATCTGTATTAGACACGGGAACAGCTTGCTCTGCTCCCACTCACTCACCTGGCCTCTTTCTTCCAAAACCTAGTTGGTCGCTGGGGCGAGTGGCATCGTTAGGGCTCCGCTGCATGCCACCCCTGGCGGCTGGTGGCATCTCGTGCTTTCTTTGCGAAGCCGAGAAGCCCCTTCCCGTACCAGGGAGGGACACCTTACCTGTTCTAAACTTCCGGGTACTTAGACATGGGAACAAGGCTAAGACGATTACAAGAAAATATATCCAAGTAAATACTTTATTATTTATTTCAAAAGTTTTTTTCCTTTATTGATTTTTAGAGAGAGAGGAAGTGAAAGGGAGAGAGAGATAGAAACATCGATGAGAGAGAACACCCATTGGCCGCCTCCCACATGTCCCTAGTGGGGGTCAGGCCCACAATCTGGGCATGTGTCCTAGCCGGGAATCAAACCGGTGACCTCTTGATGCGTGGGTCAATACTCAACCACTGAGCCACACTGGCCAGACTATACAAGTACATACTTTAAATGCTCCAGATTCTCTTCCTAGAGGCTGGAGCTGCAGCAGTGTCCTGCAGATGCTGCAAGGCAGGGAAGGTGGGAGGTGCTCCCCCTGTAAAGGAAAGAATGTGGCACTTTTAAAATCCAAGCGGCTGCAGGCTGGGGAGCTGCTGCAGTCCCAGGAACAGGCCCAGCTCTTCTCCAGCCTCCTGAAGGGTTAACAAAGGACATGAAGAGGGGCTCTTACCCAGACTGCAGAAGCTACTGGGGGGAGGGGCACGCCTCTCCCTGTAAAAGGAAACAAAGTAGAGACCTTTAAACTATGCCACAGCTATGCCCTGGCCAGTTTGGCTCAGCGGTTAGAGCGTTGGCCTCCGGATCTAAGAGTCGCGGGTGCAATTCAGGTACCTCATCGGCCCTGCTCAGGATTGTGCGGGAGGTGACCAATGTGTCTCTCTCCCATCAATGTTTCTCTCTCCCTCTTCCTCACACTGTATGTGAAGCTAAATGAAAACAGTATCCTTGGGTGTGGTTTCGTGGGGAGCCTCAACCTGAGACCTACTCTTGTGAGCCCATCAGGGACCTCAAGCTCTTCTTCAAGAAACAAATCTTGCCCTGGCCGGTTTGGCTCAGCGGTTGGAGCGTCGGCCTACGGTACAGAGAGACCCGGGTTCGGTTCCCGCTAAGGGCATGTACCTCGGTTGCGGTTTGTCCCTGGCCCTGGTTGGTCGTGCGGGTGGCAGCCACTCGATGTGTCCCTTCACATCGATGTTTCCCTCTCTCTCTCTTCCTCTCTCTCCCTCCCGCTCTATCTGAACAAGAAATGGAAAAATGTCCTCGGGTGAGGATAAAAAAAAAAAAAAAAGAAACAAATCTTGTTCCAGATAAGTAAGGTCGTGACTAGGCATTCATAGAATTGTCTTCCGCCCCTCTAACCGTCTTTTGTCAAACTTGTCAAACGTGTCACTTCTAGGAAACAGCACCTCCTCTTCAAGAAACAAAGACTGTTCCAGGTAAATAAGGTCGTGACGAGGCATTCATAGAATTGTCTTCCGCCCCTCTAATCCGTCTTTTGTCAAAAGTGTCACTTCTAGGAAACAGCACCTCCATGTCAAAATGATGCTTGGGGGGTTCCAGCCCCCTCCTACTTTGGAGGAATCAACCAAAGGCCTCTCGGTTCCAGTCTCCAATCCCCTTCCCTTGCGGCCCTTAGATCAGGCGGGGAAGAGACTTCCAGATCCCACACAGGTGTGGACTACGACCGATTATCAGCAGGAACAATAACGGAAGGACCATCCTCCCTCTTCAACCCCAAAAGCTTTTAAGGATGAAGTCTCCGGGGGGTGGGGGTGGGGACGGAATGGTGTAGGAGAATGAAAAGCTAGGGAAATTCTGGGACATGGGGAATAGGGAAACTGAGGCAGGAAAGCTCAATCAAGCCCGATGGGCTGCTCGCAGCAGGCCTTACCTTGAGAACAAAGGGTTAAAAGCACTCCTTCTCCAGAAGGATGTAGGGGAGGAGGAGGGGATGGGAGATCACTTGGTGCAAATGACCCTGAAATTGTTAAAACTGCAGGGAGGAGGGGAAAGAGGAGAATAAACAAAAAAAGCCAAGTACTCCCCCTACATTGTGGGAAAGTCGTCACAAAGAAAAGGGGAGACCTTAGGGTCCATCTGTACCAGGACACCAGGCAGAGGAACTGCAGAAGGACAATTTAGAGACAGCCGGTCCATACGCAGGAAATCCCCACCCCGCTCGCTCTCGGATTAGCTGAGCCTCCTGTGCTCCAGAAGCCAGATGCATAGGTTTGCTTCGTTAATAAGCGCGCATGTCTTCATGTCTTAATAAATTCCCTTAGCCCTGGCCGGTTTGGCTCAGCGGTTAGAGCGCCCGCCTGCGGTCCAGAGAGACCCGGGTTCGGTTCCCGCTAAGGGCATGTACCTCGGTTGCAGTTTGTCCCCGGCCCTGGTTGGTCGTGTGGGTGGCAGCCACTCGATGTGTCCCTTTCACATGGATGTTTCTCTCTCTCTCTCTTCCTCCCACTCTGTCTGTACAAAAAATGGAAAAATGTCCTCGGGTGAGGATAAAAAATAAAATAAATAAATAAACAAATTCCCTTAACATGCGCCTTATCTAGAGTCTCTCATTTACATTCATTTATATGAGAGGACAGGGGTCAAGGTCGGGTCAGCCCGCTCCCTGACTCTGGGGGCTGCCCCACACCTCTCCGGTGCTGGGAGAAGTGCCTATCACGATGGCACCGGAGCCCACCCGTAGCCTGTCACTGTGCCCACCTGCACCCACGGGAGAGCTCAGCAAACGTGCGTCGAGTGACCACATAAGCTTTTCAGCAGGCTCCTGTGGAGGGGGCTCTAGGACCCCTGCCCTGAGGGTCTCCCACACCTCTTTACAGTGCAGTCCCCTCTGGGGCCATCTGGAGCCAGCCCCCCACCCCCACCCCAGGTCCCCAAAGGCTGCCCTGCCAGGTGGGCTCCTGCCCGGGCAGGCCTCCCACTCGAACCCCACCCTCCTCAACCCCCTTCGAGACCCTAGCTCCGAGGGACACCTCCTGGCCGAGGAGAGGCATTCCCACGCTGGTTCCCTGGGGGGGAACGCACCCCGGGCCTGGTCCTCTCTGCTCCTGCTCCCTGCCTCCTTCTCTTCCCTTCCCAGGCTCAGCTGGGCCCTGGGCCAGAGCCTGGCTCCTCCAAGGGCAGGGTCCAAGCCCCGTCCTCTCAGGCCTGGTGGGGTTCCACCCAAGGGCAGCTCAGGACATCAGGGGGCCCTGCTGGGCCTAGTGGGGTGAGGTGGGGGTTCTGGGGGCACAGCGGGGGGGGGTAGGCCTGCAGCATGCCTGCCTTTCATGCCCTTGTATGGGAAGGCTTTGTTTCCTCGTTCTCAGCTGCTGGTGCAAGCTCCTGCCTCTGGGCTTTCTGGGGAAGAAAAGACCTGGGAGGGGGGAGAGCTGGCGGGAAACAAGGGCCTGGAGCCCTTTGCTGGCCCCACCCAGGGACTTTGCTGGGGCTCAGCCAGGCGGGGCTCCGAGGAGGCTGAGCCAACTCCTGGGGTTCCCACCCTCCCCTTTGGGGTCCGAAACAGAAAGAAAGGCTCTTTTGCTGGGCCTGTGACACCAGACCCTCAGTCCGGGCAGCGATCCCAGCCCAACTGACCCTGCCGGTTCCAACCGACCTGGGTGTTGCCCAGCCCCTGCCCCCATCAAATGCTGCCTTTCTGGCCCCCCCAGCCCCACCCCTGTCGCTGGCACTCCCAGAGGGTGGTCTTGCCACATGGCTTCCTGCTGCTATTAGGCTGGGTTCTTCTTGGTGCTGGAATTCCCATTCTGCCCAGTGCACAAAGTGAGGGTGGCCTCTGGCCAGGGAACGGGGTGATGCTCGGCCAGCTGGCACACAGGGCATGGGGGGGGGGGGTCGAAGCACAGAAGCCAGACATTTTGAGGGACGGAAAGGCAGAGCTGCTTCTGGGGTGGCTGAGCACTTTCCAGCCCAGACAGCATCCTGGGACCTGTGTGCTGTCAAGCCTGGCTTGGGGGACCCTCTCCCATAACTCCAGGACAAGGTCTCTTGTGCAAAGAGACCTGTCTCCTGCTCCCTCCGTGGGAAGGCCTCCCCTGGCCAGGCTTCTGGACAGGAGCTCCCCAAGCAAAGGAGAAAACAGGATGGCCCTGGCCCTGAGTCAGGAGGTCACTTGTTTCTGGATTTGGTGACCCATGGCCATCCTGCACCTCACCTTTCAACTTGGCACCGGAGCCCATATGACAAGGTCTGGTTTCATGCTGCTTGGCTGCTCAGTTTTGAGCTCCCAGCACCCCAAGGGCAAGCCCCGCCTGAGTCAGCTCAGCAACCCTGGGGCCCGACCCGACTGGTGAGGTGTTGGGCAGCGCAGCCCAGGGCTGGGTCCGCACAATAGGCTGGCCAGCCCTTCTTACAGGGAGGTATGGCAGGGACCCAGCCTGCCTGTGAGCCAGCCCAGTCCAGCCCACCCCCATGCCAGGCTTCCTGCCCAAAGCCACACCACCACCACCCCAGAGGATGAGGGGTTCTCAAGGTCCTGCCCCAGTGGCACCTCCAGTGTCCACGACCCTCGGGGTCAGTGGGAGGTCAGGGGCGATGAGTCTTTTGGGAGAGGGTAAGGGGACAGGAAGGAAGGTAGGCAGTAGCTTCAGGGGCCGGGGCTGCGACCTGGGTGACTCACCGCTGAGTCTCACCTTGCTGGAGCCGGCCTGGGAGGGCGGTGGGCGGGGCGGCCCGCCAGGGGGCGTGGCCAGCGGTGGCGGGTGCTGGTCCTCGCCCCGCCCCGGGAGCCTACCCCGCGGCCCCGGGACCTGGGCCCCGGCTCCCCGCCGCCCCTCCGTCTGCGCCTGGACCGTCCGCTCGCCCGCCCATGGCCGGGAAGGTGCTGTCGCTGCTGCCGCCGCTGCTGCTGGCCGCCGCGGGCCTAGCCGGCCTCCTGCTGCTGTGCGTCCCCACCCGCGACGTCCGGGAGCCGCCCGCCTTCAAGGTGCATGCTCGGGCAGCCGGCTCGGCGGGCGCGGGCTCGGGGACGGAGCCTGCGCGGCCGGCGGCGCCCACGCGGCCGCCCGAGAGCCCCCCGCGCTCCTCTGCCGGCTGGGTCCGCGGGACCAGGCGGCGCTTCCGGGGAGACGCGGTGCGGAGGCCGCTGCTGCGGGAAGTACCCGCTTGCCCAGCCCTCCGCCAGCCTGCCCGGGCGCTGCGGGGGCTGGTTCCCTGCTGCCCAGACGCGCCCCGGCGCCAGATCCTGGCTGGACGCGGGTAGCCCACAGCAGTGCGGTGGGTCAGGGCTCAGCCTAGATGGGGTGCGAAGGCGCCGGGCCCAGGAAACGCTTCCCACTTCCTTGGTGGTCCTGACAGTGAGGCAGCTGCCCCTGAGGGGGGCCTAGCGGTGGGGGGTCAGACCTGACAGGTCCTAAAGGGGTTGGGGTGGGCGAGGCCAGGCCCAGCCTCCAGGAGCCCAGCTGGCTCCCTTAATCCGTTTGCGCTTGTGGGGGTGAGAGGGGCTTGGTGTGTGTGTATTGGAGCAAGCCCAGAAGCCCAGGATGGGCCATGGCAGGAGTGGGCACTCTGTAGCCAAAGGCCACCCCGGGCAGGGGGGGAAGGGGGGAGTTGGTCTGCTGATCTGTGATGCTGGCTGGAGTTCGGTCGTGGGGGGAGGGCTGGAGTGGCCCCTTCAACCCCAACCTCGCCCCAGGGCTCAGGAGGGCATGTTCTCCAGCCTGACTCTGCCTGTTGGAATCCAGGCCCTTGGGAGCAGGTGCCGGGAAGTGGCTTATCGCACCCAACCTGCACCGAGCGGGGAAGGCGGACCAGCGCCCCCTCCGTTCTGCCGGCCTGAGCTCTTAATGGCCCAGGGCGTGGCGCCTTCTGGCAGGGCCAGCGAGGATGGAAGCCTCTCCCATCCTTCTCCCTGGGGCACTGGCTTCCACCTCCTCAGGCTGGGCTGAGGTCAGAGACAGTGGGATGGGGGAGGAAGGAAGAGCTGGCCCTAGATGGTTCTGGCAGCTGGGCTTCATTCCTGGAGTCTGGGGACCTCGTGTCCCCAGGACAAGATTCCAAAGGTGGTCCTGGGACTACGCTCTGATCCTGACAG
This sequence comes from Molossus molossus, assembly GCF_014108415.1. Taxonomy (NCBI): domain Eukaryota; kingdom Metazoa; phylum Chordata; class Mammalia; order Chiroptera; family Molossidae; genus Molossus; species Molossus molossus. Next base: position 1,236,030 of record NW_023425349.1, read on the forward strand.
CCCCTCTGTTTGTCCTTGCCAAGACGGTTCCTACCCTCCGGGGGAGAGGCTCCTGGCCCCATCCTCCAACCAATCTGTCTGTGGCTATTCCTGGCCTCCACAGGGTGGGGTGGGGTGGAAAGCGGGAGCGTGGGCAAAGGGCACGGGCTTCAGGCCCCTCGCTCACCCCTGAGAGTGACCCCTCCAACCCTACCCCTAGTACGGCATTGTCCTAGACGCGGGCTCTTCCCACACATCCATGTTTATCTACAAGTGGCCGGCGGACAAGGAGAACAATACCGGCATCGTGGGCCAGCACAGTTCCTGTGATGTACGCGGTGAGGGTCCCCAAGCACTGGGTGTGCTCTGGCCTCAGGGCCCTCTGGGGTCTTAGCCTCTGCAGGCCCAAGCAGCCAAGCCCCTCTGCTTAGTGCTGGGTGGGGCCCGCTCCAGGCCGGAGTTGCAGGAGCCCCCCAAAGAGAGGCTGGTCCCTGAGCCTCATAGGGGCTGTAGGCACCTCCATTCTAGAAAGGAAGCCCGGGAAGGTTGGGGCCTTGCCTGGCCCAAGACTGTTCGCTGCATCCCAGACAGAGCAAGAGGGGCTCTGAGGAGCCGGTGGGTGCGTGCACGCGCGCGTGCACACACACACACACACACACACCCTGGCAGGCCCCCGGGAGGTTAGGCCAAGCTGACAGTGCCCCTTGCTTTGTCCTGGCACCTGTGCACACACCCACTGCTCAGGTGGCAGCCTCAGACTCTGGGTGGCACTCGGGCGGGCCCCTTTGTGTGTCCTTAAGCGGCCACCTGGTTTGGGAGCCCAAGCTCCCCAGACCTGAGGGCTGACTGCCAGGCTCAGCCCATCTCACTAACTCCCTCTAGGTGGGGGCATCTCCAGCTATGCAGACAACCCTTCTGGGGCAGGCCAGAGTCTTGTTGAATGCCTGGACCAGGCCCTTCGGGACGTGCCCAGGGAGAGACATGTGGGCACACCCCTCTACCTGGGAGCCACAGCAGGCATGCGCCTGCTCAAGTGAGTGTGCCCACCCCCTGACCTTCCTGGCCCCGGGTCCCCACAAGCCCTCTGCAGCAGCCCTGGGCTGGGGCCCTCTTGGCTGGCGAGCTGGGCAGACACCATGTACCCGAGCAGCAGGATCACAGCCGCCGGGAAGAACGCCTCTCAGAGACCTCCCTGTATCGCAGTCTGAGCAGTCCAGAGGCCTCAGCCAAGGTGCTCGCGGCTGTGACGCGGACGCTGACCCAGTACCCCTTTGACTTCCGTGGTGCCCGCATCCTCTCAGGCCAGGATGAGGGAGTGTTTGGCTGGGTGACCGCCAACTACCTGCTGGAGAACTTTATCAAGGTGGGCCTGCTGGCCAGCCCCGTGGGCCAGGGGGTGTGAGCACCCACCCACGGGCTGACCCCAACCTCCACTCCTCGCAGTATGGCTGGACAGGCCAGTGGCTCCAGCCAAGAAAGGGAACGCTGGGGGCCATGGACCTGGGAGGCGCTTCCACACAGATCACCTTCGAGATGGCCGGCCCGGCTGAGGATCCAGATAACGAGGTCCAGCTGCAGCTCTACGGCCAGCAGTACCGCATCTACACCCACAGCTTCCTCTGCTATGGCCGCGACCAGGTCCTCCAGAGGCTGCAGGCCAGTGCACTCCAGGTGCTGCGCCCCGAGACACCTGAGGACTGGGCCCTGCTGGAGGGAGGGGGCAGGAAGGGATGGGCCCCAGGGCACAGAGCAGAGCCGAGACCAGCGGTACGGAGGAGGGCTTCTCCAGGCAGCAGGAGCCGAGAGCTCTAATCCACTGGAAGGACCCGTGGGGAGGGACCCAGTGTGGACAAAGGCGCAGTGGCTGGGGTGCGCCTGCTGAGTGCCAGGCTGGGGAGCAAGGAGGGCCAGGGCCAGATCTCAGAGGGCCTGGAGTACCCGGCCACGGTTTGGTTTTTGCGCAGCAGCAATGGGGAGCCACGGATTGCCGCTGGGTACAGAAGTCACCAAGTGGGGCTTGTGGGAGATTCATCAGGCTGGTTTTCTGGGGAGGCCCTCCAAGCGTCCTGGTGTAGACAGTGCTTAAAGTGGGGGTGGTATAACCCCCACCATCCCTCCCCAGACCCACAGCTTCCACCCCTGCTGGCCGAGAGGCTATTCCAAGCAGGTGCTGCTCCAGGCTGTGTATGAGTCGCCATGCACCAGAGACCAGCGGCCCCACACCTTCAACAGCAGTGACAGGGTCACTCTGTCAGGGGGCAGTGACCCTGCCCTCTGCCGTGGCCTCGTCTCCAGGCTCTTCAACTCCTCGTCCTGCCCCTTCTCCCGATGCTCCTTCAATGGCATCTTCCAGCCCCCGGTGGCTGGGGACTTTATTGTGAGTGCAGGGAAGAGGGTGGGGGACCAATGCCCTGCAGCGCCTGGGCTGGGCTCCATGTGACCTTACCCCCTCGCAGGCCTTCTCTGCTTTTTTCTACACCGTGGACTTCCTGAGGACGGTGATGGGGCTGCCTGTGGCCACCCTGCAGCAGCTGGAGTCTGCTGTGGTCACTGTCTGCAACCAGACGTGGACTGAGGTGGGAACAGCCAGCACAATGCCGTGTGACCGCGGGGAGCGGGGACCGGACAGGTTGGGAGGAGGTGCAGGAGTGGGACTCTGGAGAGACTTAGCAGGTAGCATTGGCTCAGGTGAGGACTGAGGACAGTTGCCAAGATGCTGGATTCTGCCACTAGCCAGACACAGGTGCCAAGAAAAGGCAGGTGGAGAGGTTAGGGCCTGTGAGGCGTGAGGTGCCCACCAGAGACTCTGGGAGAAACACATAAGTGTCTGTGGGCTCAGGGGTGATGGGAGCTTTTGTCCTCTGTGTGTAGTGGCAGACAGAAGTGGGGGGAGGAGGCAAGCCCAGGGACTGGGGCTCAAGCCTGGAGCTTCTTCTCCTGTTCCCCCGCCCACATGCTGAGGTTGCTGCAGCTCTCTGCTTTCTGGGTGGCCATCCTTGCCGTCCACTCCTAAGCCACCTCCCAAACACAGGTGCTCAAAGCCGTCCTGAAGTCACGTTGTTCTTCCCGGAGGGAATAACCCTGCCTGGGGCCCCTCAGCCTTGGCCTCTGTCTTTCTACCCGGCATTGCGTGTGTGTGTGTGTGTGTGTGTGTCCACCCCTCCTGGTGGGGCCGAGACCTGCTAGCCTGGGGCTTAACACTGCCCCCCTGTTCCAGCTGCAGGCTCGCGCGCCGGGGGCGGGGGCCCACCTGCCCAACTACTGCGCCGGGGCCATGTTCGTGCAGCAGCTGCTGAGCCGAGGCTACCACTTTGACGAGCGCGCCTTCAGCCGGCTGACCTTCCAGAAGAAGGTGGGAGCTGGCCGGAGGGCCGTGGCGGAGGGGCGGGGCCGTGGGCGGAGGGGCGGGGCTCCCGGCGCTCCGCGGAGGCTGAGCCGCGCCCCTCACCCCCCTCACCCGCAGGCCGGGGACACCGCGGTGGGCTGGGCGCTCGGCTACATGCTGAACCTCACCAATCTGATCCCCGCGGACCCGCCGGGGCTGCTCAAAGGCATCAACTTCGGCTCCTGGGTCGTCGTCCTCCTGCTCTTCGCCGCCATACTCCTGGCCGCGGTGGCCCTGCTGCTGCGCCAGGCGCGTCCTGCCAAGTCGCCCAGCGCAGTCTAGGGACTGCCTGGGGGCAGCTGCCCCAGCCCCATGTCCCCCCACCCCTCACCTCACCCCACCCTCAGCATCTCTGCCCCTAATGCAGCCCGGAAACCGAGGCAGAGACTCTGACACCCGCTCCCACAGCGGGCCCGGGTGGGCGAGGGGAACCGAATCCTGCCCTCCAGCCTTGGCTCTATCTCCAGGCCTGGTGCTCCTCCTCCTCCTGCTGAGGGTGGGTAACAGACACCCCTCAGCCCTCAGCCGGTGACTACAGGGCGGGTCTCCAGGAAGTGGAGCTTTTATTCTGATACTCAGGGCCCTCAGAACCCCCCTTCCCAATCTGGTCTGTGTTCCGAGGAGGGTCAGAGCCCAGGGGCTGAGATCCTGACCAGCGCCAACTTGTAAAATTTTGTAATAAAAAGTTTGTCCTAGAGCAGTGGACAGAATGCTGTTGCCTGACCTCCCTCCCCACAGCTGTGTTGGCCACACACGCTCACTCCTGGTCCCTAGGGTGGGCCTTGGCTCTTCTTACTTCCTCTCTGGGTCCAGACCTGGGGCGGTGCTGACCAGGGTCCGGTGCTCCACTGTTGTGGCCTGAAGTAGCTGCTGGATGGCTGGCCAAAGAGTCCCTGAGTCCCTTGAGTCCTCTCTGGCCAGCAGAGCCCCTGCAGCACCCCCAGGGATCTAGAGTGGGCCTGGGCATGGGGATTGGGGGAGTGGAGATGGCATAGAGGGTAGGTCACGGGCAAAGCAGATGCCTGGGGTCCCAGCAGTGCTAGAAGAGACTGGGGGAGGGGCAAATCCTCAACAGGAGTTGGTGTGCAGGGATGTTAAGATTAGGGCCAGGAGGGATGCTGGGCTCCATCTCTGGGAGGGGTGAACCTTATGTAGAGCCTGGGTCTAGAGCCAAGCTTCGCCAGTGCACGGGCAGACAGCTGGCCTCCTGCCTGGGTGCTTTTCATCCCCAAGAGACAAGCTGGCAACCACCTGCGCTCTTGCAGCCCCTCCCCCCCAAGCACCGTTTTCTCCAGGCATGGGGTGTGATCTTGGCTGCATCTTCCGTCTGCCTGGAACTTCCGGGAAGTGAGCTCTGATACTTTCTGTCTGGTCAGTGCCCTGTGCGGGAGGATAGCAGCCTTGTTTTGCTCCCCACCACCCCCGCACCCCACCCTTCTGCCGGCTTGTGAGCCATTTTACAAGCATGAGGACAGCCAGCCCCATCTTCTGAGTTCAGAGACACAAAGCCTGAGAGGGAGCATCGGGTTGAGGGGTTCATCCTTGTTCCCTCAATGGCTCGAGCCAGAGGGACGTTTCCAGGTGCGATGAGGTGGGTGTGCTCTCAGGAGGCAACAGGTGGAGTGTAATTGGGTGCATCATGGCTGCTTTGTTGTCCTGGGGCCCCAAGGAACTAAAAGGCTGTCACCTGGGGACCGTGGACAGCTCCCAGTTTGCTCTCATCGACAGCTCCAGGCCACTCTTGCCCCCTGGTGGCTTCATTTGAGAGCAGCTGCCCCATTCCAACCCTACAGGCCATCTAGTTCTGGGCGTGTGTTTGCTTTTAGGAGTGTGTCTCTGAGTGCCCGGTGCGTCTTTGGGCACTCTGCGCATTCCCGTGCACTTGGCCACCTGTGCGCGCCTGGTGTCCCTGTGTTCCTGGTTGCTCGCGCCGCCAGATCCGGTCAGGTCCCCTGCTCCCGCGGGTGGAGGTGGAGTGGGAGTTGGCAGCCCCACGGTGAGGGTGAGAGAAGCGCATCGGGGAAGCCCACCCACAGCCAGACCCTAGTCGGACTTTTGGGGACCAGAGACGGGTGCAGAAGCCATAGAGGTGGAGGTACCCTGAGACCCAGAGAATGCAGGATGGATCAGAACAGGAGAAAGGGGGAGGGGCGCAGGACGAAAACGCGGTCCCGCCCCCGCAGGTGGAGCGCGCAGGCGCACTACCCGCGCGCTGCCTCCCGTCGCTGCGCCTGCATCCCTGATCCTTTGCCGCAGCGTCAGCGCCGCGCCGCCGCCGCCTCTTTTCCTACTCCTCCTGCACGGCCTCCACCTCCTCTTCCTCCTCCGCTCCCTCCTCCTCCGCCTCCGCCAACGCGGCTCTCCGAGCCCGCGCCCAGCCCCGGGCGCTGCGGTGCCATGCTGCCCCGGCGGTGGCGCTGAAGGATGGCGACGCCTGTCCCTCCGCCCTCCCCGCGGCACCTGCGGCTGTTGCGGCTGCTGCTCTCCGGCCTCGTCCTCGGCGCCGCCCTGCGCGGTGCCGCCGCCGGCCGCCCGGGTGAGCGACAGCGCTCGGTGCAGGCCGCAGGGCGCCCCGGGGCCGGGGTGGCTGGGCGGGGGGCGTGCTGGGCGGCGTCGCCGTCGTTCTCAGAGCCGCCGCCCTGTCCCGGGCCCGCAGGCCCCGCAGGCCCCGCAGGATCCGCAGGCCCCGCAGGCCCCGCAGGCCAGGCCCGCGCCCGCTGCGCCAGCCCAGCCTCGAGCGGGATGGGGCAAACAGGCCCGGGCCGCCCTGGGCCTCCACTGCACGGGGCTTCTCCCGGGTCCTGCTGGCGAACCCGAAGTTAACGGCTTCTTGTCTTTGTCCGTGAGCCTGTCTGTGTCTGTGTCTTAGGAGGGCTCCGTGTCTGGCCTGCCGACGCCGTCGGTCCTGTGCGCCTTTCTGGGGTTCGCGTCCCTTGCTATTCGTGTCCGCTCTGGAGCCGGGGTCGCAGGCCTGCTCCGCCTGCCCCCGTGCCTCTGGCGGTGTTGGGCATGTGACTTGGTTTGCTGCCACGATCAGGGTCTGAAAGTTCCCAAGGTCTCGGACAGCTTGCTCCAGGCTTAGGGTATTGTTCTGGCTTCAGTGGAAGCCAGAGGGCTTCGGTCTCAAGCTTCCTCCCGCACCCTCTGCCCTGGAGGACCCCGCCCTTCTGTCTTCTGTGCTAGGGGCTGAGGGGCACCTCCAGGGGTAGACTCCAGCAGAGAGTGGTGAGCTCCAGGCCTGGGAGACCCTCCCTGCTTCTCAGATGGGCACAGAGGTTCCAGGCAGTGACGGTCTGCAGGGCCCCAGGGCCCCAGTGGGCTGAACTGCAACAGTCTGTGTCCCCACGTTCACGCAGTTCTCCTGAGTGAACAAGGAGGTGCTGTTCTTAGCCCATTTTACAGATGATAAAACCCAGGCACAGGGAAATGAAGTGACTGGTTTGGTGGGATGCTGACCTGGGCAGTGTGGTTCTATATGTGTGGCCAAGAGGCCAGAGCAGGGCAGGCTTTCTCCTGGGCACGGCACCCCTAGCTGGTAGGCTGGCATGACCAGGAGAGGTGCCTGAGGAGGCCTGAGGGCCAGAGCCTGGCTGGCCAAGGATGGCAGGAGCTGCCTGCTGAGAGCCCGGCTCCAGGGACTTCTGACGGAAACGGGCAGTCGCCACTGTGCTGAGCCCCAGGGTGGGCAGGTACCATGCCAGCTGCTCTTGACTTTATGCTCACCCAGATGTGGGGTGGGGTGTCAGCCACTCTCCAGCTGCCATTGTTCCTGGAACCTCCTCTTGCACCCTGGGGCTGGAGTGGGGACTTTTCCAGGATTCAACAGGCAGCAGCCACATCCTCCTGGTCTAGGGGACTGGGAGTGTAGGGAGGCACCTGGAACCCAGACCCTGGAGCCAGCTTTGGACCTCAGGCCCCTACCCTTGGCCTGGTGCACTCTGGGTTCTCAGCACAGGGGCAGGGAGTGGAGTGCCTGGTTCCCCGGCACCCAGCTGGTGGGTGGGGTCCAGACAAACCTGCCTGCACAGGCTTAATGTTTAACCCAAACTCACAGTCCAGCTCATGGATGCTGGCGCCTGCTGGCCCAGGTTGTGCAGAATGGGGGCTGCTGGACTTCCCGGAGGGGATGCCAGCATCCAGGATGCTGTGACTGTCCGGTTACCATGGAAACCAAGTCAGACCAGTTAAGGTTTGGAGAAGAACAGGGCTGGGCATTCTCTGATCCCCCACACCACCCTTCACCCCAACGGCCCTCCTGCAATGTGAGGGCCTGGGCTAAGAGGGGTCCCAGTCCTCCAGAGGGACCCCCATCCTTACTTCCCCAAGCAGGATTGATGGTCTTGCTGGGTATCCCACTGGTTCTGCTGCCCAATGACTGGGGCCAGTGTCCCAGGCCTCAGGACATTCCTTAGCCTTGAGAGAATTCACTTTCTTTTTTCTTTAAAAAAAACTTTAGCCCTGGCCGGTTTGGCTCAGCGGTTACAGCGTCGGCCTGCGGTCCTGAGAGACCTGGTTTCGGTTCCCGCTAAGGGCGCGTACCTCGGTTGCAGTTTGTCCCCGGCCCTGGTTGGTTGTCAGCCACTCGATGTGTTCCTTTCACATCGATGTTTCTCTCTCTCTCTCTCTGTTCCTCTCTCTCCCTCCCACTCTACCTGAACAAAAAATGGAAAAATGTCCCCTGGTGAGGATTAAAAAAAAAAAAAAAAAAAAACTTTAGAGAGAAGAAAGCAGAGGGAGAGAGAGAGAAACATCGATGAGAGAGAACATCGATTGGCCGCCTCCTGCACACCTCCCACTGGGGATCGGGCCTACAACCTGGGCATGTGCCCTGACTGGGAATCGGAACTGGTGACCTCTTGGTGCATGGGTTGACGCTCAACCCCTGAGCCACACCAGCCAGGCAAGACAATTCACTTTCTGCACCAGAGGGGAAACCAAGGCAGAGAGGACCACTGCCCTCCATCCCTGAGTATCCGGATGGGATCTATTGGATGTGTGTATAGGACAATGGTCTGGGCCCCAAATCAGAAACTGGGCCTGGACAGAGTCCCAGGCACTCCCTGGTCCCTGGGAGTGGTGGTTTGGGAGCACCCCAGCCTGGATTCTGCTCCTAAAGCAAGTCAGACTGGCTGACTCTATCCCGTTTCCCAACCCCAGCAGCCCCCCTGTGACAAGCCAGAAGTTGGGCGTGGAGGGAGTGACTGTCTTCCAGGCCGGGCATTTATTCTGCCGTGCCTTCTGGCTCTGCCCTCTAGGGCTATGGGTTGACGTGGCAAGGTTTAGGAGGGCAGACCTCATGTACTGGGAGAAGTGGGTGGCCAGCATCCTTTGCTGCTCCTGAGCCCCACCCTCTAGGGCCCCCAGTCTAGACAGGCTTGCTCTGGGGTATACTGAGACCAGAGAGGATGTGGAGGACTGCACAGCCCTGCCCAGGAGAGCTCGGGGCTGTCCGGACCGTGAGGGTCAGTTTCCGTGCAGAAGGCTGGCTCAGGCTGGAAACTGGACTCTGGGGAGTGGGTGGGGCAGGGAAGTTCCAATAAGTCTTTGGACTGTTTGTCTTCCTGGTTCTGATTCCCGGTGGCTGGGAGGAAGGGCCTGCCCAGAACAATGGCCAGAGCCAGGCCTAGCCAGCTCTGTGGGGTGGGGGAGGGGTGCCTGGGACACTGTTGCCTCTGTGAAGGGCCTCAACCTCAATCTGCTTCTGCTTCCTTCCCAGATGAAACCACCTGTCCTGGGAGCCTGGACTGTGCCCTGAAGAGGCGAGCACGGTGCCCCCCAGGGGCTCACATCTGTGGGCCCTGCCTGCAGCCCTTTCAGGAGGATCATCATGGGCTCTGTGTGCCCAGGGTGCACCGGCCTCTGGGTACGGGAAAGGATATCCTTCCTCCCTTCCCCACCCTAACACACTTGCCCCCCAGCCTCAGCTCCAAGGTTCCCTGAGCTCTGTGGGATGCCAGGAACTCTCATGTCACCCTCCAAGTGGCCTGGTGATCCTTTGCAGATGGCACTGGCCCAGAGCCTGGTGGGAGACTGAGGCAAGTGATAGCCAGTGTGAAAGGCCAGGGTGATTCTGAGAGGCAGGGTCCGAGTTCCCAGGCCTGGGTCCCTGCAAAGTCTGCCCCAAACCCTTCAGACACCTCCTTTCCCCATCACGTCTTCTCCCTCGCTCACTCAATCACACCATGTGTGCTGGGGGTGCCCCACTTGCCAACCTGAGCCTGGAGTGGGGAAGGCCAGCCAGAGGCTGTGACTTCAGGTGTGCTGAGGCACTACCAGGGCTGCTGGGTGCTTAAGAGTCTGGGCTGGTGGAGGGGCTTCCTGGAGGAGCCGTCCCTGGCAGTGTGAGGGGGAGGGGCTGAGCCTGCAGGGCCTGCTGGAGGCGGTGTCCTGCTGTGCGTGGGTGTTGACCTAGAGCCTCTGTCTGACTTGCGGAGCCCACACAGGGAGAAGGGGGGCCAGCCATCAGCACCACCCGACAGCTGCCCACCCTCCTGGTGGGGGTGGGGGGGGACAATGGGGCCTCTCCCCACTCCTTGGGGAGTCGCTGCCCTCCTTGGCAGAGAAGGTGGTGGGGTGCAGTGATGTGTTGTCCTGATGCTCTGCCCACCCTTTTGCTGGTAAGGGGCACCCCGGCCCTTCTCCGGCCTATGCACATTCTCCTGGCACCTCTACCCTTTGCCCCTCCCACACTGTTCCTGGGAATGCTGCTGTTCACACAGAGCTCCCCCTCAACTGTCACCATGGCAACCCAGGATGACAAGAGGCTGCGGGAAGGTACCTGGTCCTCAGGCCACCAGTGCCTGGGGACTGACTGGCTCCAGGATGGGTCCCTCCATCTCTGGAGGCCACCTGCAGCTGGTGTCTCCAGGGAGGGGCTGGAGGCCTCTTCACCTGATGGCCCCTTATCCTCCCCAGGGGAGGGCCCGGCCCAGCCCAGACTGGAAGACGAGATTGACTTCCTGGCCCAGGAACTAGCCCGGCAGGAGGCAGGGCGCTGGCAGCTCACAGCCTTGTCGCAGCCTGAGTCGCCCCATGGGCTCCTGGAGCCTGGTGAGATCCCGCCCCATCCCCCTGCCCTGCAGCCTCCCCACCTCCCTGACCCCAGCCCGGTCCTGGTGTTATAACTCGCCTTCTCTCTGCAGCAGCCACCCTAGGACTCTCAGAGAGAGGCCAGGGCCCAGACCTGGGACTCCCTCCTACTCGGGGAGCCCCGGCGCCGACGCCCCACACCTCCTTGGGTTCTCCTGTGTCCTCTGGGCCTGTGCACATGGCTCCCCTGGAGCCCCGGGGCGGGCACGTGGATGGCCTCGCGCTCGGTAGGTCTGGGCCGGTGGGCGGGGCGGCAGGGCTCCACCGGGAGGGCCGCCCTCACCGCCCCCTCTCCGCGCCCCTCCCAGCAGTGCTCATCCTTGCGTGCTCCGTGGCCGGTGTGGCCGCCCTCGTAGTGGCTGCTTTCTGCTGGTGCAGGTGAGCCAAGGCCCGCGGACGGGAGGGCAGGAGCCACCCCGCAGGTCTCAGTCTCCCTCCACGCTGCTCCCCCAGGCTCCAGCGAGACATCCGCCTGACCCAGAAGGCTGACTACGCGGCCCCGCAGGTGTCCAGCTCCCCCACACCGTCGCGGATCTCGGTGCGTGGTCCTGCCCGGCCGGGCTCGCTGCCCCAGCCCCCGCCCCCGCCCCGCATCCCCCGCACCCCCCCCCCCCCCCCGCGCTGCGGCTTGACCCCCGCCTGCCCCCACAGCCCGGGGACCAGCGGCTGGCGCACAGCGCCGAGGTGTATCACTACCAACACCAGAGACAGCAGATGCGGTGCCTGGATCGGTGAGATACCCCCCCGACCCCCCACCCCAGAGCCAGCAACCCCCCAGTCCAGCATGGCCCAGGTGGCCGAGCACCCACTTCCACTCTGGGCCCCTGGCACCTGGAGGGTGAGGGAGGACCCGGCACCCTGCCCCCACCAGGCATAAAGAGCCTCCCAAGGAGTTGGACTCGGCCTCCTCCGAGGAGGAGAACGAAGACGGGGACTTCACGGTGTACGAGTGCCCGGGCCTGGCGCCGGTGAGTGAGTGGGGGCGGGGGGAGGGGTTACCAGCTCCTGGGGGCCTTCCTGGCCGCGGGCGCCCTGCCCCCTCCCTTCCCCAGGGCCTGACATCCCCCTTTGCAGACCGGGGAGATGGAGGTGCGCAACCCGCTGTTTGACCACTCCTCGCTCTCTGCGCCCCTGCCGCCTCCGCCGCAGTGACCCGCACGGTGACGCCCATCCTCTGGAGGACCCTCGGCTCAAGGGTGGGGAAGAGGGACCCGTGTTTCCCAATAAAGTAACTGCCTTCTGACACTTGCCCGTTCTTGTGGCTGGGCTGGGGTGCCAGCTGGAACCCCGTTGGGACAGGGCACCTTCTGTTTCCCCTTCACCTGTTCTTAGAGTCCGGCCCCCAAGGGAGGGTGGGAGAGGACCCTGAGACCAGGCATGGAGGGGCCTGCTGGAGATGAGCCAACTGAAGTGCTTTTCAGACCTGGCTTCTGAGCTGGAGACCCAGCCCCAGCCTTTGGGGCCATGGTGGATAGACCCTGCAGTGGGACCTGGGGCTTCCAACCACACCCCAAGAGAGGGGCACCTCTGCCCTGCTGGGGAAGGGAGACTTCAGTCTCTCTCTCTTTCTCCCCCCTCCTCCCTCCTTTCCACCTGAAAGTCAATGGCCAGGTGCTCACCCCGGCAGCACACACTAAAAGTGGACCGACACAGATCAGCACGGCCCTGCGCAAGGACGACACGCGGATTCGTGAAGCGTTCCATATTTTTAAATAAACAAATACAAATACAAATACAAATCAATGGGCCCTGGCCGGTTTGGCTCAGCGCTTAGAGCGTCGGCCTGCGGACCAAAGAGTCGCGGGTTTGATTCCAGTCGGGCAGGTGCCTCGGTTGCGGTTCATACTCCGGCCCTGGTAGGGGTCATGCGGGAGACAGCCAGTCGGTGTCTCTCTCTCGATGTTTCTCTCTCCCTCCCACTCTGTCTGAAAATGGGTGGGAAAATGTCCTTGGGTGAGGATTAAAAAAAAAAAAAAAATCAATGGAAAAATCTAGGGTGAGGACTAATGACAACAAAAGAGCTCGGTAGTGCGCATCCGCAGATCCCTGGCAGTGGGCACCCAGCACCCCCATTCCAGCCCATTGTCCACCTGGGTCAGGCAGAAGGAACAGAAGACGGCCAGAGTGTGGCTTGTCATGAGCACCACACAGGCCCCTGGGGGCGCTGCCCGGCACAGTGACTGAGGGACACAGGCGGGTCTACCAGGTGGGCTGGGGAGTGGAGAGGGTGGGGACCCCAATATCAGGAGCAGGATCTGGGCCCATCCCAACACCCCATTGAGGAACGAGAAGGGAAGGGGAGGGTGGCTTTCAGCTGAAGGCCCAGAGTGGGGTGTGTGTGGGGGTGGGGTACTGTTCTGTCAAAGCTGCTGAGACTGGGCCTGGAAAAGGGGTCTCTGGGGACAAGGGGTCAGACCTGTGTCCTACCATAGCTATGCAGGGGGAAGCATTGCATTCAGAAGTCCTTGGGTGGTTCCTGGGGGCGGGAGTCCAGAGAACGTTGGACCTCTGGCCCTTGGATGGTGGGGGCAGCCTTGAGTTGGACAGGTAGGTCCCCGAGGAGAGGCAGGTGGGGCTGGGCTGGCCCTGCTTGGAGCTAATGGCTTGTTCTAAATCAGCATGCTGCTTCTGCCCTGGACAGTTTGCTCAGCGGTTAGAGCATCAGCCCACAGACCCAGGAGTCGTGGGTTCGATTCCAGTCAAGAGCACGTACCTCGGTTGCAGTTTGGTCCCCAGCCCTGGTCAGGGTTGTGTGGGAGGCAACCAGTTGGTGTGTCCCTCTCACGTCGCTGATTCTTTCTTTCCCTCCTTCCCACTCTATCTGAAGATAAATAGGAAAATATCCTCGGTTGAGGATTAAAAATCAATCAATCAGCATGCTTCTGGTGTCAGAGCCCACCGTGCTGGGCAGTCCCTCCCCCGCCCCAAGCCCTGGATGGTGGCCTTGGCTGGCCCTCAGCTGCAGCCTCTCTCCCTTGGGCACTGCTGTGGGACCTGGACGGGGACAGCTGCCAGGGGCTGGGAGCCCGTGTGGGATGAGGGCACGGTGACAGGATCACATGTCCACTGGTATTTCACCTGTGCCATTAGGGGGGATAATGACAGAGAAAACGGGGTGCAGAGAGATGATGGCCTCAGGAGCAAGGTAGCCGGCACCCAGCTGGGTCTGCTCCAGGCCAGTCTGTCTCACTGCCCATCCTGCAGACCCAGGGCCAGGGGCTTCCCCCGGAGCTCTGGGCTCAGCCCCTCGGGTCCTGAACCGGGCAGAGAGCAGCCCCCCACTGTGCCCTGTCTTTTCACCTTCCTCGATGGTCCCCAACCTGTCCCCAGAGTCCCCGCAGCCACCTCCTGGGCCCCAGCAAAGAGGCCCTCCAGGGCAGCTGCAGTAAGAGGGAGCTGCAGCGGGCCAGGGCCGAGCAGGCGGGGCTGCCCCCCCCCCCGGAAGTGAGGCCTCCTCAGCCCACTCGCCTGGCACAGGCCCTGAGCAGCGCGGCACCCACTGCCCACTGGCTTTCAGGCCTCCATCGGCCCCTGGCTCACGCACCCAGGGCCAGTCCCCGCTCTTGTCCACACCCATAAACCCTCTACCTCCACAGGCGCTGGCGTGTGGGATGTGGCGGGCTGCCCTGCGACCAGTCTCCACAGGGACTCTGGAGACCCCAACCCCGGTGTCTGGATTGAGTCTCCCAGCTGCAGACCGGCCCCCACCCCAGGAGTGGGTCTCAGACCTCCGTGCGGAACAAAGGGTGTGAGTCCAAGTCAAGCAGAGCGAGTGGATCCCAGAGGAGCCCCCCAGATCCTGGAGCTCCTCCCCGACGAGCATGTGGTGGTGCTCCCAAGCCCGAGAGAAGGGAAAGGCACCGGAGAGGGGGGCTGGTGCCTGCAGGACACCCCTGGGCTCGGGTGGTCCCACTCAAGGCGCAAGGACAGCCTCTCCTGTTGCCTGCTCCCAATGGCTCCCAGCATCACCCAGAGCTGCCCCCTTGGCTGCGCCCCACGCTGGAGACCACCTGCCAGCCTCAGTGCACCCACTTCCCAAAGGGGTACCCTGAACTACACCCCGCTGCCCCACCCTCTGGTTCACAATCAACTGCTCTGGCTTCCCTGCCAGAGCGCGGCCACCAGGGGGCCTCGGTACGCAGGGTTGCACCCCGTCCAGCGCAGGCCAAGCAGGCCCTGGAGCCGGCAGATGGGCAGCGAGGCTCTGGCCTCTCTCCCCAAGGGCCCCTTGGTCTGGGCTGGGTGGCTTGTTGTCTGCAAGGGGCAGTGACCAGGGGGCTAGTTGCCTGCCCTTTACCTGGGCTTCAATTGGTGCCCACTGGGAGGTTGGCCCCGCAACAGGCCCGAGGGCTCAGCTGCAGTGACGGTGGGTTCCTGCCTCTGAGATGCTCCCGGGCCGTGAGCTGGAGTTGGGTGCCCACCTGCACCCCGAGGTCTGGGGAGGAGACCGCAGGAGGAGGCCCCCACTTCCTTTTCATCAGGCTCACCTTCCTTTCCTCTGAGAACTTCTTCTTCTGAACCATTTCTGGGCTCCCCCTTGGAGCCCCATTTCCCAGCCGCAGGTTCCCCTGAGGGGGCACCGTGGCGGCCAACGGAGTGGCAAGTTCTCATAAGGGAGCAGCAGAGCCAGGGCGGAGGTGGCAGGCGCTTTCGAATCCACCCAGGAAGGGAGCCGACTGTGGTGTGGGCGAGGCCTGTGGCAAGGGTCTGGGCCGGCCTGACCCAGCAAACAGGAAGGACAAAGGTTCTGGCAACCAGAAGCCAGGCTGCTATCGGGCTGCGGCAGGACCAGCGCCTTCCTGTGTGCCCTGCTGCCGCTGGGTGCCCGCCGCTGGGAAAAGCGGTGGGTTCGCACCAGGCCCAGAGCAGGGCGTGGCTCCTGTGGGGTCTCCTGCCAGAGAGGAGATGCCCGGGCGGGGCCAGAAGCCCAGTGCCACCGTGTTCATCTCCCTAAATGCTGGGGTGACTGGACGGCGGGGGCTGGTGACAGCCACCCTCTCTGTTCAGGTCCTGATGCTGGGCAGCAGGGAGCTAGGTGTGGCTGCTGCATCCACACCTTGGGTCTGCCAGAGGGTTTCCGACGACCCACAACCCTCCGCCCCTTCTTCGATATTGCACAAGGCCTCGCCACAGCTCAGAGGTTCTGCTGTGGGCGGGGAAGCTCTGAGGAGCCACACTCCCCCCTCTAGACCTGCCTGTGTCCTCTGTGGGTCTGCTACCAGCTCCCTGGTTCCCACCCTGATGGCAGTGGAGGAGCTGGGGGAGGCCAGCAGCCCCGGGACTCAAGAGCGGAGGACAGGAAGGCAGGACCGAGGGAGGCCTCCGGCGCAGCATGGGGCCGCAGACCCAGTCAGCGGTTCCTGGTTGCTGCTCTTTCTACAACATCTGGCCCGAAGCCCCAGGCACCCAACTGACCTGAGGCCTCCAGGACACTGAGCACAAGGGCCCGGACCTGCTGGGCCACATCCTGGACCAAATAAGAGTCTGGCTGGGGTGGGACATCTGACCACGCTGACCGGCCATATCTCCAGCTCAGAAGACCCAGAGCAAAAGGGGAAGTAACTGGACCTCCAGGCTGGGACCCGGGCTGGCTGGAGGGGGGGAGGAGAAGGGTTCTAGATCCCAGCCTTCCTCTTCCTAGATCAGGTGCCAGCCCCCTGCCCGCCTGCGTCAGGGACACAAGGACTCCTTCCCTTTCCAGCCTGGAAAGCCCCCGCCTGCCCCCACCCTCATCCTGAGCTGTGGGCCTGGAGGAAGAGACCTGGAGCCCCCAAGGACAATCCTCCCACCCCTGTCCTGCTCATCAGCCGTCCAGGACCCTGGGCCTGCCTCCAGCCTGGGGTTTCCACAAACATGTGTCGTGGGGCAGGGGGGAAGGGCCCTGCAGCCGACCGGGGCCAGGCCCAGCCGAGCAGCTGCCCACGGTGGGCATGTGCCAGGGCCTCACTGGACAGGGCCTCACTCCTCGGACCCTGTGATGGACCCTCAGTGGGACTCTGAGCTCTGGCACCAGGTGTCCGAGAGGAGCAGGTTGGCAGGGTGGGGTGAGGTGGCCCTGTTAGAAGCAACAGGAGAAACCTCCGCCTCCTGGCAAAGAGCTGAGCACAGCAAGTCTGCAGTGTGAGGGGCTGGGAGCCCATGGCAGAGCCGAGCAGATGGTGAGCAGGGGAAGTGGGCAATGCCACCACAGGAGAGGCGGGGGTGCTGGTCCGGGACTCGGTGAGGCCTCCGAGGGAAGGAAGCCTGCCTTCCCCAGGTGCCCCAGGCCTGGGCGGGGGGCAATGGCTGGGTCCTCGGTTTCTGGGGAGCCCTTCTGGGGTGCCCTTCCTATGAGCACCTCGCCTCACACCCAGAGGATGGGTGGAGGCGGGGTAGGAGTGGAGGTTCGTGCCTCAGGTCATCTCCAGGGTGCAGGCAGGGGTGGGGCGGGGGGAGGATGCTCTGGTTTTCCCTCACCCTGGGCAGATGAAAGGAGTTTGCTCAGGTGCGGCTGAGTGCAGTGTGCACCTGTAATTTCAGGGTACCTCTGCCTGGTGGCTGCCGTGATTTGAGAACCTCGGGTTTCTTAGATGACTGATTCTGGGAGCTGTAGATGAATAATGTCGGTGAGTGTCTGCTTCTTAGAGAGGCCCAGGCTGGGAGACGGGGCTGTGGGTGAGGACGGGGAAACAGCCTGTCTTTCTGTGTCCTTCACAGGGTGTGACTGTGCCCAGAAGCTTCAGGCTTTGGTGGGCCTGGGCCGGGGCAGCCCTGCTCGTGGCCCTCTGGCTCCTGTGGCTACCCTGGTGGGGCGCTGGGGAGGTCCCAGTGCCCCGGGGCACACTCACCATCCTGATCTGGCACTGGCCCTTCGTCAGCCAGTCCCCAGAGCTGCCCAGCGACACCTGCGCCCGCTACGGCGTGCCCCACTGCCGCCTGAGCACCAACCGCAGCCTGCTGGCCAGCGCCGACGCTGTGGTCTTCCACCACCGGGAGCTGCAGAACAGGCGCACCCAGCTACCCCTGGCCAAGCGGCCACCGGGGCAGCCCTGGGTGTGGGTGTCCTTGGAGTCGCCTACCTACACACATGGCCTTAACCGCTTCCAAGGTATCTTCAACTGGGTCCTGAGCTACCGGCACGACTCAGACATCTTTGTGCCCTACGGCCGCCTGGAGCCCTGCGAGGGGCCCGCGCCCCCTCTGCCGGCCAAGAATGGGGTGGCTGTCTGGGTGGTCAGCAACTTCCACGAGACGCAGCGGCGTGTGCAGCTGTACCGGGAGCTGGCGCCACACCTGCCAGTGGACGTGTTCGGCCAAGCCAACAGGCGGCCACTGTGCGGGAACTGCCTGCTGCCCACCATCGCCCGGTACCGCTTCTACCTGGCCTTCGAGAACTCGCAGCACACAGACTACATCACGGAGAAGCTCTGGCATAACGCACTGACGGCCGGCACTGTACCCGTGGTGCTGGGGCCACCGAGGGCCACCTATGAGGCCTTTGTACCTCCTGACGCCTTTGTCCACGTGGACGACTTCAACTCCACCCGAGAGCTGGCTGCCTTCCTTGTGGGCATGAATGAGACCCAGTACCGGAGCTACTTCACCTGGCGAGAACGGTTCTGTGTGCGACGGTTCAAAACCTGGGAGGAGCGCTTCTGCGCCATCTGTGCCCGCTACCCCCACCTGCCCCGCGACCAGGTCTACCAGGACCTCCAGGGCTGGTTCCAGACCTGAGCTCCGGCAGGCAGAGGAGGTGGGGGAGAATGGCTGAGAATGGGCTGTGTGGGTGCACAGCTGGATGGTCAAGTCAAACCACCAGGCCTCTGACTCCCACAGGCAACTGTCAGGCTAACATGGAGGCTGGAGTCAGACAGTGGGCTATCTGGGCGGGCTGCCTGGAGGAGGAGGTGGTGGGCATTGGAGCAGGCATTTGTGGGGGAGGTGAGAGCAGTGAGGGAATCAATGGGGTACGTGATGTGGAGGTGGATCGGAGAGGCTGCTAAGGACCTCTCTCCCCACCTTGATCAAATCTTGGGTAAGTCAAGGCTGTGCCTTGATGTGGGGATGTGGAGACTTGGGGCTGAGGACATGCCACCCTGTGGTTTGTGGGGGCAAAACCTGCCCCCCTGGAGCCTCCTCTGTACCCAAGGTCCCCAGGCCCAGGGTATGCAGCCACACTGCCCACTCCGACCACAGGTCTGGAGTCCTGATGTGCAGCCCTGTGCTGCTGGGCACTGCGCTGAGCAAGCCTGCAGCCCACTCGGGGAGGGGCCATTGACCAATAAAGAAATGAAAGACGAGTGGTATGTGTCAAGTCTGGGAAGCACAGGACCCCACATATCTGCCACCCCGCCACACAGGCCTCCTTGTCCCATTCAAGGAACTTCCTGCTCCACCTCAAGGACTCCCTCTGCCCGAGACACCCTCCCCCGGATGGCTCTGCCACTCCCCTGTTCCTCCAGCCTCCACCAAATGGCTGGGAATCAGAGTCTTCCCTGACCCCCCAAAGACCGAGTGGGCAAACAGCAGGGGGCAAAGTCAGGAACCTGGCTGCGGGGAGGGTGGAAGATGCCCGTTCTCGAAGACCTGGAATTTCATCCTCAGGCTGGATCTGCTTTCTGATGTGGGTTTCCCTCTGCCAGGCAGCTGGTGGCAGGGAGGCAGCGAGGGGCCCCCAGGACGCTGCTGCAGCTGGGGACGCTTGGGGGCAGGGGGCTGAATAAGAGAAGCTGGGGGTGCTGACAGGGGCCCCAACAGGCTGAGCCCCTGTGACAGGAGCTCAGGACTTGTTCCTGCCCTAGGTGGGGTTGGGCCAGTGGGCCTAGGCAGGAAACTGCCCTCCCCCTTGGCAGTGGCTTGCAGGAGAGGCCTGCCGGTGACTTCCTGTCCTGACCTAGCCCGGCGGTCCTTCCCAAGGCTGACCACTCTCCCATCTTCCGACCCAGCCAGGGAGAAGGAAGTGTGCTCAGGCTGCAGGGGTGGGTGGGTGGGGCATGGTGCCCACACACCTGCCCCAGGCTGCCCCCCCCCCCCCACTTCAAAGAAGGAGCTGGGAGCTTCAGTCCCCGAGGTCTGCCATCAGTGTTCGGTGTGACCTCTATGTGCACCCCAGACACTGGCCATCACATAACCTCCGGTTCCCATTCACACGTGGAGAAACTGAGGCTGAGAAGGAGTCATCAGAGCCACCCACCGGGCCTCGCAGGGTGCAGGGGCTGGCCTTCCCTCTGCTGCCCTCTGCTGACCACCTCGGGAATGGACGCTGCAACCTCCCAGCCCTCTCAGGCCGCATCTCCGGTTCCTGCTCCAGCAGGCACCAAACCACCTCTGCGTGATTCACTGGACCCCAAACCCCCTGTGCAGAGGTCAGTCTCGGCCTCCGATATGGCCGCAGCTGCTGCTCTGGAAAATGAGCCGCTCACAGAGGGGGCAGCCTCAGTCCCCCCAAGCACCCTGCCTTTACCTGCTGCACAGGGCAGTTCTGGGGTCAGCGCCCCCCCCCCCCCCCGTGCCCAGGAAGCAGCCAGGCCCATCTTGCCACTTAGTCCCCAGGTGGCTCACTCCCCAGGGACATGGGAGGGGCAGCCCCACCCCCACTAAGGGCGCAGGTTGGGTGGAACGTGGAGTCTCCAAGCCTTGAGGGTAGTGGACGACCGGCCCAGGTGGAATCTCCATCCAGGGTCACGATCGCCCCTCCCCAAGTGAGGGAACTGTCCCCCTCCAGCCGGCAGTGACCGGAACCTGGGGCTTAGACGTCCAGCTGAGATTCCCGCCACTAGTCCTGCGAGGGAGGCGGGCGGATGAGGTGACCCGGTGGGGGCCCAGCGTCCCCTCAGGACGCTCTCGGGGCCAGTAACCACCTTGGGGCGCCTCTGCGAGAGGATTCGAACGGGGGTGAGGACTGCGCGCAGGCCTGGGGACCCCGGGAGAAGAGCGCCCTGGAAGGGGTGAGTGAGGATCTGGGTTGGATGTGGGCCCGTGGGCCGTCCTTCCAGCGCCTGGCGGGATGGGGACGACCGGAAGCCTCGGTGGCGGGCAGAGCTCCAGGAACTGCCCGCGCGAACGGGCGGCGTCGGGGGCCGGGGGCGGGACAGCCGAGGCGAGCGCGGCGCCTTTAAGCGGAGGCGGCGCGGGCGGAGGCGGGTGCCAGCGGCTGTCGCCGCTCCTCCGGGGCGGAGCCAGTGGGGAGCCGGTCCCGGACGCGAGACCCCGCCCCGCGCGGGTGATGCCGAGCGGCTCGGCGCACGGCGGGGCCGGCGGGGCGCGCAGAGGAGCGGGCCGCGGCGCAGAGGCGGCCGAGCGCGGCCCCGCCATGGGCTTCCTGCACCAGCTGCAGCTGCTGCTCTGGAAGAACGTGACGCTGAAGCGCCGGAGCCCGGTGAGCGACCCGCGCCGCGGCCCCCGGCCGCCCAGGCCGCGCGCACCGGGCCGGCGCCACGCTCCCCACGCACACGTGCGGCGCGGGCCGGGCGCGCGCAGACCCCGGGCGGGCGCGGGGGTGGCGCGAGCGAGGCGGCGGGCCACAGCCCCCTGCCAGTCGGGTCCCGCGCGCCCCTGCTCCGGCTCCAGCCTCCGGGTCGGGGGCTCCTCCGCGCCCAGCCCGCAGCCCGCGCCCGCTGACATTCGCGGTGCTTGGCTGAGTCACGGGCGCGCTCTCCAGGGCCAGTTTCAGGGGTGGGGAGACAGGCGGGCCGGGGACCCTGGGGTGGCAGGAGGCTTTGGATCCCAGGACAGAGGGCTGGCCTGGGGGACTTGGTTCAGCTCCGGGGCTCCGTGGTCTCTGGGCCCAGCCCCCTGGAGCCCCTGCAGGGACCTGCCCCTTCCCTCCCTGCGCTGCCTCTCTGCCCTTGGGCAGGCTCTCCTCCTCCCACCATGTCCACCAGCCCTGGCTGTTACTGCTTTCTCACCACTGGGAGGGAATGTCCTTGCTGTGCCAGCCGCGGCTGCCTGAGTCCGGCACCCTTTTGTCCTTTGGGGCAGCCCTCCCCGGGGCTGATCCACTCCCTTAGCCCCCTGACCCAGCCTCCGCTGGGGGCCAGGCCGAGCTGTTTGGAGCTATGACCACCGGGCTCCCCACTCTCTGAGAGCTCAGGGGCAGCAGCTGTCAGGGGCAGGAGGCTTGGGGAGGAACAGGGCTGGGGTGGTGTGGATGTCGTCATGCTGGCCTCACCGACCTGGTCCCAGGAAGGGCAGCAGCACCTACTGGGGAGGCCTGGGCAGCTTGGGTTTCTGAATGGGCTCTGGGGATTTTCCAGAAGACAACCCAGAGCAGGCCAGGTCTGGAGTGGGGGCCTGAGGAGGAGACATCCTCTTGCCCACTTGGGGCCCAGGAGGGCCCTGTCCCCCCTGGCCCTGGGACCCCTGGGGCCGACACTCCTGCCTGGGTCCCTCCTTAGGAAGGGCTTCGAAGTGCACAATGGGAAACTCGAGGCTGCGGACTGGGCAGAGTGGCCATCATCACCATGGCCTGGCAGGATTCCCCTGGGCACCTGGCCCTGGCCAAGAGCCAGGGTTGGGTACACGCTCTGCCTAGGGTGCCTAGAGCTGCCTGGCTCTGGGTCAGGCCTGCAGCCCAGGTAGCCTCTGATGCAGCCTCCCCACCTCAGATTTTAGGTCACTGGGGACAGCAGGGTGGGGCTCAGGCGAAGAAGGGAGATTGGGTACGAGCCCCGTGGTTCTTGGCGGGAAGGGCCCCCTTCCGCAGAGTCTGGAACGACGGTTCCTGCCTCCACCCGGGCCTCCGAGGCTCAGGGAAGGGAGCAGGGCACCTGGCAAGCAGGTGGGAGGTGCCCACTGTCCTACACCCCGGAGTGGCCCCCACCTGCTATGTGGGCCTTCCCCAGAACCTTCCTGTGCCCCTGCCCCACAGCCCCTGTGGAGGTCCTTGGCCTGCTGCCACTGGTACAGGTGGCCGAGGCCCTGCTGGCTTGTGTTGTGGGGTTGGGGCTGCCTGGATGCAGGGCACGATCCTGCTGGACCCCCAACTTCCCGGGAGGGTCTCGAGCTTCAGAGTTGGACCCCTGGGCTTGGCCCGCAGAGGTTTTGCCCTGTGTACTGTGGGCCTCGCTCGGGGGCAGGGGAGGCGCACCCGGTGGACGCTTGGTCTGGAGTGTAGGAACCCAGGACCTCTGTCCCTTGCTTGCTCCCTCTTCCTGAGCTCTGGGCCTTGGCTTCTCCCTCTGTGGGTGTGACCTGTCACCTCTGAGCAGTGCAGGGGCCACAGGCTGCTCCTGGTGAAGGGACTGCTGTCATCAAGTCACTGGTGCAGGAGGCAGCAACTCCATCCTCGTCTCACCTGTTCTGCCCTTGACCCAGCAGGAAGGAGCTCAGGCCGGGCCCCAGAGACAGCACGGGGGCACTGGGCTGGCTCAGGGACAGGGGTTGCTGTGACCCCCTTGCAGGTCCCTGGGTGAGATGCCAGGTGGGGCTGGACCAGGGCGCCTGCCTGTAACCAGATGCCCCTCTGGCCACCTGCCCTCCGCCCGCCCAGCAGGCCTCTCCTCCTCCTCCTAGCAGCTCGTGTGCAGCCGTTGCTATAGCAATGAGGAGGCAGCGAGGCCTGTTGCTGCAGTTACTTGCTGGAGGTGCCCCGTGGCAGGGTGGGTGTGGGTGGGGCTGGCAGGCCGTGACCCAGGCTTCCTGAGTGGCTGCTCAGACGCAGCACCTCGCTCTGGGTGCTCGCAGGTGTGTGCTGTACGTCTGTCCCTGCCCCGCGGGTGCCCACGATGCCGCCTCAGCCAGGCTTGGGCTGGATCCTGGCTTGGGGAGGGGTGGAGGCTGGCACCGGCTGGGGCGGGTGTTCCAGACCACAGAGCACTATTGTCAAAGCACAGTAAACACAGTACCAGCTGCCCCACCCCAGGGGGCTAGGGCCTCAAACCCTGGGCCAGACAGGGTGCCCCTGGGAAGGGGCCTCTGAATCTGTGGTTGGGGGGCGAGGATGAAGGAGCCCTGGTGCTTCTGAGAAGAGCTGGGGGGCTGGGGTCCGGGCATACCCTTGGGCTGGGCAGGGGGCTCCCCCAAGAGCAGGTGGCCTGAGAGTCTCCTCCTGCCCCCGCCCCCCGAGCTGGGAGAGGTAGAGGTGAGACAGTGAAGTCCCTTCCGCTGTCCAGATGAAACTGAGCCCAGGGCCCCCGGCAGTTCCTTCCCGCTCAGAGCAGGTCCAAGCAGGCCTCAGCCGGTGCCTAGCCTCGGGTGGCAGGAGCCGTCCCAGGAACACTGAGCAGAGGCCCAGGGTGGGCAGGGCTGCTGCACCCAGCTGAGCCACCTGAGGTGAGGGAGAGGGGCCAGGCCGAAAGAGGTGCCCCTGCCTAGGGACCCCGACCAGGTCTTCCAGGAGGCTCAGGCCCCTGGGCTAGAGCCAGGCCTCACATCCCTAGGCCCCAAAGGTGGGGAAGAAGAGCTGGGCACATGCAGGGGTCAGAGTGGACCACAAGCTGGCAGATTTGTCCTTGCTGGCCCTCAGTGTAGCAAACAGAACCTGGGCTGGGGGTGCAGGAGACCCATTTCTCACTTGGGCCAGACAATACTTACCCTTCGAAAGGTCCTCTAAGGAAGGGTTGACCTTTGGTGGCCCCTGAGGGAGCACGTGGAGGCTGAGCTGGCGCCTCGGGAGGGCGTCTGCCTGGCAGGGAAGGGCTTCAGGTATGTCCTGTGCAGGCCTGGGTAGGTGGCCTCACCCACCTGACCTTTCCAGTGGGTCTTAGCCTTCGAGATCTTCATCCCTCTGGTCCTCTTCTTCATCCTGCTGGGGCTTCGGCAGAAGAAACCAACCATCTCTGTGAAAGAAGGTGAGGGTCTCTGGTGGGGGGCCGGGACACAGCGGGGTGGGTGGGTGAGGCGGGCAGCCCTCACTGCATCATGCACGTATGTCCTGTGTGCTGGTGACCACGCGTGTGTCCCAGATCCCCCGTCCTCCTCCAGCCTGTGAGCTGTCCCCTGAGTGGTCGCTGCCTCTTGGCTGGGCTGGAGGACGTGGCTGGCCGAGGTGGCCATGAGTGCTGTCTCCTCACTCTCTCCTCTGTTCTGTTTTGCCCTCCCCTGCATGTCTCTTGTCCTCCTCCGCCACCCGCATGCAGTCTGTAAGTGAGCGGCCGCCTCCTCCTTGCTGGCCCAGGCGCAGCCGCAGGATGGTTTTGGGGGGCCTCCTGGTGCGGCTTGAGCACCCCCCAGCCCTGCTTGCAGTAACAGCTTTTCCCAGACCTGCTGCGTGCTGCAGAGCCCCCTGCCCACTGGCAGGGACAGCTGGCTTGGAGGAGGGGTAGTGGGTGCTGGGAGCAAAGGGCTGGGCCACTTGGACCAGGGGCTCTGGGCCAAGCTCTCAGGATGCCCCCCTTTCTGTGGGGTTCCTGGCACTGCCGTGCAGGGCTGGGGCACCTGGGCTAGCTGGGCTGGGGCTGGGCACCGGACACCCCTCAGACTGCTGTGAGCTCCTGCATTCACTCTGCTAACCAGCTGGCCAGAGAGGTCAGAGGTCGCTGCCCAGCAGGGGGCCCACATGATCCCCTGGGCTCTGTGGGCTATGCCACACCTGAATTTTTGGAGGAGGGTGTCAGGGCACTTTGGCTCTGGCTGGCTGAAGGAAGACATGCTCTGGGAGTGGGGAAGGGGTGGAGAGGTGCCCTTCGACCTCTGGCCTGCTGGGGTCATCTGCACTAGAACTCTTGGCCCTTGGTTCCCGTCTGCTGCCTCAAGCTGCTCTTCCTTCCTGACTTTCTAACCCTTTCTCTCCTGGGCCTGTCTCCTCCCCATCTGTCCGTCTGTCCCGCTCCGGCCCTCTCACCTGCCCTGTCCCCCCAGCCTTCTACACAGCAGCGCCGCTCACCTCGGCCGGCATCCTGCCTGTCATGCAGTCGCTGTGCCCGGATGGCCAGCGGGACGAGTTCGGCTTCCTGCAGTATACCAACTCCACGTGAGCGCCCCCAGCCCCAGAAGCCCGACCCCTCCCCGCCCCGGCCGCGGGGGGCGGCGCTGACGCCCCTGGTGCTGCAGGGTCACCCAGCTGCTGGAGCGCCTCAACCGTGTGGTGGAGGAGGGCAACCTGTTCGACCCGGGGCGGCCCGACCTGGGCTCGGAGCTCGAGGCCCTGCGCCAGCGCCTGGAGGCCCTCGGCACGGGCCCCGACACCTGGAGGAGCCGCTGGGACGGGCCTGCAGGTGTGTCCTGGGCAGGCGGGACGGTGCCGGTGCGTGTGGCGTGGGGCCAGGCTCCAGGGTCGGCGGGGCTGGAACCCCAGCTGCGTGGCTCCCTGCCACGGGCTGGGTCTGCGATTTTCAGCCGGCACAGGATTCTCACGGTGCCAGGCTGACGGTGTCTCCAGAGCGCCGACCTCTCCCCGTAGGCTGTCAGATAAATGACTACAGTTCACACAGCCACAGCTATCCAGTGTGAATGAGGCAACATCACACCTAACTTTTGGTCAGATGGGCAAAAAAAAGAACTTTAGTGACTACTTGTGTGCCACGGGATGTAAAAGCTTGACAGGTGCTGGTCTAAACGGCGGGTCTGAGTTCCCAGGGTGCACCCCTCAGGTGGGCCGGGCCGAGTGCCCGCCGCAGTGGTTCCGCTGTGGGCCAGGAGCCTGGCTCTCAGCCTGCTCAGAGCTGGCCCTCAGCCCCGTCCTTCTGCCTGTCCAGTGTCCTCCTTCTCTCTGGACTCGGTGGCCAGGGACCCAGGGGAGCTGCGGCGTTTCCTGACGCAGAACCTATCACTGCCTAACAGCACAGCCCAGGCCCTCCTGGCTGCCCAGGTGGACGTGCCCGAGGTGAGGCGGGTGGGCAGTGGCAGTGAGCGCGTCTGCTCTTGGGGGCAGCTCCCAGGCCTGGCCACCGCTCTGCCCTCCCCTGGTTGCAGGGCTGGGGGTGAGGGGACACTCGGCTATGAGAGCGCCCTGGGGCCAGGCTTGCAACCCCAAGTCTGAGCTGTACCCCGTTGCACTCCAGGTCTATCGCCTGCTGTTTGGCCCTTCGCCTGTCCTGGATGTGGAGTCAGCCCTCCCCAGGGGCCAGGCGCCTGGGGGGAGCCGCCTGGGTACCAGTTCCCTCTTCCGGCTGGAGGTGAGGGCGCCTGTTCGCGGGAAGGAGCTGCTACTGGCCTGGGGGGGGGGTGGCTTCTGCCCGGTGGGTGCAGAAAGGGGCTCCTCAATAATGCTGAGCTCCTTCTGGAGGTGAGGGAGGGCCCTGGAGGTTTGTGACTGCCCCCCCCCCCCCAGCCTGTGAACTCAGACGTGGCTCAGTGCGGGAGGGCACTGAGGCCTGAGGCCGTCTTGGGCCAGGGCCCTGGTTCCCCTTGGCTGGAGCTCCTTCCTAGCCGTTCGCCTGCACCCTCCCCCCAGGAGCTGCTGGTGGCCCCCGCCGTCCTGGAGCAGCTGACATGCACGCTGGGCTCCAGGGAGCTGGGCCGGATCCTCACTGTGCCCCAGGGTCAGCAGCCAGTGCTGCAGGGCTATCGGGACGCTGTCTGCAGTGGGCAGGCTGCAGCCCGTGCCCGGCGCTTCTCTGGACTGGCGGCGGAGCTCCGGAACCAGCTGGATGTGGCCAGGATCGCCCAGCAGGTGAGGCGGCCCTGCCTGTTGTCTGGCTGCCGGCCACAGGGCCCACGGGGCCGACGCCCAGGCCGGCGGAGACACTAGAGCTCCTGCAGGGCTCCTGGGCCTGTGGCCCTGCGTGCGTGGGGCGTGCCTGTCGCTGGCATCCTGCACCCTCCGATGATGCCTGCACCCCTGCCTTGCCCCGTGTCCTCACCTGTCTGTTTCTCCCAGCCCCTGGCCAGTGGCCCCTGACCCCTAGGCTGCAGACTCCCCCAGTCCCTCCTGCCACCCTGTCCCCTCCGACCTCTGTCACCAGCTGTCCATCAGCCCCCAGCCCCTGTTCCCTCCCCTGGGCCTGCACGTCCCCACATGCCCCATTTCTCCTCAGCTGGGCCTGGAGGGCCCCAACAGCTCAGCCCCCCAGCAGCAGCCCCCACCCCCGCGGCAGCTGCAGGCGCTCCTGGAGGACCTGCTGGACGCCCAGAAAGTGCTGCAGGACGTGGATGTCCTGTCGGCCCTGGCCCTGCTGCTGCCCCAGGGCGCCTGCACCCACCGGGCTCCTGGACCGCCAGCCAGCAGTCCTGGTGGGATGGCCAACGGCACAGGGGCCGGGGCGGGCACGGGCTCCAACGCCACGGCCGAAGATGGAACCCCATCTGCCGCGGCGCCAGCCCCCTCGGACGTCCTGCGGGGCCAGTGCTCAGCCTTCGTGCAGCTCTGGGCGGCCCTGCAGCCCATCCTGTGTGGCAACGACCGGTGGGTGGGAGGCGGGAAAGAGGGGGTGGAGATGGGAGCTGCCGCAGACAGGCCTGACCTCAAGGCCTGGCTCTGACTCCCCGACTTCCTCTGCCCTGGCGCCCCACCCCCACTCCAGGCCTCCCTGGGGAAGCCCGCCTCATGTCCCGCCCCAGCGATCCTGAAGGCTGTTCCCACCCACCCTTGAGGCCCCACCCCTCCCCACGCCCACCCCTGAACCCCAACTCTGCCCTGACGGTGTGTCCCTGCCCCAGCACCATCGAGCCCGAGGCTCTGCGAAGTGGCAACATGAGCTCCCTGGGGTTCACGAGCAAGGAACAGCGGAACCTGGGCCTCCTGGTGCACCTCATGACGAGCAACCCCAAGATCCTGTACGCGCCCGCGGGCTCCGAGGCCGACCGAGTCATCCTCAAGGTGCGTGAGTCTGCGTGCCTGGGGTTCGAGCTGTACAGGGGCAGGAGCTGGAGGAGCGGGGGGGTGGTTCTGCAGACTGAGACCCCTGCACAGAGGAAGGGTGCAGCCTGGTCCTCAAGCTCTGACATAACTCTGTGGGTGATGGAACCGGGGGCGGGATGGAGGTGCAGGGGCACGTGGGGGCTTCCGTGGAGATGCCCCGGAGGGGCTGGTGCGGTCAGGGTCCCGGTGGGCTGGTGTGGCCAGGGCCCATCAGCATTGGTGCAGATGGAGGGGTTAGGTGCAGAAACCTCCCAGAACAGTGTCTAGTGGACGAGATGTGAGCCAGGCAGCTGGGTGGTTTGAGGCCAGCTGAGGGCAAGGGGCCAACTCAGGGGAGGTCCTGTCTGCAACAGGTAGAAGCCAGGGCTGGGCACGGCCCAGGGAAGGGAGGGGCAGAGTGTGGGGAGAGATGAGGACCGAGGGCTGCTGGAGGGGTGTGTGGAGAGGGGTCTGAGGAAGGAGCTGGGCGGGCACAGCGGGGAGGCAGGGGAACCGACACCACGCTGCCCTGGAGTGGGGGGTGCAGAGCGTGGTTCTGGGGGAGCTGCAGAAAGGCAGGGAGGGGGGGGCTTGGAGCGTCCAGGTGGGAGCTTGACCAGAGCAAGAGGAGTTGGTGGGGCCTGGCTAGTGGCAGGTGCTGACGGGGTGGGGCGAGGTGAGGAGCAGAGAACCCCGTCGCCGCGCGGCTGGCCGGCCGGAGTCCTTGCGTGAGCCCCACGCCCCATGTCTTCACTCGCTGCAGGCCAACGAGACCTTCGCCTTTGTCGGCAACGTGACCCACTACGCCCAGGTCTGGCTCAACATCTCGGCTGAGCTCCGGAGCTTCCTGGAGCGGGGTGGTCTGCAGCAGCACCTCCCCTGGCTGCAGCAGGTGCGGGGCTGGGCAGGCTGGGGGCCCACTCTGTCCTGGGCGGTGGTCGGCACAGGCCCCCCGCTGAGCCCGTCTCGCCCCCCAGTACGTGGAGGAGCTGCGACTGCACCCTGAAGCGCTGAACCTGTCGCTGGGGGAGCTGCCGCCTGCCCTGCGCCAGGACAACTTCTCGCTGCCCAACGGCTCGGTGCTCCTGCAGCAGCTGGACACCATCGACAACGCGGCCTGCGGCTGGATCCAGTTCATGTCCAAGGTGGGGGGGTGAGCCCAGGGGCTCTGCGGGCGCCCCCGGCCGGCTCCAACGGTGCCCCTCCCCCCAGGTGAGTGTGGACATCTTCAAGGGGTTCCCTGATGAGGAGAGCATCGTCAACTACACGCTCAACCAGGCCTACCAGGACAACGTCACCGTATTCGCCAGTGAGCCAGCCCCCGACCCCTGCTCCTCACTGCACCTGCAGTCAGCCCCGCTCTGCAGGCCTCTCCAGTCCCTCCACATCCCAGACCACCCAGACCCTTTATACCCACCTAGTGACTCAACCCATCATGGCCCCACCTTCACCCCACCCCATGACCCCCCTCAGCCCCCCTGTGGTCCCACCCCTCATCCCACCTCATGACCCGCCTCCTCCCCCTATGGTCCCACCCCTCATCCCACCCAATGACCCCCCTCAGCCCCCCTGTGGTCCCACCCCTCATCCCACCTCATGACCCCCCTCGTCACCCCTGTGGTCCTACCTCTCATCCCACCCCATGACCCCCCTCGTCACCCCTGTGGTCCTACCTCTCACCCCACCCAATGACCCCCCTCGTCACCCCTGTGGTCCTACCTCTCATCCCACCCCATGACCCCCATCGTCACCCCTGTGGTCCTACCTCTCATCCCACCCCATGACCCCCCTCGTCACCCCTGTGGTCCTACCTCTCATCCCACCCCATGACCCCCCTCGTCACCCCTGTGGTCCTACCTCTCATCCCACCCCATGACCCCTCTCATCCCCCTGTGGTCCTACCTCTCACCCCACCCAATGACCCCCCTCAACCCCCCTGTGGTCCTACCCCTCATCCCACCCCATGACCCCCCTCGTCCCACCTCTCACCCCACCCAATGACCCCCCCCACTCCCCCTGTGGTCCTACCCCTCATCCCACCCCATGATTCCCCCTCACCCCCCCGTGGTCCTACCCCTCATCCCACCCCATGATTCCCCCTCACCCCCCTGTGGTCCTACCCCTCATCCCGCCCCATGACCCCCCTCACCCCCCCTGTGGTCCTACCCCTCATCCCATCACCCCCCTCACCCCCCTGTGGTCCTACCCCTCATCCCACCCCATGATTCCCCCTCACCCCCCTGTGGTCCTACCTCTCATCCCGCCCCATGACCCCCCTCACACCCCCCTGGGGTCCCCCTCTTGGCCCCGCCCCTTCCTCTGCTCCACCACACCCCCTCCTGTCCCTTCCTGCTCTCTGCAGGCCCCTCTCAGGTCTTGCTCCTCTCCCCCTGCCCCCCCACACCTCCACGGTGCCCGTCCTGTCCCAGGCGTGATCTTCCAGACGCGCAAGGACGGCTCCCTGCCACCCCACGTGCACTACAAGATCCGCCAGAACTCCAGCTTCACCGAGAAGACCAACGAGATCCGCCGGGCCTACTGGAGGCCGGGGCCCAACACCGGCGGCCGCTTCTACTTCCTCTATGGCTTTGTCTGGATCCAGGGTGAGGGCCAGCCCTGGACCCCTGGGTGGGGGAGGCCCGCTGCGCCTGCTGACCGCTGACCCGCCCACAGACATGATGGAGCGCGCCATCATCAACACCTTCGTGGGGCACGACGTGGTGGAGCCCGGCAGCTACGTGCAGATGTTCCCCTACCCCTGCTACACGCGAGACGAGTGGGTGCGGGGTGCCCGGGGGCTGGGCCGGGGGCCGGGACCCGCGAGCTCACCCTCACGCCCCGCCCCTACCCCAGCTTCCTGTTTGTGATCGAGCACATGATGCCGCTGTGCATGGTGATCTCCTGGGTCTACTCGGTGGCCATGACCATCCAGCACATTGTGGCGGAGAAGGAGCACCGGCTGAAAGAGGTAGGGGGAGAGGCGGGGGAGGAGGGTGGGCAGCTGCAGGCACCTCCCAGCCCTGCCCCAAGGCGCCTGCACCTGCCTCCTGGCCGCAGGTGATGAAGACAATGGGCCTGGACAATGCCGTGCACTGGGTGGCCTGGTTCATCACGGGCTTCGTGCAGCTCTCCATCTCGGTGACGGCACTCACCGCCATCCTCAAGTACGGCCAGGTGCTGCTGCACAGCCACGTGCTCATCATCTGGCTCTTCCTGGCCGTCTACGCCGTGGCCACCATCATGTTCTGGTGTGAGCCCGTGGCTGGCGGGGGCGGGGAGGGCTGCCCTGGTGCTTCTGGCTCGGGTGTGGCTGAGAGTCCACGGCTTCCCCTCCCCCAGCTTTCTGGTGTCCGTGCTGTACTCCAAGGCTAAGCTGGCCTCGGCCTGCGGCGGCATCATCTACTTCCTGAGCTACGTGCCCTACATGTACGTGGCGATCCGGGAGGAGGTGGCCCACGACAGGATCACGGCCTTCGAGAAGTGCATTGCGGTGAGCGCCGTGGGGGGCGGGGTGGGGCGGGTCTGGGCTCCTTCACCTGCACTGACACCGCTGCCCCCTCAGTCCCTGATGTCCACCACGGCCTTCGGCCTGGGCTCCAAGTACTTCGCCCTGTACGAGGTGGCGGGCGTGGGCATCCAGTGGCACACGTTCAGCCAGTCGCCCGTGGAAGGGGATGACTTCAACCTGCTCCTGGCTGTCACCATGCTGATGGTGGATGCTGTCGTCTATGGAGTGCTCACATGGTACATCGAGGCCGTGCACCCAGGTACCAGCCACCCCTTTGGAGGAGGCGGGGATGGGCTGCAGCTCCCTGTGGGGACACGCCAGTGGCCCCAGATCCCGGGTCAGCCTCCCCTTCTCTCCCCACCCCCCAGGCATGTACGGACTGCCCCGGCCCTGGTACTTCCCACTGCAGAAGTCCTACTGGCTGGGCAGCGGGCGGACAGAGGCATGGGAGTGGAGTTGGCCCTGGGCTCGTGTCCCCCGCCTCAGCGTCATGGAGGAGGACCAAGCCTGTGCCATGGAGAGCCGGCGCTTGGGTGAGGCAGGCGCCAGGGTGGCAGCTGGGGCAGTCATTGGGTGTCAGGGACCTGGGGCAGCCTTGGCACTGACCCACGGCCCTGGTGCAGAGGAGACTCGGGGCATGGAGGAAGAGCCCACCCACCTGCGGCTGGTGGTCTGTGTGGACAAGCTCACCAAGATCTATAAGAATGACAAGAAGCTGGCCTTGAATAAGCTGAGCTTGAATCTCTATGAGAACCAAGTGGTGTCTTTCCTGGGCCACAACGGGGCCGGCAAGACCACCACCATGTGAGTGTCAGGGGACAGGCCCGGGTCCCTGACCAAGTGCTGGTAGGGTGGGTTTCCTGAAGCAGGTGGGGTTGTGACCCTGCCCGTCCACCCAGGTCTATCCTCACCGGCCTGTTCCCGCCCACATCGGGTTCTGCCACCATCTACGGGCACGACATCCGAACAGAGATGGACGAGATCCGCAAGAACCTGGGCATGTGTCCGCAGCACAACGTGCTCTTTGACCGGCTCACGGTGGAGGAGCACCTCTGGTTCTACTCCCGGCTGAAGAGCATGGCCCAGGAGGAGATCCGCAAGGAGATGGACAAGTGTGTGGGGGCGGGCCCAGGGGCATGGGCGGGGCCTTGTGGGGGCGGGGCTCAGGGGCCTGGTTGGGGCCCGAGGGGGCGGGGCCCATGGGGAGTGGGTGGGGCTATGTGGGGGCGGGGACAGGGCGGGACTCAGGGGCCTGCGTGGGGTGGGCGTGGCTGGGTGGGGCGGGGCGGGGCGGGGCTGGGTGTAGGATGGGCAGGGCTCAGGGGCCTGGTTGGGGCCCAGTGTGGGCGGGGCCCATGCGGAGTGGGCGGGGCTGACTGGGGGCGGGGACAGGGGGCTCAGGGGCCTGCGTGGGGGCGTGGCCCATGTGGGGTGGGCGTGGCTTAGTGGGGGCGGGGCCGGGCTGGGTGTAGGATGGGCAGGGCTCAGGGGCCTGGTTGGGGCCCAGTGTGGGCGGGGCCCATGTGGAGTGGGCGGGGCCGAGTGGGGGCAGGGCCCAGGCGGCTGCAGAGACTCCCCACCACCTGCTCCGTGTTCTGTGCGCCTGCAGAATGATCGAGGACCTGGAGCTCTCCAACAAAAGGCACTCGCTGGTGCAGACGCTGTCTGGCGGCATGAAGCGCAAACTCTCTGTGGCCATCGCCTTCGTGGGCGGCTCCCGCGCTATCATCCTGGACGAGCCCACGGCTGGCGTGGACCCCTACGCCCGCCGTGCCATCTGGGACCTCATCCTGAAGTACAAGCCCGGTGAGTGGGGCACCGCGCGCGTGTGTGCGCCCCCGCCTGGCCCCGCCTGGCCCTACGCGCCTGACGCGAGCCTGGCCTCCCCAGGCCGCACCATCCTCCTGTCCACCCATCACATGGACGAGGCCGACCTGCTCGGGGACCGCATCGCCATCATCTCCCACGGGAAGCTCAAGTGCTGCGGCTCCCCGCTGTTCCTCAAGGGCGCCTACGGGGACGGCTACCGCCTCACACTGGTCAAGCGTCCTGCCGAGCCCGGGGGCCCCCAAGGTCTGTGCTGCGGCCACCTGAGCTGGCCTGGGCCCCTGCCTGGGGACCCTGATCCCAAGACCAGTGAGGCAGAGGATCTGCACCCTCACCGTTGCCCCATGGGCGAGGGTGCCCTCTCCCCACGCCCCCATCTTGACCTGGCTTACTCTCATAGAGGGTCCCTCTCCTTGGCCCCTGAGTGAAGCCCTCCCTACCCTCCCAGAGCCAGGACTGACGTCCAGCCCCCCAGGTCGGGTCCCGCTGAGCAGCTGCTCAGAACCCCAGGTTTC
The DNA here is from genome assembly GCF_014108415.1 of Molossus molossus. Taxonomy (NCBI): domain Eukaryota; kingdom Metazoa; phylum Chordata; class Mammalia; order Chiroptera; family Molossidae; genus Molossus; species Molossus molossus. The sequence continues at coordinate 1,270,031 of NW_023425349.1, forward strand.
CCAGTTCATCCGCAAGCACGTGGCCTCCTGCCTTCTGGTCTCGGACACAAGCACCGAGCTCTCCTACATCCTGCCCAGCGAGGCTGCCAAGAAGGGGGCCTTCGAGCGCCTCTTCCAGGTGTGGGGGCAGGGCAGGGCTGCTGTGGGCTGCGGAGGTGGGAGGCTGGGTACAGGGGCGAGGCCACAGAGGGGATGGAGCAGGGCCGTGGAGGGGCGTGGCTGGTGGAGGGGTGGGGTCCGGGGCAGAGGGAGGGGCGGGGCTGGAGGAGGGGTGGGGCCAGCAGAGGGCGGGGCAGTGGAGGAGGGGCTTGGACAGTGAAGGGAATGGGTGCACCCACCCTCTGGTGCCGCCCTGCCGCTGGCCTCACCTGGCACTTTTCTCAGCACCTGGAGTGCAGTCTGGACTCACTGCACCTCAGCAGCTTCGGGCTGATGGACACCACTCTAGAAGAGGTGTTCCTCAAGGTGTCGGAGGAGGACCAGTCTCTGGAGAACAGTGAGGCAGGTGAGAGGCCCCAGAGCCTCTGATGAGCCTTGCTGCCCCCCCACCCCTGGCCGAAAGTTGGGCTTAGGGCTCCTCGCTCTTCCCGTCTCTGGTGGCCAGGGTCCTGAGTTGGTACAAGGGCCTAGGACTCCCTGGGATCAGCCGGGACCAGGGGTCCTGGGCAGGTGGGTGAGCACAGGGTCTGGGGTCCCTCCCTTCTCGTGGCAGATGTGAAGGAGTCCAGGAAGGACACGCTGCCTGGGGCAGAGGGCCTGGCCTCATTGGGTGAGGCTCACGCCGGCAACCTGGCCAGGTGCGCAGAGCTGGCCCAGTCACAGGCGTCGCTGCAGTCCACGTCCTCCGTGGGCTCTGCCCGTGGGGATGAGGGAGCTGGCTACGCAGACGTCTACGGTGACTACCACCCCCTCCTCAACAACCTGCAGGACCCCGATAACGTCAGCTTGCAAGGTGGGGGGCAGCCGGGCAGGGCTGGCTGGGTCCCTGGAGGCGGGGCGGGGCGGCTGGCTCAGCCTCGCCTCCCTGTGCAGAGGCCGAGGCAGAGGCCCTCACCAGGGTGGGCCAGGGCAGCCGCAAGCTGGAGGGCTGGTGGCTGAAGGTGCGCCAGTTCCACGGGCTCCTGGTGAAGCGTTTCCACTGCGCCCGCCGGAACTCCAAGGCGCTGTCCTCCCAGATCCTGCTCCCCGCTCTGTTCGTCTGTGTGGCCATGACTGTGGCCCTCTCCGTCCCTGAAATCGGTACGGCTGCTTGACCAGGCATCGGGGCTAGTGTCCCACTCCATGGGACTGTGGCTCTGCCCTCCTCCCGAGCCACTGGTGGGCACACCTGGGGATTCATGCCTCCCTGGGGCCCAGACCCAAGCTTGGACCTTGTGGGTACTGGGAAGAGGGGGTCTGGGCCTAGGGCCCCGGGCAGGCAGTCAACACCTGCTCAGGCTTCCCTGAAAACCCTGCCAGGTGACCTGCCTCCGCTGGTCCTGTCACCCTCCCAGTATCACAACTACACTCAGCCCCGCGGCAACTTCATCCCCTATGCCAACGAGGAGCGCCGGGAATATCGGTGAGGCCGCCCGCCAGGCAGCCGTGGTGGGCAGGGCCCTGGCTCGAGCGCTACCGTGGGTGGGCACCCATGTCCCCACCTGGACTCATGTTGCGGGTTCCCCCAGATTTCAGCTGTCGCCTGACGCCAGCCCCCAGCAGCTCGTGAGCACATTCCGGCTGCCGTCGGGCGTGGGCGCCACCTGTGTGCTCAAGTCTCCAGCCAACGGCTCACTGGGGTCCACGCTGAACCTGAGCAGCGGCGAGTCGCGCCTGCTGGCCGCAAGGTTCTTCGACAGCATGTGCCTGGAGTCCTTCACGCAGGGGCTGCCTCTGTCCAACTTCGTGCCGCCCCCGCCCTCGCCCGCTCCGTCCGACTCGCCCGTGTCCCAGGACTTGGACCTGCTGCAGGCCTGGAACACTTCCCTGCCACCCACATCCGGGCCAGGTACTGAACCTCGCAGCTGCCTGGGGGTGTGGGGCAGAGCAGGCCCTGCTGACTGCCCGCTGTGCCCGCAGACAACTGGACATCGGCGCCCTCCCTGCCACGCCTGGTGCGGGAGCCCGTTCGCTGTACCTGCTCCACTCAGGGCACCGGCTTCTCCTGCCCAAGTGGTGTGGGCGGGCGCCCACCCCAGATGCGGGTGGTCACCGGCGACATCCTAACCGACATCACCGGCCACAATGTCTCTGAGTACCTGCTGTTCACCTCTGACCGGTTCCGGCTGCACCGGTGAGCGGGGGGGAGGCACGTGCTGGCGGAGCAGGAGGGGCAGCCTTTCACTGCCCAGGTGGCCTCATTGCTCCTCGACCTCATCCAGGTACGGGGCCATCACCTTTGGCAACGTCCAGAAGTCCATCCCAGCTTCCTTCGGGGCCCGGGCCCCGGCCATGGTGAGAAAGATCGCAGTGCGCCGCGCAGCCCAGGTGAGCACCGCCGGCCCCGGCCCCTGGGATCCGGCCCTCGCCTGAGCTCTGCGGGCACCCACAGGGTCTTCGGGTCTTTCTGTGCTGCCCCCAGGTTTTCTACAACAACAAGGGTTACCACAGCATGCCCACCTACCTCAACAGCCTCAACAATGCCATTCTGCGTGCCAATCTGCCCAAGAGCAAGGGCCACCCGGCAGCCTATGGTGAGCCGGGGTTCGGCGGGCTAGGGAGGGCGGCTGGGAGCAGGTCCCTGAGGCTGTCCTTCCTGTGCCACAGGCATCACTGTCACCAACCACCCCATGAACAAGACAAGTGCCAGCCTCTCCCTGGACTACCTGTATGTGCGGGGGCAGGGCAGGGGCAGGGGCACTGCTGTGGGACTGGGTACCGGGCAGGGCTGAGCACTGCCTTGCCCCCAGGCTGCAGGGCACGGACGTGGTCATCGCCATCTTCATCATCGTGGCCATGTCCTTCGTGCCGGCCAGCTTTGTGGTCTTCCTGGTGGCCGAGAAGTCCACCAAGGCCAAGCACCTGCAGTTTGTCAGCGGCTGCAACCCCATCATCTATTGGCTGGCCAACTACGTGTGGGACATGGTGCGCCCCTCCCGCGTGGCCGACTGGGGGTTCCCTTGACCCCCAGACCTCTGGCCCCTCACCCGATCCTCACGTCCCTCACTCCTGCCCTGGGCCTTCACCCCTGCCCCCAGGTCCCTCACCCCTGCCCCCAGGTCCCTCAGCCCTGCCCCCAGGTCCCTCACCCCTGCCCCCAGGTCCCTCACTCCTGCCCCCAGGTCCCTCAGCCCTGCCCCCAGGTCCCTCACCCCTGCCCCCAGGTCCCTCACTCCTGCCCTGGGCCTTCACCCCTGCTGCCAGGTCCCTCACCCCTGCCCCCAGGTCCCTCACCCCTGCCCCCAGGTTCCTCACCCCTGCCCCCAGGTTCCCCTGCCCCCAGGTCCCTCAGCCCTGCCCCCAGGTCCCTCACCCCTGCCCCCAGGTCCCTCAGCCCTGCCCCCAGGTCCCTCACCCCTGCCCCCAGGTCCCTCAGCCCTGCCCCCAGGTCCCTCACCCCTGCCCCCAGGTCCCTCACCCCTGCCCCCAGGTCCCTCACTCCTGCCCTGGGCCTTCACCCCTGCTGCCAGGTCCCTCACCCCTGCCCCCAGGTCCCTCAGCCCTGCCCCCAGGTCCCTCACCCCTGCCCCCAGGTCCCTCACCCCTGCCCCCAGGTTCCTCACCCCTGCCCCTCACCAGCCACCCCTGCCCCCAGGTCCCTCACCCCTGCCCCCAGGTCCCTCACCCCCGCCCCCAGGTTCCTCACCCCTGCCCCCAGGTCCCTCACCCCTGCCCCCAGGTTCCTCACCCCTGCCCCTCACCAGCCACCCCTGCCCCCAGGTCCCTCACCCCCGCCCCCAGGTCCCTCACCCCTGCCCCCAGGTCCCTCACCCCCGCCCCCAGGTCCCTCACCCCTGCCCCCAGGTCCCTCACCCCTGCCCCCAGGTTCCTCACCCCTGCCCCCAGGTCCCTCACCCCCGCCCCCAGGTCCCTCACCCCCGCCCCCAGGTCCCTCACCCCCGCCCCCAGGTCCCTCACACCCTGCCCCCAGGTCCCTCACCCCCGCCCCCAGGTCCCTCACCCCCCGCCCCAGGTCCCTCACCCCCGCCCCCAGGGGTCCTCACCCCCGCCCCCAGTCCCTCAGGTCCCTCACCCCTGCCCCCAGGTTCCTCACCCCTGCCCCCAGGTCCCTCACCCCTGCCCCAGGTCCCTCACCCCCGCCCCCAGGTCCCTCACCCCCCGCCCCCAGGTCCCTCACCCCCGCCCCCAGGTCCCTCACCCCCGCCCCCAGGTCCCTCACCCCCGCCCCCAGGTTCCTCACCCCCGCCCCCAGGTCCCTCACCCCCGCCCCCAGGTCCCTCACCCCCGCCCCCAGGTCCCTCACCCCCCCCCCCCAGGTCCCTCACCCCCGCCCCCAGGTCCCTCACCCCCGCCCCCAGGTCCCTCACCCCCGCCCCCAGGTCCCTCACCCCTGCCCCCAGGTCCCTCACCCCCACCCCCAGGTCCCTCACCCCTGCCCCTCACCAGCCACCCCTGCTCTGGCAGCTGAACTACCTGGTCCCAGCCACCTGCTGTGTCATCATCCTCTTTGTGTTCGACTTGCCGGCCTACACATCACCCACCAACTTCCCCGCTGTGCTCTCTCTGTTCCTGCTCTATGGGTAAGGGGGAGGGGGCGGGGTGGGGGAGGGAGGTGGGCCCGGCTGCCCGCTGACCACTGTCCGCCTTCCGCCCGCAGGTGGTCCATCACCCCCATCATGTACCCGGCCTCCTTCTGGTTCGAGGTCCCCAGCTCGGCCTACGTGTTCCTCATCGTCATCAACCTCTTCATCGGCATCACAGCCACTGTGGCCACCTTCCTGCTGCAGCTCTTCGAGCATGACAAGGTGGGGCAGGCAGGGTGTGGGGTGCCGCCGGCGGCTGAGGCCGCGCCGGGCCTCCGTAACCCCTGTGCCCCTCCAGGACCTGAAGGTCGTCAACAGCTACCTGAAGAGCTGCTTCCTCATCTTCCCCAACTACAACCTGGGCCACGGGCTCATGGAGATGGCGTACAACGAGTATGTCAATGAGTACTACGCCAAGATCGGTGAGGCGGGCACGGGGCACGGCGTGGGGCCGGGCGAGGGCACAGGGGCCTGGGGGCTGGACACAGAGCGGGCAGGCTGCAGGGACCCTCAGGGGCTGCACCCCGGGCAGGGGGGGCACCAGGGCCCTCACAGCGGGAGTGGGGCTGGGTGGGGGGGCACAGGGCCCGTGGGTGGTAGGAGCATGTGCCTGTGGGCAGCAGGACAGAGGGCTTCAGGACTGGTGGACAAATGGGGCTCATGAGACCCCAGGCACAGGCCCTGAGCTGTCCGCCCCACAGGCCAGTTTGATAAGATGAAGTCCCCGTTCGAGTGGGACATCGTCACCAGGGGGCTGGTGGCCATGACGGTGGAGGGCTTCGTGGGCTTCTTCCTCACCATCATGTGCCAGTACAACTTCCTGCGGCAGCCACAGTGAGTGCGGGCCGGTGAGCGCGCCGGGGGGCCTGGCGGTGTGGCGGGCCGGCCAGACGCTGCCCTTCCTGTCCCCAGGCGCATGCCAGTGTCTACCAAGCCCGTGGAGGACGACGTGGATGTGGCCAGTGAGCGGCAGCGGGTGCTACGGGGGGACGCCGACAATGACATGGTCAAGATCGAGAACCTGACCAAGGTGGGCCTCGAGCGCTGGGGAGGGCCAGGGTGCGGGCCCCGGCTGGCTACGGTGTTGGGGCGAGGCTCGGGCCGGCCCGCCTGGCACACCGCACCCCTGACGCCCCTCGCCTGCCAGGTGTACAAGTCCAGGAAGATCGGCAGCATCTTGGCCGTGGACCGCCTGTGCCTGGGCGTGCGTCCGGGCGAGTGCTTCGGCCTCCTGGGCGTCAACGGTGCGGGCAAGACCAGCACCTTCAAGATGCTGACCGGCGACGAGAGCACCACAGGGGGCGAGGCCTTCGTCAACGGGCACAGGTGCTGGCGGGCACGTGCCTGGGCGGGCGTCTGGGCGGGTGGCGTGGCCGCACCCCAGTGCTGATGGCGCCGTGTCCCCAGCGTGCTCAAGGAGCTGCTCCAGGTGCAGCAGAGCCTGGGGTACTGCCCGCAGTTCGACGCCCTGTTCGACGAGCTCACAGCCCGGGAGCACCTGCAGCTGTACACGCGGCTTCGAGGCATCCCCTGGAAGGACGAGGCCCAGGTGAGGTGGCCCAGGTGGGGCGGGGCCGCAGGGAGGGCGGGCCTCTGATGTCCGCTCTTGCCCCAGGTGGTGAAGTGGGCCCTGGAGAAGCTGGAGCTGACCAAGTACGCCGACCAGCCGGCCGGTACCTACAGTGGAGGCAACAAGCGGAAGCTGTCCACCGCCATCGCCCTCATCGGGTACCCTGCCTTCGTCTTCCTGGTGAGCCGGGCTGGGTGCTCTGCCTTCGTTTTCTTGGTGAGTCCAGGAGGGAGGTGACTGGTGGGGGGAGCTGCTAACTAAGCCTGGTGCCACCCCCAGGATGAGCCCACCACAGGCATGGACCCCAAGGCCAGGCGCTTCCTCTGGAACCTCATCCTGGACCTCATCAAGACGGGGCGGTCAGTGGTGCTGACGTCGCACAGGTGCGGACCCCGCCGCCCCCCGCCCTGCCCGGCCCGGCCCGGCCCGGCCCGGTGCCAGCCTGTGCCTGTGCCCGCAGCATGGAAGAGTGTGAGGCACTGTGCACCCGGCTGGCCATCATGGTGAACGGACGTCTCCGCTGCCTGGGCAGCATCCAGCACCTGAAGAACCGGTGAGCCGAGGGCGGTGTGGGCGCGGGCTGCGGTGCGGGGGGCGGGGGGCTCCTCTGGGCATTCGGGGCTCTGGCCACGGGCCTGTCGGGCAGGTTTGGAGACGGCTACATGATCACCGTGAGGACCAAGAGCAGCCAGAACGTGAAGGACGTGGTGCGGTTCTTCAACCGGAACTTCCCGGAGGCCGTGCTCAAGGTGGGCGGGACCCCGGGTGGGGTGGGGGGCGCGGCCAGAGCGGCCTCTGACCTCCTGCCCCCCACGCCCCAGGAGCGGCACCACACGAAGGTGCAGTACCAGCTGAAGTCCGAGCGCATCTCACTGGCCCAGGTGTTCAGCAAGATGGAGCAGGTGGTGGGCGTGCTGGGCATCGAGGACTACTCGGTCAGCCAGACCACCCTGGACAACGTGAGTGCCCGGGTTGGGGTGCCGGGGACCCGGCCGCCGGGCCCCGCCCCGCCCACCACCCACCTCTGCCTGCCTGCCAGGTGTTTGTGAACTTCGCCAAGAAGCAGAGCGACAACTTGGAGCAGCAGGAGACAGGGCCGCCCTCCGCCCTGCAGTCCCCACTGGGCCGCCTGCTCAGCCTGTTCCGGCGCCGGACGGCCCCCACAGAGCTGCGGGCGCTGGTGGCTGACGAGCCCGAGGACCTGGACACGGAGGACGAGGGCCTCATCAGCTTCGAGGAGGAACGGGTGAGCAGGGCCACCAGGCGGGCAGAGGCTTTGGGGTCTGGGGCTGGTGGCCACAGGGACTGCGGCTGTCCCAAGCTCAAGGGGACAGAGGGATCCCCGATACTCAGGACAAGAGTGCACACGGGAAGAGTGGGCAGAGGAAACAGCCACTGTAGACCCCTCCCGACAGACGCTTGGAGAGCCTCAGAGATAGGCAGAGCAGGGTTGGGGGGCACCAGACTGGGCAGAGGCCACACACCCTGGCAGAGCTGAGGGGGGGACCACGTCCAGTCGGGGTTGGGCAGTGCTGGGCCCCAAATGCCCCCCCCAGCTTACCTGCCTGCCATCCACCAGGCCCAACTTTCCTTCAACACGGACACGCTCTGCTGACCTCCAGGAGCTGGCTCAAGGACACGGCGGAGGGCACAGAACTCAGGCGGTGGTGGGCCCCACCCCAGCCCCCGTGCTCCGCCCACCAGGCCCTGGAGTGGGAGGGTCCAGGACCCCGGTTCTTCATGTCCTCTCCAGCCCCTGCCCTCGGCCACTGGCTGCCCTCCCCTCATTGTGCCAAAGGCTGGCCCAGCCCTGGGCTGCGACACCCTCACCCTGCTCTGCCTTAAAGCCATGGGGCCAGAGCCCTCACCTCTGCCCCTGCCCAGCTCCGCCCAACCCCCTGGGGGCACTGGGGTGACGGCTGCGGGATGCCCGACCCTCTCCTGGTGGCCTGGCTTCCTGCCCGCCTCTTTCTTACACCAGTTTGGATGAAAGAGGCTGCTGAGGCCTGGGACTGCGGGTGGGCAGGGTGGGTCCCAGACCCAGGTCCCTATTTATTTTGCTTTAGGAAGCGGCCCCCTTACCCTGCTCTGCTGCTGGGAGGTCCCCACGGTGGGCCGGGCTGGGGGCTGCAATGGGGCGGTGGGCTGGGTACCGGGGATGGCAAAACTGACCCCACTGGCCAGGAGAGGATGCTGACCCCTCCCCACCCCTTCAGCTGCCTCTGCTGCCCCACCCAGATTGGCACCCTGCCCACCGGCCCACCCCGGAGCCGACCTGTACATAGCGCACTGATGTTTCAGTAAATAAACAGAAAAGTCCACAGACGCGTGTGTGTGGAGTTGGGTGCTGGGGTGGTGGTAGGCCCCTGCTGGGCAGGCCTGTCCGCGGTGCCCCGGAGCCCAGGCCCGGTGTGCGGGAGGACAGCGGGTCAGCTGGGGAGAGGGGTGGGGCTGTTACCCCTCCCACACCCTGATGCTCCCGGTGTGCAGACAGGCAGGGGCTGTCCGTCGCTCCCCCGCTCCCCGCCGGGCTCCCCGAGCTCAGGCGCCTGTGGACAGCGGGTTTTCATGGTTAGGCTCGGGCGGGCCCTGCGTGGGCTTTCTCTGCTCCCGCCGCCCTTCCCAGGGGCCTACTGCCCACGTGGGCCGGTGGGCACGTGCTGGGCGGGCTGTCTCCACTTCATCCTGGCTGTGCGAGGGCTTCCAGGAGGAGGTGGTCTCAGGGCGGAGACCCACGTCCAGGAGCGTGTGCAGAGCTGGGAGGTGGCACAAAGGCTCCCAGGACCGGCGCAAGGAGGCTGGAGATGGGTTGGCCACGAGGAAGGGTCCCAGGGCCTGGCCCCTTGAGCGTGGCCGTGGTCAGTCTCCCTCCTTAGACGCCTCTGTGAGCAGGAAGGTGGAGGGCCACACAGTCAGCTGCTCCCTTTCACCTGGGGGGGGGCTGCAAAACGGAGATTTTCTGCGGACTTCCCTTCTGCGTTTCTCAGCTGTCAGTCTCGCAAAGAGCCCCCCCCCGCTTCCCGAAATAACCACTGCGGACCGTGGGCTTTACACACACGTTCTCACTCATCACCGTCCCCCTTGAAAGTGTTTCTTGTGGTGAAGTGTTCAAAATGTCATCAACCGTGTGTAAACGTGCAATTCTGTTGTCTTTTAAAAAGATACGTTTTTATTTTTATTTTTTATTTTTTATCCTCACCCGAGGACATTTTTCCATTTTTTGTACAGATAGAGTGAGAGGGAGAGAGAGGAAGAGAGAGAGAGAGAAACATCTATGCGAAAGGGACACATCGAGTGGCTGCCACCCGCACGACCAACCAGGGCCGGGGACAAACTGCAACCGAGGTACGTGCCCTTAGCGGGAACCGAACCCGGGTCTCTCCGGACCGCAGGCGGACGCTCTAACCGCTGAGCCAAACCGGCCAGGGCTAAAAACGTATCTTTTTAGCCCTGGCCAGTTTGGCTCAGCAGTTAGAGCGTTAGCCCGTGGACCAGAGTCCCGGGTTCAATTCCAGTCAAGGGCACGTACCTCAGTTGTGGTTTGGTCCTCGGCCCTGGTCAGGGTTGTTTGGGAGGCAACCAGTCGGAGTGTCTCTCTCACATTAGTGTTTCTCTCTGTATGTATAGCTCTCCCTCTCTGCCTGAAAATAAAATGGAAAAATATCCTCGGGCCCGGCCAGTGTGGCTCAGGGTTGAGCGTCAACCCTGCACCAAGAGCTCACCAGTTCGATGCCTGGTCGGGGCACCTGCCCAGGTTGGGGGCCCATCCCCAGTGAGGGGCGTGCAGGAGGCGGCCAACTGATGTTCTCTCTCATCGATGTTTCTATCTCTCCCTAAAATCATAAAGAAAAAAAATTAAAAGAAAAATATCCTCGAGTGAGGATTTAAAAAGAAAATATACATAAAAATTAAAAAAAGGAAACATTTATTGTGGAAAATTGGCAGAAAAAGCAGACGGTCAGATGGATGAGAAGCAGGAGTTGGTGCCTGTGCCTGGCAGGGGTCACCTGCAGCTCCCTTCGCCCTTCCTGCTTGTATATGAGCATGAGCTCGGAATGACACACGCCGATGCTTGGTCTGTTTCCCTTGGCTGGGGTGTTCCTCCCACTGGTACTGGGGTCCCGGAGCTGCCATGACAAATGACCACAAACTGGGGGCTTAGAACAGTAGCCGTTTACGCTCTCAGCCTGGAGGCCAGGCGTTCAAGATCAGGGTGTCAGCAGGGTTGGTTCTGAGGAGGAGGGAGCCCTGTTCCCGCTGGGTACCAGTTGATAGTGTTTCTGGGTCTTTGGGCGCCTTGGCCTGCAGAAGCCTTCCCCTGACCTCCGCCCCCATCTGCATGCAGTGTTTGCCCGGGGTGCATGTCTGTCCACATTTCCCCTTTTTGTGAGGACATCAGTGACCTCGTTTTAACTAGATTGCTTCTTTAAAGAACATCCCCCACCCCGCATCTCCCAATGCAATCACATTCCAAGATGCTGGGGGCTAGGACTTCAACATATGAATTCGGGGGACACAGTTCAGCTCACACCACCACTGAACCTGACACCACCCAGACGCACGCGGACCACCCCACACCAGCGCACACTGCGCATGCCTCCCTCGTGTTTACAAGAACTCCTCTGGGTGAATTCCCAGACGGGTGAGCCGTCATGAGGCTGCTGACACGCGTCCCCAGAAGTCTGTTTTCCCACACTCCTGCCAAGAATGTGACCACCGCATGCCAGCCTATCGCTACCACGACCTTGTTCCGGTTTGTGTCTTGCGGTAAGTGCGGGGAGGTGCGGTAGGTGTGGTGGAGGTGCGGTAAGTGCGGCGAGGTGCTGTAGGTGCGGGGAGGTGCGTGGGCAGAGCTGTTTCCCTTACAGGCGTATGGGGGTATTTTCTACACACAAGATCTGTGGTGAGCTCACAGGTGCAGAGGGGCCTCGGCCCTTCTCCAGAGCCCTGGTTTGGGGGGCATCCCTTCCAAGAAAACAAGCGGGCAAGCCCCCCGTGTTGTGGAGGAGCCCCTGAAATCCTAGCGGGTGGAATGGAGGTGGGTGGAGGGGAGGAGCTCTGGGCGCCAAACTCCGCAGCATGCCCAGGTCAGCCCTGGGCTCTCCCTGTGGCCTGTGCCCAGGAGCCTGGCTGGTGTGGGGTCTGGGAAGGAGCCATCAGACCTGGCCCCAGGAGGGACCACAGCCTGGGGAGGTGAACTGCAGGGCAGATCCTGCTCTCCGCCACTGGGTGGCACTGAGCTTCTGTGGGCCCCTCCCTTGGGTTGTCCCCTGGAGCTGCCCACCCACTGGTGGACTGGGGGAGGTGTGCCAAGCCACCCTTTAGGGTGGGCAGGTACACACCTGTGGGGTGGCGGGCTCCCAGCCCTCTGGCCTTCCGGCTGAGGGTGTGGGGGGGAGGGGAGCCAACACCTTGGGTCAGGAAGCTACGGCTTCAAAACCCCTCCTGGCTCCTCTTGTTAAAGGTTAAGAGCAAAACAAACCTGCCCTGAGCTGCCTGGGAGGGGCAGGGGCGTGGGGTCAGCTGGGTGGACACCTGAGCCCGGCCTGTCTCCAGAGGGCACACCTGGAATGTGGGCCGGCCCTGGGGAGGGGGGGCTCTGCCTGACAGAGCTCAGTGGGTGGGAGGGGGCATCCCCTCCAAGTGAGCTTACCACTTTAGTGATGCCCTGGTAGGCAGATGGGGAAACTGAGGCTGGGGCCAGCTGTTCCGTCCTCTACCCACCCCCCAGCTTTCTGGGCTCAGGGCCCCAACAGACACCGGGATGTTCACACCATGAGGGCAGTGGGGTTCATGCTGGGGGTGATTTCATCCAGAGCTGCCCTCCCCCAGGCTGATGCCCCTCTCTCCCTGCCTCCCAGTCCGCTGGTCGTGGGCTGTCTCACCACACCAGTACCTTGGGGGCACTCAGGTCCCCATCTTGCTCAGCCTGTGCCAGGTGCCAGCCCCCTCTACTCAGCCCCCAGCATGGTCACACCCTCATGCCCCGACTCAGCCCGCCAGCTGCCAGCCTCATCCGTCCTCTTAGGTGACTCCCAGGGCGGGCCCTGGGCTGGGAGGGCGGGGCCCAGGGAGCCTTAAAGAGCTGACAGTCCCCGCCCATGCCACTGCAGCTCCCACCATGGCTGAGACTGCCAAACTCCAGCTGTTCGTCAAGGTGCCGGGCTGCACTGGGGGGAGGCCTCCGGGAGGGGGTGCTGTTCGGGGCTCCGCTTTCTGGGGCGGGCTGAAGGGTGGATCTCCATGTCAGTGTCTGTGTTCCTTCTCTTGAGGTGGGTGGGCTCAGGCAGCCCTATGGAGGCTAAATAAAAGGGGGTTAGCCTGGGGGAGAGGGCCAGTGAGTTGTCCCCAAAAAGGGTAGGGGTGGCCCTGTCCCAACACCTAGCCTGGGCTCCTGGGCCCAGCCCAGACCTCTTGGAAATAAAACCCCTTAGTGGGGAGGCACCAACCAGGCAGCTTGGGGTGAATGTGGCAGGAGGGGGAGCTGAGCCAGACAGCCCCACTGGTGCCCAGATTTGTGGGGCTCTATATGAAGCTGTCAGGCCTTGGCCCCCTCCCCACTTTTGGGGCACAGGGTGGCTAGGGCTGCAGCCTTGGTGCCCAGTTGGCGTGTGAATCATTCCGAAAACAGCTCACTCGGCCTACTCCACCCTTGAGACCAGCCTGTGGGGCCTGGAGCCCAGGGCCCTGGCCTCTGCCCAGGCCCTTCAGATAAGGGTTGAGGGGTCAGGCCCCAGAGCCAGGGTCCCCCCCCACCTATGCCTGCTCTCATACTCCAGGCTCCCAGCAGCTCTGTGGCTTTCCCCACCGCCAGGGACAAAGTCAAGGGCCCTCACTGGCCACTTGCTGAGGCCATGCCCAACCTAGCCGGAGCCCTGGAATGGCTCCAGTCTCTTGGCAGTGGGAGGCCAGGTCCCACCCTGCCTGGTGGTGGGGTTTCTGGGTCTGCTCCCTGCCCTGACACCCCTCAACTCCACCCACCCCAGGCGAGCGAGGACTGTGAGAGCGTGGGACACTGCCCCTCTTGTCAGAGGCTCTTCATGATCCTGCTACTCAAGGGTGTGCCCTTCACCCTCACGACGGTGGACACTCGCAGGTGAGCCCCTCCACCCCAAGGGACCCCTGGGGGACCTCTGTCCCCTGGGGCTACTACCTCTCCCCCCTCGTGTCCGCAGGTCCCTGGATGTGCTGAAGGACTTTGCCCCTGGCTCACAGCTGCCCATCTTGCTCTATGACGGTGATGCCAAGACGGACACGCTGCAGATCGAGGAGTTTCTGGAGGAGACACTGGGGCCCCCCGAGTGAGAACCCAGCACAGCAGGAGGGCAAAGATGGGGCGCCCAGAAAGGACATGTAGGGCTGGCGGGGGCGGGGTGGTAGTGCAAGGGTCTGACCACAGTCCCTCCCGGCTCTCCTCCATCCCAGATTCCCCAGCCTGGCTCCCCGCTACAGGGAGTCCGCCACTGCGGGAAACGATGTCTTTCACAAGTTCTCCGCGTTCATCAAGAACCCGGTGCCCACGCAGGATGATGGTGAGAAGGGTCAGGGTCGGAAGGCTTGGCGAAGGTGAGGACAGCTGCCTCCCAGGCGAGGTCCTCAGTGAGCCCCCCTGCGCCCCCAGCCCTGTACCAGCAGCTGCTGCGCGCCCTCGCCAAGCTAGACGGCTACCTGCGCACGCCCCTGGAGCACGAACTGGCCCGGGAGCCGCAGCTGCAAGAGTCGCGCCGCCGCTTCCTGGACGGCGAGCAGCTCACACTGGCCGACTGCGGCCTGCTGCCCAAGCTGCACATCGTGGACGTAAGCGCGGGCTGGGCGCGGGCGGGAGGCGGCCCTCCGGGAGGCCCTGACCGAGCTCGCGCCCCTCGCCCGCCCGCCCGCAGACGGTGTGCGCGCACTTCCGCCAGGCGCCCATCCCTGCCGAGCTGCGCGGAGTCCGCCGCTACCTGGACAGCGCGCTCCAGGAGAAGGAGTTCAAGTACACGTGTCCGCACAGCTCCGAGATACTGGCGGCCTACCGGCCGGTCGTACACCCCCGCTAGCGCCCCCCTCCGCTGCCACCTCCGCCCACTCGTCCCATAAAGCCATCTCTGTTCCAGTGAGCGTGTTCGCACATCCCAGGGACCAGAGGGCCTGTGATTTTTGCCACCCCGAAGCCCCCACGTGGGCTGCTCAGTTCCAGATGACAGCTGGGATTGACAGGGGCAGAGGTCGGTGGGCGGGGCACAGCCCATCCTCCCCATTCATTAGGGATGGTGGGAACTGGATTGGGCTCCCAAACCAGTCAGGTCAGGGTGGAGCAGCAGGATGGCCGAGGAGGGTGGGGCGCAGAGCCTACCCTGGGCACCCTAGGGCTCCCTGCCAGTGGGCGGGGTGGCCCACATTCCTCGGCCCCACCCCTGGTGGCAGGCCACTCCCACCATCTTCCGAAGTACCTACTGTGTGCGTGGTATGGGGTACTCGAGGCCATGCTGGGTTGGGGTCTGCAAGAGGTGTGGCCCCATGGGGTGGACAAGTTCCAGCCCTGGGGAGCCCTGGCCCTGCCTTGCACAGCTGGGCAGGTGGGGAGAACCTGGTGGCTTCTGGTTTCTTACTGGAAGGGAAGAGGGGTGACATTATGGGGTGTAGAAGAAAGGGAAGGGCCCCGGGCTGGACCCTGAGCACAGGTGGGAGGGGCAGTGGGTGAGCACCTTTTGAAGCCCGGGTTGATGAGGGACTCTCCAGGACACCGTCTGCACCAGGGATCAAGAACCTGACACACTTGTTTACATCCTGTGGCCCAGCACCCAGATTGTAGGCAGGACTGGGGGGAATGCATGGCCCCTCTCCCCACCCGGCCCCCAAGAGCCAGAGCCTGGCCATGACCTCTGCCTGAGGAAGCCGTTTATTTGATGGGGAAGGGGCTCAAGAAGCAGGTTTGCTCCTGCCAGACAGCAGACGCACAGCGGATGTGGTGGGGTCTCGGGACTGCCCCTCTTCTCCCAGGTAAACGCCACACTTTGTGCTGTGCGGTCAGAGGTCGTCAAAATCTACACCACTGGCTGGCTTCTTACTGGAAGGGAAGAGGGGTGACATTATGTGTGTAGAAGAAAGGGAAGGGCCCCGGGCTGGACCCTGAGCACAGGTGGGAGGGGCAGTGGGTGAGCACCTTTTGAAGCCCGGGTTGATGAGGGACTCTCCAGGACACCGTCTCCTGACCCCAGGTCCGGGGCAGCCTCTCTGAGAATCGGGGTCTAGGGAAAGCAGGATGGGGGGGGGGTTCCTGAATACAGTAGGATCCCAGGACCACAACCCCTACTCCACATAGATAGAGCCTCTCTTTGGAGCTTGAGGCTTGTTCTGGGGAAACTGAGTCACAGGAATGAGCACAGCCCCAACTCCAGTCATAGGTGAGAGGCCTTACCTGGTAAGAACTGCTGAGGCCCTACTCGCCGAGGGCTCTTCCTGGGGCTGGCAGCTCTCTCTTCCACAGCTGGGGGGGAAAGCCAGGAATGGAGGCACAGTCAGAGGGACCCCAGCGAGGCTGCCGTGTGCCCGTCCCCCTGCCCCCGAACCTACCTGCCAGCTGCCGCTCCAAGCTGCACACACGCTCGGCCAGACCCAGGGTCAGTGCCTGTATCCTGGAGGCTGCCTCTGGGCCTGGCACCTTGGAGAGCTCAAACTCCAGAGCAGAGGGCCCCCCAGAAAGGGCCAGGGATGCTCCCACCTCCTGCGGAGTGAAAGTCACAGCTTGCTGCTTGAAGGCGGCCCTGGGGAAGGAGACCGCGGCTGAGTGCTGTGGCCGGACCTATCAGCCCCGTTCCTACCAGCCCAGGGCTCACCTGAACTGGGGAGTGATGTCCTCCGCCGCACTCAGGCCCAACCGAGTTTTCTACAAGGCACGGGGACTGGTCACAATCCGCCCGAGACCCCAGAACGACTGGCGACACCCCAAACCTGCCCGACCTAGAGCCACCCAGGACCCCAAGGCAATCTTAGGATGACAGCTACCGAGCCCCGGAGAGAGTGTCCGGACCCTTCCGGGGAGTCCAGACCACCCCACTCCGGCCCATGGGCGGCCCGCACTGCAGGGAGGGGTGCTGGGGCTGCGAGGCCCGCCAGGAGCCCGGTTACCCACGAGGGCCGCAAGGCTGTCCGGGGAGAAGCGGGTGCTCCAAAGCTCCGCGGCGTCCGTCACGCTGTGGGGGAGGGGCTGTCAGGCGGCGCCGCCCGCAGAGCTGCCCGCGCCCCCCTCGCCCCGGCCCCGCCACTCACTAGAGGCTGAAGCCGCCTGGGCCCCCGGCCCCTTTGGCCTCCTCCTCGCAGTAGCACACGAAGCGCGGGGGCCCGGGGCCCGGCGGCAACGTGCAGAGCGGCACCGAGAGCGGCAGCGGAACCATGGCAGCCGTGCGAGCCCAGGGGCCGGGACGGCGGGCGCGGTGGGCGGGCCTGGGGCGGGCCCGGAAGGCCTTGGCCTGCGCACCGCTGACGCTGCCGGAGCCGGGCAGGCGGAGCTTAGGACGCCGGGCGCCGCTATCTGGGCGGGGCTTAGCCACGGGGCGGGGTTAGGTTATAGGGCGAGACCACGTGGGTGGGCGGAGCTTAGGGCGCAGGCGTGGCTCCTGGATGGCCTGTCTGAGCCCGGGCTGCACGGTGCTGTTGGGGCTCCAGCCCTCACACCCTCCGAGAGGCTTTTGGGGCCTTACTCCCCTGGGTGCCTGCCACCCCCGTGAACCCCTTCTTCGCGGGCAGATCCCTGTCCCGGGCCCGGCCCTGTGCCGCTCCGCCCCGCCCCTTGCTGGTCCCTGCGGCCTCCAAACCCAGTCTCTGGCCCTCGCGGAGATATTTCTGGCGTCGTCTTTAGATACAAACGCAAAGCTTCGTAATGCTGAACAAGTCAGAATACAAAAGTGAATCAAATATGGCAACCAGGGCAAAAAGCTTCCTTCACTCACCCACCCGTGGCTCTCTGTGCTGTGTCCTAGGCCTTGAGCGCACCTTGACCAGCAGGCAAGGCCTCTGAGCGCCTTGTGACATCTGGGCTTGAGAGATCTGAAGGGATGGCCAAATACACAGGTGAAACACGAACCTGAGGCCTTGCTAAGTGCCCTGCGAACTGAAGGGAGAGAAGATGGAGCGCTCAGGATAGGGGCATCCCAGGCAGGGTGCACCTGCGGCAGAGGCTCCACAGTCCTGCCCAAGGCTTTGCAGGAGGGCTGAGGGCAGCGGGGGTTGTGTAGGCTAGGCCAAGGTATCTTTGTATGCCTGCAGCCAAGCCAGCCTCATCTCCCACTTTCTCCTGGCTCACAGCCTTCAGCCCCCCCCCCCCATGAGGCCTGCCTCAGGGCCTTTTCACAAGCCATTGTCTGTCTGGCATGCCCTCTCCCCAGACTCATACACTTCCTTCAGGCCTTTACTCAGAAGTCGTCTTCCCAAAGAGGCCTCCCCTAGTCACTTTATGTAAAATGTCAACACCCTAGTCCCCTAGTCACTTTATGTAAAATGTCAACACCCTGCCCCACAACTCCTGTCCTGTTTTATCTTCTTTTCACCCACACACACCACTATGTAAAATACATTCTGGTTTACTTACTGTGGCAGCAGCCTTTGAGATGGCCCTTAACTATCCCCACCCTTTGTTGACACTTTTGTGGGTCCCTCCCCTGAGTGGGGGCCACATTAAGCAACTTGCTTCTAACCAATAGAATAGGGCAGCGGTGGTGGGCCGGCACTCTTTCTCCTTGAATTGCTCCCATGACATGAGGCAGCCCTGTGGAGACACCCAGGGGACAGAGGACCGTGGCCTGCCAACAAGCATTGAGGGACAGGACGTTCCCAGCTGAGCCTCGGCCGGCAGCTTGATGCCGCCTCAGGGGATGTCTCATGCCAGGGGCCTTGGTTGCCCAGGCCAGACTCCTGACCCCAGAAACTGGGAGGTAACACAGGCTTGTTGTTTGAAGCCACCAAGTTTTGGGTAGTTTGTGTCTCAGGAGCAGGGGACCAAGACACTCACTTATCCTGTTTATTACCCAGTCCTGTCTTATTTGCTCTTGTGTCCTCTTGTGCTCAAACTGGGCCTGGCACATGGCGCTAGATGTCCAATCAGTATGGCGAAGAAACGAACACAGCTGTTGGAGGGTTTGCGCAGGGGTGGGGTGGGCAGAGGCACGCTGACGTGTGTGTGTATGTGTGTGTGTGTGTGTGTGTGTGTGAGGCCCCCGTTGAGTGCCAAGC
This sequence comes from Molossus molossus, assembly GCF_014108415.1. Taxonomy (NCBI): domain Eukaryota; kingdom Metazoa; phylum Chordata; class Mammalia; order Chiroptera; family Molossidae; genus Molossus; species Molossus molossus. Next base: position 1,288,493 of record NW_023425349.1, read on the forward strand.
GGAGAGGGGAGTGAGGCTGCTGGGTCCCTCGGGGCAGAGCTGATGGAGGTGGGCCAGGGGCTCAGAGTGAGATGGAGAGGCGACGCCCTTCCCCAAGACCACTGGCTGGGCCAGGTTTGGAGAAGACGTGGGGGCCCTGTGTGTCCCGGGAACTCGGAGTGCCGCTGGGTGAGGGACGGAGATGGAGAAGGTGCTGTGCACACAGGACTCTGGCGTAGTGGGAGGAGCAGGTTGGGGCGTGCCTGTGCAGTCTCCAGCCCTCAGGAGTGCCTCAGACGTTAAACCGCCCGGGCACAGTGCTTGGGCTCGGGGAAATGTCTCCAGGCAGAAAGTAGCAGGCTGACCGTGCCCCCAAAGGGTGTTGGGTCCCCATCCCTGAACTGTGCATGTTAGCTTGTCTGGACTAGGGGTCCCTGCAGATGCAGTTAAGTTACAGATCTTGAGATGGGGAGATGCTCCTGTATCTGAAGGGCCCTGAATGCTGTCACAAGAGGCAGAAGGAAATTTCACAAAGAGGAGGAGCAGCCATGTAGCCACTGGAGGCAGAGGCTGGAGTGAGGCAGCTGCCAGCCCCAGGTGGTGGCAGCCCCCAGAAGATGAAACAGGCAAGGCAGGGTTGCCACCAGAGCCTGCGGAGGGGGCATGGCCCTGCTGACACCTGATTTCAGCCCAGGGAAACCGATCTTGGACTTCCGGCCTCAACACTGTAAGAGAATAAACGTACGTTGGAAGCCACCAAGCTTGGATCCGTTTCCTACGGCAGCCACAGGAAACTCATACGAGGCCTGAAACAAAAACTGGTTCCAAAACATGGTGAGGAAACTGCAAAATCAAAGTGAAAAAAATTACACAAATGTCTAGAAAATGTAACAAAACCGGTCTCCGACACCTCGGGTCTTCTGCAAGGGACACTCCTATTCCGTGTGGGCTGCAGGTACCTGTTGCTCAGGGCACGAGGTAGGTGGGCCTGAAAGGCGGGCCGGGAGAGGGTCTAAGACGGCCTGCAGGCCGCCTGAGCACCTGGTCAGTGTGTGAGGGAGGAAGGGAGAAAGGGCACTGAGCAATGCAAGCTGAGCAACAGAGAGGGCACAGGGAGCAGCTAGCCAGGTCAGAGGGCAGCCGGGGCTTGGGGTCCCAGAGGTCCAAGGAAATACCACTCAGGGTGGTATTTGGGCAAAAGATTTCAGAGGAGTGGAGCGAGCCAGCCAAGCAGAGAACTGGGAGATCATTCCAGGCAGGGGCAGCCTGTGCAAAGGCCCTGAGGTAGGCATGAGGCTGGAATGCTTAGGGACATGAGGAGATGAATAGGGCTGGAGTGAAGGGGGATAGGCAGTGGGGTTAGAGGAGGGTCGACCAGGGAGGCCCTTGTTGGCCACCTAAGGACTTTGGACTTACCTCTCAGTGAGGTAGCACCCCTGGGGGGCATTGTGAGCAGAGGCAGCATGAGCGGACAGACCTGCCGGGTGAAGAACTGGTCGAGGGCTGCTTCCATGATGCGGAGCAGAGTGATCCGCATGTGTGAAAGGGCTGCCCCACTCCAGAAGGGAGCCCCCCTCTGAGGCGAGGGTGTCCATGAGGTCATGGAGGGCAACTTGCATCTCCCTACTCCAGATTCTTCTCAGGGGACTGGAGAGGGAACAGTTACCAGGAGAAAACAGGGGACCAGAGCCCTGTGGGGGCTGGGAGCCAAATGCAAGCCCTTGTTCGCCAGTCTCCGGAGCGCTGGCCTCCCCAACTCTTGGTCTTGAAGTCCTGCTGTTGCCTCATGATTCCTTCTGCCCCTTCTTCTCTTGGTCCACGTGGAAACTGAATGGCAACCGATAGATCGATCAATGGATCCATCAACTGATTTCTCACTGCAGCTCAGATGGTATCTCTCAGCAGACACCTCACAGAAGGGAGTAGATGGTGCCGCGGCCACGTGGGTAGCTCCCAGCTCCCAGCTCGGGGCAGGGCTGGCTGCCGGGTTCCCACACCCCCTCCCTCCCCAGGGCTGCCGTTCCAGACTGGTGTCAGAGGCAAAGTATAAGGAGCCATCGTCACCCAGATAGAGCAACGATCAACATTTTGTTTTCTTTATTGATTGTTTTAGAAAAAGAGGAAGTGAGAGGGAGAAAGATATAGAAACATCGATGAGTGAGAACATCGATGGGCTGCCTCCTGCATGCCCCCTACTGGGGATCCACATCAGCCGGGCTCCACATTTTGCCTATTTGCATCTGGTGTTATTTTTTTTCTGAACTATTTACAGATGGCTGTCCTAGAAAAACCACACCAGTCAGTTATTTTAGCAGCAGAAATGGGTTTATTTGGGAGCAGCAAAGAACTGTAATTTGAAACATGCAAGCTAAGGAAAAACCGTGGGCCAGTCCGGGGACATAAAGAGGGACCTTCTCGGAGGGGAGGCAAGGGGGCGCCGGAGGGGCGGGGATAGAGGCCGTTGGGGGTGGGGTGAGGGCGGGGGCAGGGACAGAGGCTGTCGGAGGGGCGGGGACAGAGGCCGTCGGAGGGGCGGGGATAGAGGCCGTTGGGGGGCGGGGCTGGGGCGGGGACAGAGGCTGTCGGAGGGGCGGGGACAGAGGCCGTCGGGGGGGCGGGGACAGAGGCTGTCGGAGGGGCGGGGACAGAGGCTGTCGGAGGGCGGGGCTGGGGCGGGGACAGAGGCTGTCGGAGGGGCGGGGACAGAGGCCGTCGGGGGGGCGGGGATAGAGGCTGTCAGGAGGGGCGGGGACAGAGGCTGTCGGAGGGCGGGGGCTGGGGCGGGGGGGACAGAGGATGTCGGGGGGCGGGGACAGAGGCCGTCGGGGGGCGGGGACAGAGGCCGTCGGGGGCGGGGACAGAGGCCGTCGGGGGGCGGGGACAGAGGATGTCGGGGGTAGGCAGGGGCGGGGACAGAGGCTGTCGAGGAGGCTGGGATCGGGACTTTTCATTGGCTGGGCTGTGAGCGTCTCATTGGCTGAGCCCGGTGGGAGAAAACCGTCCCGGGGCAGTAACGCCGAAAACCTCTGTTGGAGGCGCAGGTGTCCCTCCCGGTCGGGTGACTGCGGCTGAGCGCGAGGGGTGAGAACTCCCCCTGCAGGCTCTTCCCCGCTGCAGTCGGGGTTGAGGTTTATTCATTTCCACAAGCGCTTCGGCCGTTTGCCCCGCAAATTCTTCAGATCACATCTAAAGAACAGCGAGGTTGCCCAGACGGAGCACAAGGGCAGGACGGAGCTCTGTGCCCCTCTCCTCCCCTCCCCCCGTGCTGGGCAGGGGTCCGGGCGCAGAGTCCCCACAGCCCGCACGTTGCCGGGGTGGGTGGTCAGGGGAGCAGTGGGGGCGTGGAAGGGGCTCCTGGGCACAGAAGCGCCAGAGACAGCCCCCCTCCTGGCACTGGTTCCGGAGGACCCAAGGGCTGAGCCAGCCGCTGCACCCTCGGAGCCCGGCACACACTTGGCGTGGAGTCCTGTCCAGTGGGCACTGTGCCCTCCAGTCAGCTGCATGCAGGTCTGGGGGCCAGGGCACTGCCCTAGTCCCAGTGCCCCTGGTCTGCGGAGGTCCAGGGGCTCCAGGGAAGCCCCTGCGACCCTCTGCCCCTCCGTTTGGAGGAGGCTGCCCCAAGTGGAGCGGAGCCCCAGCCCCTCCTATGCCCACCACCCAGAGGGGCTGGCAGAGCAGGGCCTTGCCCAGCAAGGGGTCCTGCCCAGGGCCCTGGAACTGACCATGGCTGCAGGTCCTTCTCTGGGTGGGTCCTGGGCCACCCCTACTCCTGGCCACCTGGCCTCTCTGCCTCATGCCCTAGCCCCCCACAAGAAACACAAGACCTGCTGTCATTTGGACGTTATTTATTGTACTGGGGGTGGTGGCGGAGAGAAGCAGTCAGCACTCCTGGTTGCACCCCTCACTGCAAACAGGGGAGGGAGGGGTGGCAAGAACGGAGGGGTGAGGGGGGTCCAGATCCCCTCTGCCACAGACAGGAGGGTCTCAAGGAGACGCTGACTCCTGCCTGGGGGTCAGAACTAACTGGATGTGCAGGTGGCTGCCACCTCAGCCAGGCCTGGAGCATGCGGTGGGGTGGGGGTGGGTGGTGTCAGGAGCACCCCCTTGGGCAGGTGAAGTGCCAAGGGGTCACTGAGACCACGGGCATCTTCATGTTGTCCTTGGAGTCCAGGAAGCCTGGGTCACTGGATGGCCCCCAGCCACGTACCGGGTGCCCCGGAACTGTAGGGAGGGTGCAGGGAGAGACGCAGGCAGCCCCCGTGCCCAAGTCCACCCTGACCCAGCGTGAGGACAGCTGTGAGCTGTCCCCACTTGAGGCACAACTTAGAGGCCAGCTGAGGGGCCTGCTGCCCTCCCCGCTCACCCACCCCCAATGGAATGAGGCAGGAGCGTGGGGTCTCTCCCTTCCCCATACACGCTGAGCCTGGATCAGAGCGTGGTCAGGGGTGGGCTGCCCCTGGCCCTCCAACTGTTCTGGTCACAAGGAAGCCAGGCAGCTGGGACCTAGATGGAGAAGCAGTGGGGAGAGGGCGTCCCTGAGGAGGGGGTGCCTGGGCCACCTGGCTGGATGGGGCCCTGGGCCTGGCCGGGGACCCTGAGCCGGGCAAGAACGGAGCTGACCGGCAGTGTCTGCAGCCCTGTGGAGGATGGTCCTGGGGGTGCACAGGCGCCCAGGGGCAGGGCCTTTATGCCCACAAGATGCCTGGGGAGCTCACCTGCCACCTGGCTCAAGGTCAGGGTGCCCTGCAGCGAGCACCCTGGCCCATCTCCAGTGTCTCCTCTGGGGGGGTGGCCAGACGCTCCGCAGCAGGGGAAGGGTAGTCTTGGCAGGCCCTCTGGGATATTGGTGCCCAGCCTTCAGCTCAGGCATAGCCCCTGGATCCCCTCCTCCGAGAAGCCCTCCCGGAAGCTCACCCTCACCTCCGAGCCTCACAACCCCTCTGCAGGGCCCGGCCTGGTGGGAGCTGAGTGGACTGCACAGGGCGAGCAAGGGGCCCGGACAGGGCCTGAACATGGCCCCCAGCGGGAACCCAGGGCGGAGAACAAGAGGCAGGGCGGGTGGGAGACCACACTCCTGCAGGCGTTGGATTTGGTGCCAGGAGCCTGGCAGATGAGCAGGGCAGGGTGCTCTTGAGACCCAGGCCAGAGGCCAAGTGTCCTCGGGTACTCGGGTAGCCGGAGGGGATGGAGGGTGGCCCGTCCAGCCCACTTGGTCAATCTGTCCCGGGAAAAGGGGGCAGACACCAGCCACCTTCCTCCTGGTCCCTGGAAAACCCGACCCCCGCCCAGCCCCAGTGTGCTAATCCCACGCCTTCCGAGCTGCCTGGACCCCAAGCTGCCCTGACCTTGGGCCTTGCCTGGCAGGGAAGGGCAGGCTGCTGCTGGGGGCACGTCCCCTAGCTGTCCTGCCTTCTGACCGGCCACCTCCCCTGCCCCACCTGTGCCCCAGGAGGCCCTGAGGAACAGAGAGGGGCGGGGGGACAGGGTCCGGAGCCAGTGGGGGTGCTCAGGAGCCCAGAGAGCAGGTGGGGCAGGCCCCGGGGCAGCGCAGACGGCGGACTGCAGGACAGACAGACAGACAGCAGTCAGGCTGCTGACTTGCTTCTGGACTTTATTCTCAGAGGCAGCATAAAGCTCGGGGGCGGAGTGGTGGCCAGGGGGCCAGGGCTGGGTCTCGGGGTCTCGGAGGAGAGCGGAGCAGGGCAGCATGGCCAGGTCCTGAGGGCTGGGGTCACCTGCTGAGAGAGCGGACCGCAGTGGCGCAGGCAAAGGGCCCCTCGCTGCCCCGGGGTGTGCAGACTGCCCAGGGTCCAGGCAGCAGGGGAGTGGACGCCCCTAGGGCCTCATCCCATGACATTTCTCAGCAAAGGGCACCGGCTCCTCTGCCCTCCTCACCCGATCCTGTCCCAGCCTCAGTGCACCCCGGTGCAGCTCCCTCCCCCTTGGGCGCCCTCTGCCCGGGACCTCCCCTGCATGGGGGGTGGGAGGCCAGCCCGCAGCCCACTCACCTACTGGTGCCCCTCCACGCACTTATCTGCCAAGAAAGAATCGGAGGGAGGAGGGGCAGTCAGTGTCCTGGGCCAGGGCCACCTCCCCCACCTGGGCTACCTAGGGAGTTGGTTGACCCCCAAAACTGCTCCTCTGTCTCTCCCACCCCTCTCCCAGACCCTGCACCTACAGACAGAGGGGTTCTGTCCCCACGTGTCACAGAGCAGGCTGCCTGACCCTCCAAAGCCAATGGGCCCTGAGGCCTTGGGGAGCCGCGTCTGAGCCCCAATGTGCTGTACCCCGCCTGCCCCCACACAGTGCCTGTCCCCACACAGGTTGTTTGTAGTGCCTGCCCCCCACTAGGCCGGGGACACCTGTACCTTGGGGGCTGACCCAGGACCTGGCACATACTTTGGGTGCTTGGTGAATGTGGGGAGGGGGGGTTTCTAGCCCCACCCCCCCAACTCCGGGGCTACAGGCCAAGGTCATGCGGGGAGTACAGCCCACCCCCACTCCAGAGGCCACGAGGCAGCTCCGTGGGCAGTCTGGTCAGATGAGCTCAGACCTCAGCTGCCCCTGAATCAGGAGGCTGCGTATCTGCCTCGAATCTGATCTTAATCCCAGCATCAGACCAGGGCCCTCACCGGTCTGGGGCAGGAACACAATGGTGTCCTCTGTGAACCCCTGGGCCTCGGCGAAGGTCGTGAACTTCTCCTTCACATCAGCCTTCGGGGTCTGGGTCCGACCTGGGCAGGAAGGCAACGGGTGCTGTCTGCTCTGCCCCACTCAGGGAGCCCCCCCAGGCCAGGCTGGGTCCCTGGGAGGGCGGGTGCGTACTGTAGAGAGTGGCCAAGTGGAAGTCGTGGTCCCGGGTGCCCGAGGTGTAGAGCAGAGCGTAGTCTTCGTAATCCGTCTCCACCACCCGCACCTCCTGCGTGCTGCCCAAGTCTGGGAACCCACGAGAGGACCCCGGTGGGTGAGCCGCCCCCAGACCTCTGGCCTTGGGAGGGGGCCTCGACGCTCCGCCTCTGGCTGGCTGCCTTCCCGCTCCTCCCCAGCCCGGGCAGGTGGCCAGCCCCCTGCTCCCAGCCTGCACAGCCTGTGAGCTCTGCGGGTGGGGCCTGTGCTCCCAAAACAGGAGTCCTGGGGGCCAGCAAACTGGGCTCAGGAAATGGGGCGATCATGGTGTAGCTGCCAACCCTTTGGCTGGCCAGGGAGAGGGAAGATTTCCCAGCCGGGAAGCCATCTTTAGTGGCCCCCACGGCAGGGGTGGTCCTGTGTGTCCTGCCTGGCCAGCAGGGAGGAGGCAACTAAGGTGTGGAAAATTCCACGCAGGGGCAGGGAGGGGCCTCCCAGGTCCCCTGCACATGAGCAGATCCAGGCCGCGCACTGGACTTGCTGACGCCGGTGGAGAGGCCCTCACCCTGCTCATGCTAGGGGTTCACCCAGAGTCACCCACAGCCGTGTGCCGGGGGGCCACTCACGGAGACTGGTGTAGCTGTAGCAGCCTGGGGGGCCCGCTGGCCACAGCAGCAGACTGCGCGTCTCACACTGGTCTTTCCTATGGGCAGGTCACCTTGGGTCAGGATCAAGTCCGGGGTACCCCTGACCACAACCACGGGGGGGGGGGGTGCTCTCAGCCCCGGAAGGCCGCCCGCTGTCCCACCTGAGGAAGGTGGTGGTGAGGTTGAGCCCGCCGCCGCTCCCGGTCGGGGCTATCACCGAAGTGCACATGGTCAGAGCCGCCTTCTTCTCCCGGAACCAGCTCGAGTTGGAGGCGAGGCCCGAGGTGAACCAGCGCCCCAGGAACTGCGGGAAACGGCCCCTGCCCAGTCGGCCAGGACCCTCTCCGGGCAACAGGGGTGGACCCCCTGCCCCTCGCGCCTGTCTCCAGTCTGCCCCCGCCCTGCCGCCCCTCCCCGGGGCAGGTCCGTCCCGCCTCCTCCGCCCAGCCCGTCGGGGGGAGCGTGGACCGGGCAGCTGAGGGCACCGGGCCGTTCCTGCAGGGGGTGGGGCGGCTCAGCCTCCAGGCGTCTGCGCCGCTCGTGGGAAGGGGCGCAGGGCTGGGCGGGAGGACCAGCACCGCCGCGTCCCCGCGTCCCGAGCGTGCGCGCCGCCGGCTGTGTGTGCGGGGCCGTGCGCCACCCCGTGCGCCCCCTCCATCAGCCTGCTTGCGCCGGCTGTGTCCCAGGATTCGTCCTGAGACCCAGGTGTGGGACGTGTGCTTGTTTCCTCTAAGTCGTGAGCTCAGGGGAGTGACCCTTTGGGTGGCGCAGGCACGCCGTGGCCCCATGCCCGCGTGTGCCACGTGCGTCTGTCACAGGTGCATCCCTGCGGGTCAGCGATACCCACCTCCTCCTCCTCGGCTGGGGAACTACCGGCCTGGCCTGTGCAGGTCAGCCTCCTCCTCCTGCTCAGCTCCCTCCTCCCAGGGAGACAACGCCAGGCCAGGGAGCACCCCTGTCCCCTGACTGAGCCCTGTCCCGCCCTGGGGTCCGGGCAGGGGAGCACCTCACCTTGTCCTGTTGGAAGTTGGGCTGCAGGGAGACCTGGGCCTCAGCCGCGGGCTGCAGGACCCCCAGGACCCCTGGCAGGACCAGCCCCATCCACAGTGTGTACAGAGCTGCCATTGTCCTGGAGCCGGGCAGGCGTCCGCGGCCTGGTGCCAGCAGCGTGGACAGCGTGAGGAGGCGGCAGGACTAGCGGGAACCACTGGGGAGACCCCTATTTATGGGCCCGGCTTGGCCTCCACCCAGGGCCCAAGGACAGCCCACTGGAGGCTCGTGATGCCAGAGTGGGGAGGGTACGGGCACAAGCCCTGCTGCAGCCTCACCCCCACAGGGCGACTTATGTAAGAGGCTCTAATCAGGACAGGCCGGGCCCTGCCAAAGGGGCTGAGGCCGCTCATGGCTGGTCCCTTTCCAGAGCCAGAATCCACCCAGCGGCCCAGATGGGAGCAGGGGACATAGCCTTGGCACTGCCCTGCCTCTGGGGCCTCGTCGCTTCCCACCTGGGGCTGGGCCCCCCGGTAAGCCCAACCATCATTCTCTCTCCAAGCCTGGTGACCCCGGGAGGGGACTCCAGGCCCCCGCTGCACTGCATGAGTTAGGTCCTGAGAGGCCCAGCGAGCTGGGTGACCAGCAACCCGAGCTAAGGTACAGAGCAGACCTGCTGGGGGCCGAGCCTGAGTGCCATGCCTGCGGGCACAGCTCCCCCAGTGCGTCCGCTGGGGCTCGGCTGGGGGCCCAGACACCCTTCTCAGCCTAGGGCCACTCTGGCCCCTCCCCCTCGAGTGTAGCAGCCGCAGTGTCCTGTCCAGGAGTCTGGGCCAGCAGCACCCCAGGGGACTCAGGCTGGTCCCGTTACCTGGGGCCCCGAGGCCAGGACCACTCACAGCTGCGGTGTCTCCCCAGCCCGGGGCCTGAGGGCAGCTGCCCACCTTACAGAGAGGGCTGCCCCATCCAGAGGCCTCCTGGGTGGTGACCGCCTGTGAGGCCCGAGGTCCTGGGACTGCCCCCTGTTCTCCGATCCTGCCTGAGGCGACTCCGGTGGGGGCCTTAGCAGGGCTGAGTGAGGTCGACGGCTCTAACCGGTGTTGGACGCGCTGGGTGCGGGCGCCCGGGCGAGGGGCAGCCTGCGCTCTGACCCTGGGGTGGGGAGTGAGGCTGGGGAAGGGGTGCCGGTGTGCGGTGAGGACACCGGAGCTGCGGCTGTGGCTGGTCATCCCCAAACACAGGCCCAGACCACTGGGGGGGGTCAGGCTCCTGCCCCAGGCCTGGCACCTTCTGCCCGGAAGCTGGATTCTTGGCAGCCCTGGCTCTGGCCTTGGCATGGCCCCGAGGCTGGCTGGAAGTGGTCAGGGGGAGGCGTGGGGTCAGGACATCTCCCTGAATGGGACCAGCATGGGCACTGGCACATACCTAGTGGGGGCGGGGGGTGGGCACCAGGCCCACAGGGGCCTGTGATGTTGGGGCGCCTTCACCTCAGCCCACGTGGGCTTCCTGGCCCTGGCTGGGACCCTGCTGCAGCTTGGTTGGGCACCCGGCTCAGCCACAGAGGAGCCAGGGCACAATTTGGGGGCTCAGGAAGTGGGTGCCCAGGCAGCTGCCCCCTGAGAGTCTTATTTATGGGTGTACCCGATGCCAGCACCGCCCCCAGCCGGTGATTCATCTCTTGCCAGGTCCCGGTAGGGTTGGGATGTTGAGGTGGCTCCTGCTGAGACACCGGTAGGATTCCTGCCCCTTTCTCCCCCACCCCTGGGGCTGTGCGAGATGCAGGCCCAGGGGAGAGGTGGGCACCCCCAGAGCCCCTGGCTCATCGGCAGGCACCGGGACTCTGCACTTGGTGCCCTGTGCTCCACTCTGGCCTAAGCCCTGTGGATGGTCAGCGGTCCGAGCCGAGCAACCTCCGCCGTCCAGGGGCTCCCGCTCAGCCCATCTCAGGGGGGGGGGATGTGCTGGACATTGGGGGTGTCATGGCCCCTCCTGCACCCTCAGAAAGCAGAGATGCTGGGTCCTGGTGCTACTTCCTGGTCTCACAGGCTCAGGGCGAGCTGAGGACGGACGGGCCCAGCCCGGGAGGGCAGGGTGCCGGCCCTGAGCCTGAGTCCGATGCTGGCCTCTGAGGAGCCCACGTGAGGCCCGGTGGAGAGAGAACCCCACGAGGCTGACCGGGAGTACCCCCTCGGGGCAGCCCGACCGGGCCTGTGAGCTGAGCTCAGCGGCCACGCGGAGCTGAGGCTGCGGTTTCCTGGGACGCATCGGCGGGGGCTGGGCGGGAAGGCCTTCCGTCGGCCTGCTGCTGGGCACTGGGATGCAAAGTTGGCCCCCAGGCCTTCCCCTGCGTCTGGCAGGCAACGGGGAGACCAGCCCAGGCCCAGGCCGCTGCCTGAGCTCAGCCTGGGGGTGGGGCGGAAGTGACAGGTCCCAGGCCCGGTGCAGTGTCCTGCAGGGATGGTGTGCCACCCAGGGCCTGAGGCTGTCTCTATGCCTGGTGGCCTCTTGCTGACCTGTGGAGTGTCTGCTGGCCTTGGGTGGGACACATAGCTCCCCCTAGCCTCAGGAAGTGGCTTTGAGGGACCCTGAGCAGACCACAGGACCCCACCCCACCCCGAGATGCTCCTCCATGGGAGGTGTTGGTGAGACTGGCTGATGAATCCCCAAAGGATTTTAAGTTGGGAAGGGGTTGTGGAGACGCTGCTAGAATATTCTTCAAAATCCCTGAAGGCCTGTCCCCTCCCCAACTTCCAGGGCTGTGCCAGGTGGACAAATGACCATCGCCAGGTGTCGGCGGAGGCCACCCTGACGCGGGGGAGGCAGTGTAGACATGCCCGAGGCGGGGTGCGAGGGCTGCAGCATGAGAACCTCAGGCTGGTGGAGGGGGGCAGCCCGCTCAGGCCCCCTAACTGCAAGAAGCTCTCCCCACCCCCACCCCCAGGAGAGCCCCTCTGTGATTTAAGGAGACAGCCCTGACTCGGGTGCCCAGCATCACGGCCTCTGGGACAGATGGCTCCCAGAGCGTCCAGACCGACCATGGGTGGTCGGGGCTAAAGCATGTCGCCACCTGTGTGAGGGCTGGGTGGGCCCCAGGCAGGCTGCGCTGCGTGGGCGGGGCTTGCTTGCCCAGGCCCCGTGGGGTCTCCTGGCCTCCATGCCAGGCTGTCAGGCTGGCCCAGCAAGGGGTCTGCAGGGTCTCCTGGTCCCTACCTAGGTGTGCCTCTCAAACCCTTTCCTGGGGACACACTGCATGCACACACCCATAAGTAGTCATGCACAGGTACACACCTACATACCTGTGCACACACCTATGGGGCATGCACACCTGCACATACATACACCTGCACACACCTATGGGCATACACACCTGCACAAACACACCTGTGCACCTACACACACACCTGCACACACACACCTATGGGCATACACATCCTCACATGCACACACCTGCACTCACCTGTACACACACCTATGTGCACACATGCATGGGGCTCCTGTACATGGCTGCTCCATCCTTCAAAGACACCAGTGCCGGGCTACAAGGTCTAATCGAGTCAGGACCACGGCGGGCTTCCTAAGGGCCCGAGCTGGAGGCAGGGCAGTGCTGTCATGTCCCTCAGCCCCTCCCAGCCCCTTCCCCAGAGCTGCTGCAGACCCCCTTTCTCCCTCCCTCCACCCTCCTCCCCTCCCCTTCCTGGAAGCCACTGTCTCTTTCCTTTACCTGTTCTCTGGCTTTGCCCCTCCACCTTCACCACCAGCAACCGCGTCTCTCCTTGACGTTCACCCAAGGCTTTGTCTCCTCCCCACCAGGCTAGGCACCTGTCTGGGTACCTGTTGAAGGGGTATGCAGAGGCTCCTCCCCTCTCCAGATAGAGGAAATGTAGGGGGGGGGTCCTTGCTTCAGTGTACCCCTTCCCGATCCCCAGAAATAAGCAGGTCTACCAGGGGTCAGGGCTCTGAGCATCTTTATCTGCAAAACCAGCCCTGGAGGCCACACCCCGGCCATGCCCAGGATGCCCCACTCTGTCCTGAACCCCAGCAGACTCCGCCAGAGCCGTGAGCTGGGCACAGACATGGCCATCCTCAGATGGCTCTAGGAGAGCCTCTTGGGCATCCCTGGACCTGGAGTCACCCTGCCCACTCCGCCCCGGGTAAGGGCCGGGCCAGTGGAGGGCGACACAGGGAGCTGTGGACTCTCTCGAGGGTCCCATGTGCACGGCACCGTGGGACCTGGAGACACACTGGGCAGCAACCCCCCAGAGTCCCTGAGGTCGCTCTGAAAGGTGAGACCTGAAGCAGGCCCCTGAGATGCAGTTGGAGATGGATGTGTGGGGGGACCAGAGACAAGGCCAGTCGTGTCCCCCAGAGTGGGGTCTGCTTCCAGGGACAGCGCCAGACCTCCCACCAGCCTCCCTGCCAGCCTAGAGGCAGCCCAGCCCTCCTGATGGGACAGAGCCAGGGAACCTCGCTGAAGTGCATAATTGCTGTGGGGGACATTTGCTCTCCAGGGTCTGAGTCCTGGTAACTGATAGGGTGGAAAATCCCAGCTCCCAGTTAATCTGCACAAACCTATGAAATAAGATAAACAAAGTAGCTTTCTTTCTGCCAGAGCATTCCTCCCGGGTACAGCAGCCGGGGAGCCACAGCCGGGGCCTTTCCCAAGGAACACGAGACAGTGCGCCGCACAACAGAGGCACGGTGGTGCACACACCTGTGTGCTTGTGTGTGTGTCTGTTTCTGTCTGTGTTTGCGCATGTGTGTGTGTGAAATATGCGCATGTATTTGTGTGTGGACGTGCATGTATGTGCCTGTACACTTGTGCGTGTTTGTGCATGAGTGTGCATGTACATGTGTGCATGGGCATGCCTGCACATGTGTGCATGTGTTTGTGTGCATGTACATATGTGCATGTACACATGAGCATGCCTGCATGTACATGCACACCTGGGTGTGTCTATGAAATGAACACAGTGGAGACAATGTTTCAGCGTCCCCCATCTGCCTGGAAAACTAGCTTCCTCCCCAGGACAGGGAGGTGGACAGTCAGGTCCTCTGTGTTCCTGCAGCTGCCCAGGCTGGTCCCACTGTGGCCAGAGCCCACGACTCCCCTCTCTGAGCCCCTCCCCTGGCGCCCACTCCCATTTCCGGCCTGCTTGGAGGACACCAGAGGTGGCCCCAGGGTGGACACCTGGGGAGGAACCCTGTGCACAGGCTCCTCGCTTTGCAGTCAGCCACGGGAGCTGGGTGTCCAGCCCCGGAACAGTGCGGGCACAGTCCTGGCCAGCAGGGTCCCTGGCCTCCACAAGCACCGTGGCACTGGGGACTCCGAGGCACTGGGGTGGAGAGGGCCCCACCTCTGTGCCCTCCCTCGGGCTTTCTTGCCAGGTCAGAGCGGCTGTTGAGGTGGGCAACTGGTGGGGACCCCTCCCAGGCCAAGCCCAGCCCCGGAGCTTTATCCACCCCGAGTCCCTGGGAACCTGCCCCCAGGTCCCCACCTGCGGGCCCTGGCCACACCACCACGTGAGCCAGCAGCAGGCGGAGGCCCCGCTGGACACAGGCAGGCCTGTCTTCTCCAGCCCACACCCGCTCCCAGCTGCAGGCTGTGCTCAAAATGAGGAGGCGTGGCCAGAGGCAGGCGCAGAGCAAACGGGGTGGGGCGGCCTGGCCCCCCCTCTCGGTAACACACAAAAGGCCGAACCCCTCTGTGGTTAAGGCACTAGCCGGGCTGTGGGGCAGGGAGCCTCCTGGGGCCTCGGGGTCTGCTGGGTCAGGCCATGTTTACACAGGTGTCTGCCTCTGTCCAGACTCCTCCAAATGGACGATGAACTGTGTCCACCTTGGGGTTAGTCAGACAGGGCTCACATTCCAGACACGAAGGCTAAATAAGAACTTTTTCAGAAAATAAAACCCGGAGGAATTCGTCACCAACAGATGTGGACTTGAAAGAGATACGAAGGGTCTGGCCGCTGTGGCTCAGTGGTTGAGCATCGAGCCTGCACCAAGGGGTCCCGGTTCGATTCCCGGTCAGGGCACATGCCCAGGTTGTGGGCCAATCCCCAGTGGGGGGCGTGCAGGAGGCGGCCAATCGCTGTTCTCTCTCATCCATGTTTCTATCTCTTCCCTCTTCCTTTCTCTCTAAAAATCAATAAAGGAAAAAAAAGTTAAAAAAAAAAAAAAGAGAGAGATGCTAAAGGGACCCACCATCCAGGAGGGACCAAGCCTCAGAATGAGCCCTGGGGACCCCAGTCCTGCTCAGCGCCCTGTGTCTGCTGGGGATCATCCCCACCCAGAAGGCAAGTCCGTGACAGCACAGAACCAAGGCTCAGGCTGTGAGTGGAGCTGGGTGGTAAGCTGCCGGGGACGGGGACGGGGACATGGACATACTGCCTGCTGGGGACGGGGACATGCTGCCGGGGACGGGGACGGGGACATGGACATGCTGCCTGCTGGGGACAGGGACATGCTGCCGGGGACGGGGACATGCTGCCGGGGACGGGGACGGGGACATGCTGCCTGCTGGGGACATGGACATGCTGCCTGCTGGGGACGGGGACATGCTGCCGGGGACGGGGACGGGGACATGCTGCCTGCTGGGGACGGGGACATGCTGCCGGGGACAGGGATGGGGACGGGGACATGCTGCCTGCTGGGGACGGGGACATGCTGCCGGGGACGGGGACGGGGACATGGACATGCTGCCTGCTGGGGACGGGGACATGCTGCCGGGGACGGGGACGGGGACATGGACATGCTGCCTGCTGGGGACGGGGACATGCTGCCGGGGACGGGGACATGGACATGCTGCCTGCCGGGGACGGGGACATGCTGACGAGGGGCAGCGAGCGTTCGGAGGGAAGCATGAACCACGCCCGCCCGCCAACCGCGAGAACAGTAGAGACGGCCGTCCACAAAGCAGGGTCTGAAGAGGGATCTGCACACCCACGCGCACAGCCGTGTGGCTGCCCACGGCCACGCATGCAGCAGCCCGGGGCCCACAGACAGGAGCGGCGGGTAAACACGGCAGGTCTCTCTAGGCCAGGAACACGGTTCAGCCATAAAAAGGAAGGAGATTCTAACAGCTGCTACTGCGTGGATGGCCCTCGAGGACTGGATGCTGAGTGGAATGAACCACACGCGGGACACATTTTGTGTGACCGCACTCATGAGGTCCCTGCAGGAGCAGGAGCCACAGAGACAGGAAGGACAGTGGGGACCGGGGGAGGGGTGGGTGGGCGTTCCCGGGGACAGAGTTTCCGGGGACAGAGTCAGGTGGGAGGATGGACTGTCCCGGACAGGATGCGGTGGCTGGGCCACAGTGAGTGCACCTGAGGCCACGGAGCTGTGCACTTGGACGTGGTTAAAAGGGTTAAAGAAACAAAGTAAAGTATAAGCTAATGAAAAGAAAATTATGCAATCAAGAAATTACTTACTCCCGAAGAGAGAGGACAGGAACAGCTGTCAGACAAGGCCCCCCCACGTCCCCAGAGTAGGGCAGACTGTACACCCCCCACCTACGCTACCACCACGCACTCCACCCCGCCCCCACCCCACCACCCCTGCCCAGGGCTCCTCCTCCTAAGTGACTGACACCCTTCCCATACAGTGTGGATGGGAGTGACACCACGTGACTTCTGACCGTGAGTCCTCAAAGGAGAATGTCCTCTGCTGCTCTTGTGTCCCAGGTCACGCTGGAAGGAAATGAACCACGGCCCTGGGCCACGGCCACAGTGGTTCACAGGGGTTGGCTTCATGCTGAGAGCAAGCGCTGGGCAGTGACAGGGCCTGGTGGGGGCACTTCACCCTTCAACAGCTTCCCAGAGAGGGTGACCACCCTGATGGGGGGACAGAGCCTCAGGATGGAGCATGGAGAAGAGAGGAGGGCAGAGGGCGGGGCACAGAGCCCAGGAGAAGGCCAGGGAGACAGCAGCTTCCCAAGGGGGAGGAGGAGGCTGGGGCAGCTGCTCTGGGGAGGGGCTGGGGCAGGAGGCAAGGGGCTGCGGGGTGCGCCCCGGGTGCTGCTCTCCCCCAGCCCTAGTCCTCAGGAAGCCCCCCTGGCCCCTGGACTCAACGCAGACCTAGGCACAGTGGGTGTGCAGGTGGGTGCAGGTGGGTGCAGGGAGGTGTGCAGGTGGGTGCAGGTAGGTGTGCAAGTGGGTGCAGATGGGTGCAGGTGGGTGCAGGTGGGTGCAGGTGGGTGCAGGTGGGTGCGCAGGTGGGTGCAGGTAGGTGCGCAGGTGGGTGTGCAGGTAGGTGCACAGGTGGGTGCAGGTGGGTGCAGGTGGGTGCAGGTGGGTGCAGGTAGGTGCGCAGGTGGGTGTGCAGGTAGTTGCGCAGGTGGGTGCAGGTAGGTGCGCAGGTGGGTGCAGGTGGGTGCAGGTGGGTGCAGGTGGGTGCAGGTAGGTGTGCAGGTGGGTGCAGGTGGGTGCAGGTGGGTGCACAGGTGGGTGCAGGTAGGTGCGCAGGTGGGTGCAGGTGGGTGCAGGTAGGTGCACAGGTGGGTGCAGGTAGGTGCGCAGGTGGGTGCAGGTGGGTGCAGGTAGGTGTGCAGGTGGGTGTGCAGGTAGGTGCGCAGGTGGGTGCAGGTAGGTGCGCAAGTGGGTGCAGGTAGGTGCAGGTGGGTGCAGGTGGGTGCAGGTAGGTGCAGGTGGGTGCAGGTGGGTGCAGGTAGGTGTGCAGGTGGGTGTGCAGGTAGGTGCGCAGGTGGGTGCAGGTGGGTGCAGGTGGGTGCAGGTAGGTGTGCAGGTGGGTGTGCAGGTAGGTGCGCAGGTGGGTGCAGGTAGGTGCGCAAGTGGGTGCAGATGGGTGCAGGTGGGTGCAGGTGGGTGCAGGTAGGTGTGCAGGTGGGTGCAGGTGGGTGCAGGTGGGTGCAGGTGGGTGTGCAGGTGGGTGTGCAGGTGGGTGTAGATATGCACATACTTCTCAGCAGAGTGCACAGTATGTGCACGAGTTTGTTTCTCTCTTGTTCACATGGGCGCACACAGGTGTGCAAATTGATACATCTCTGCAAAGGGCCAGAGGCAGGGAGTACAGGGGCCAGGTAAGAACACCCAGTTGGGGAGGAGGTGAGCCAGGACAGGGGGACCAGGTGGGGGAAGAGGTGGCCCAGGACAGAGGGACCAGGTGGGGCAGGAGGTGGCCCAGGACAGAGGGACCAGGTGGGGGAGGAGGTGGCCCAGCACAGAGGGACCCAAGTGCTACCTGTCAAGTCTGGGAAAATGACGTTGTCCTCTGACAGGCCCTGAGCTCTGACCAGGCAGATAAATTTGTTCAGCACCTGGGTCTGTAGCGCCCATATTCTGCCTGAAGCCCAAGAACACAGTGTGGCCCTGAGCAACTGGAGGTGGGATGACCCCCCCAGCACAGGGCCAGGCCTCCTCCCTCCAGCCCCCTCCAAGTGCACTGCGGAGAGGGGAGGGGCTCACACAGCAGGGTGACCCTGAGGACGGGCTGGCTGCCCGACTGTCTCCTGGAGAGCATCAGGGCGAAGGTGGTGTAGTCCGTGTCCTGCACCTGCACCTCCTCAACCTCTGCCGGGGAACCTGCGGGGGGACCTGCGGGGCTCGGCCAGGTCAGGGGCGCTCCCGCCGGGCCCTCCACCAGCGCCCCCGTGCCCCCCCTGCCCACGGTCTCACTCCTGCTCTGGTCCACTGAGAATTTTCCAGGCTGGGCTGTGGGAATCAGCACATAGGACCAGGTGAGGCAGCGCTGGCCCCTGCGGGGGAAAGAAGGGCAGGGGAGGAAGGTTCTGGAACCTGGCCAGGCCCATGGCCTCTTCGGCCCCAAGGTGGGCCCTCCAAGGAGAATTCAGCAGCTGGTTTGTGAGCAGGGCCCAGCAGATGAGGCTCGGCACCTGCCCCAGGGAGGGGGTGTCCACCCTGCGCCCCTCAGGCCATCTGCGTCCTCCCTCCAGCAGCCAGGCATGAACTCCACCTCCGAGGAGCGCGGCCAGCCCCTGCGCAGCCTCTGCCCAGCCCACGGCTGCCCGGCCCTGCGGGGCCTGGAACAGGGTGTGCAGGGATGAAACGGCTCCTCGGGTCTTGCTGGAGAAGCGGAAGGAGGTGGAGGGGCTGCATTTGCACTGGGTCCCCTGCCCCCAGGTAATCAACCTCCAGCCAGAGCCCAGTTGGCCAAGTCAGATGCCCCAGGAGTTTAAGCCTCCCCGGTGGGGGGGTCTGGTGGGGCTCAGCTGCACAGGCGACTCCGAAGGCCGATGGGTGGCCGTGCTCACAGGTTCACAGGGCAGGGAGCTGAGTGTACCCCTCAGGGGAGGCTGTGTCCCACTCTTGGCCTCCAGGGGACCCTGGGTCTGCATGACAAACCCACCTCGCGGAACCCTAAGCAGAGGTCTCGGGCCTCTCTTCCCCTCAGCCCAGCAGGCGGAGGGGTGGCAGGCCCTCAAGGCATCAGTGTCCCCCAAGGCTCCCGCCTCCTCTGTGATCAGGGAGCAGGCATTTGACCCAGGCAGGCCAGCCAAAGCAGCTGTCATCCTGGACACAGCTGGTCCAGGAAGGGCACGTGACTCGAGAAGACCAAGCAGAGATCATTGCCAGGCTGGCCTCTGGGCGCTCCCTTTCCTGACATCGGGACCCTGGGAAGGACGGCAGCTTAAGCCACCGTCTTGTCCTGTAAGGTGAGAACCTGCCTGAACAGAAGTCTGGGGCAGGCAGAGCTGAGGGAGGAGAGCAAGGGCATGACAAGGCCCTCGTCATGATATCTGGGCTCCTGGATCCAGCTGAACCTGAAATCCATCAGCCCCCAGGCCGAGTTTGTGCTCCGTAAACGCCTCCCCTTTGGTGTACACCCCGAGCTGTCTGGATCACTGCTGTCCTGGCATTAGGGGGTCTCTGGAGAATGTGGCACCAGGGCCACAGTGGACCTGAACCACGGAGCCATTGGCTTCCGGGCACAGGCCGGGGACCGTCACTCACCGGGTCATGGCATAGGACACTTCAAGGCGCTTCTGTTTGTTTCGCTGGAACGTTGCAGTGAAAGGGTTCAGAAGGGAGCTGTCCGTCTTGCTGTGGGTGCTGCCAGCCAGGCCGAGGACAAACCACTCCCCCTGGAACTACAGGGAGTGGGGGCTGGGCAGGTGCCAGAAGACCCTCCCCGGGCTGGGCTCCCAGGCTGGGTGTGCACCACTGACGCTGGGAACCTGGGTGTGGCAGGGACAGGGACCCAGGCCGGTAGCTGCCTCTCTGAGCCTCAGTTTCCCTGTCTGTGCAGAGGGACTGAGGTAGTCCCCCTTCACCGGGATTGTCAGGGGCTCCGGGGGGTGGAGAGCTGGGCTGGGTGCCCGCCTGCAGGGCTGCCTGGACTGCACCCCAGGGGCACAGCCACCTCTCCCTGCACCCTGCCGGCTGCCTCCTCTCGCCCCAGCCCCCACCTTGTCCTCCTGGAAGGTCTTCAGGACCTGGGTGGTGGGCAGCCCAGGCCGTGAGGTCTGGCCCTCGGCTTCCAGCAGGCTGAGCACCACCCACAAGGCACCCAGAGCTCCCATCCCTGCAGCCCGGGGGGAGGAAGCGACCACTGGCTATGGACTCCTCTAGCCTCCTTATGAGCCCCTCCCCTGCAGCGCCCCTCCTCGGGGTGTGGTAACCCCACCTTCCTCCTCAGGACCGGGAGGTGGTGGTGGCAGGAAGGGAGGTGGGTGCAGGGGACTAGGTGTGGGCGGAGCGGGTGGGCCCTCCTCAGATCCTGCCCACTAAACATGGGGGCATCTGGGTCCCTGCTTGGGGAGGGAGGTGGGCAGGAAATGGGGGAGGGGTGCCCACCAGGTCCTTGCCTTCTGATTCCTGAAACCCACCCACCCCCACTCTGTACCCCACGACCCCACAGTGTCTGTCCAGCCGCAGCTACAGGACGGAATGCACCAGGAAGGGGGCATGTCCCTTCTTGGTCCCGAGGGGCCAGAGCCGCAGTGTTCTTGCTGCGGGAACACAGTGTAGTGCCCGGGCCGCCAGCGCCCACGCTGCTCCACGTGGCCCAGACCCAGGGAAGGACAAGGACAGGGCAGTGGGCCAGCAGTTGCGAGGGTGCGGGGGAGGCAAGGGGGAGGCAGTCTGCAGGGTCTCTCGGCAGGAGGGAGGGGGAGCCTGGCCCCGTCGGTGTGGGGCCCACGCTGGGCCTGGGGCAGGAGGCCTCAGGGAGGGCAAAGGCCAGCTCGGGACTTGCAGACCGCCTTCCCAATCCCGCCACCCCTGGAGCATATGGGTGCTGGACTCCAGAACAGTAGAATGACCCTGACCTGTGAGCCCCCTGTCCTGGGCCACCTCCTCCCCCACGGGTCCCCCTATCCTGAGCCACCTCCTCCCCCACGGGTCCCCCTATCCTGAGCTACCTCCTCCCCCACGAGTCCCCCTATCCTGAGCTACCTCCTCCCCCACGGGTCCCCCTGTCCTGAGCCACCTCCTCCCCCACGGGTCCCCCTGTCCTGAGCCACCTCCTCCCCCACGGGTTCCCCTGTCCTGAGCCACCTCCTCCCCCATGGGTCCCCCTGTCCTGAGCCACCTCCTCCCCCATGGGTTCCCCTGTCCTGAGCAGAAGTCCCAGCCAGGCCACTCAGAAGGCTCTGGCCCCCCCAAGGCTCAGGGGCTGAGGGGCTGGGCTGTCCCAGGCCTCCGTCCTCATGGAAGGTGTGGCCCCCTGGGGCCCACCTTCTGCCGGGAGGGCCCCCATTGCCAAGGCCTCCCTGGGCCATCGGCAGGCCCTAGGGGGAGGTCCAGGGGGCTGCCCCAGTTCCTTGGGCTGGCTGTGCCCACTCGCCAGCCGTGTCTTTCAGGAGATGGACCCACAATGACAGAAGTTCCAAATCACATGACTGTTTGTCCCAAAGGAGCCCTCACTCCAGCGGAAGCGGGTGGCAGTTCCCACGCCCAGCCCCTGAAGGCCTGGCGTCCCACCCTGCGGGCACCAGCCCCTTGGCCTTGCCGGGAGCCGCCCCGCACCCACAGGTGCCCCGGAGAGGCTGGGGCAGGGGGCAGCAGCATCAGAAGGGGGCCGGCTGGCACCTCCACCAGGACCCCTGGCCGAACGGTGCCCAGGCCCGGGGCAGCATCCCACCGTTGATTAACCAAGTAAACAAGTTCGCACAACAGTGCTTCACCTGGGCTCCGGTCGCTCCACCTCCACACTGAACACGCGATTAGAGTCCGTGGACATGTCTGCGCCAACACTGTCCAGGCCCCGGTCCCGCCCGGCGCTTGCCCGGCCCGGGGCCTCGGTCGGCCGGGAAAGCTGGGCTGCTATGTGGCCTCAGCCCCGTGGTCACCTGGGTGGGTCTCTGGCCCTGCCCCTTGGACACCAGCACTCCACAAACACCCTTCTTTCCCCAGAAGCCCCGAGGGGGTCTGCCAAACCCGCTGCCCCCAGAGCACAGCCGGCAATTTCCATGTGGGGGCACGGGGCCAGGGGTGCAGGGGGCTCCCTGCCACTCTGGGCCTCAGCCCGGGTGCTGTAGGTGGCCTGTGGCCTCCGGCTCTATTCTGTGGGTGTGTGGGACCCAGGGCCGTGGGGTGCAGTGGCTGTAGTCACCTTTGCCCTGGTCCTTTGAAGTTCTGGGGGCTGGGACTCCTGCTGTGCCCTCCTGCCCCCAGCCCTTCCTGTCTGTCCCCTTGGGAGTGGAGTCTGTGGGGTTGGGCAAGGTCCCTACCCAATGGGGACATGGACCCCCTCCAGGGCTGCTGCTGGCTCCTCCCACCACAGTCTTACTGGTCTGGACTAGCCAGGGGGTGAGAGAGGCAAGTGGGCACTCAGAAAAGGACCGGGGCCCCAACGCCCCTCACCAGGGACTGGGCAGTGGTCCCGCCTGCTCTGCGACCTATGATTCATCTGAGTGGCCTCGTCCTCCCCGAAGCCCAGGGAGGGCGGCTGCAGGGGACGAAATGGGTGCAGGGGTCTGCCTCCAGCGCGGCCAGCCTGGGCTGAGTCCCCAGCAGCAGGGACCGCCCCTGGGTGTCCAGGGCTGGCCTGCAGCGGGCAGTTCAGAAAGGTTCAGCAGGGCGGTGCTGAAGTCCCGAGCGGGCGGTTCTGATGGGGGTCCAGCCCAGCTCCCTGACCCTCCAGCCCCGGCCTGGCTCCAGCCAGGGGCTGCCACCTGCCCTCGGACCCTCTCCCATGTCCTCCTAAAGGGAGGTGGCCCCTATTCCTGGTTCCCTGGGGACTGCTCTGGGCTGGGAAGCTGTGGGCTTGTTGGGCCCCATGGCGCAGATGGACACCCTGGCTCCTTCACTCGGCCAGGGGGCCTGGCTCTGGGCCGGCATGGCTGCAGACGGCCTGGTGGGCCAGGGACAGGGGCGCGCTGGCCTCCTCTGGGGCCTCTGGGAGCAGGGCTCCCCAGACCTGTCGGGGCATGGGGTGGGCACATGAGGGGCACAGCACCTCCTAAATCGCCAGAGCCGTTGAAGTCACGGGTACCCTCCCACAAATAGGGAAGGCCCTCAGCCACTCAACAAGACCAAGTGGAAACCCAGCCAGTATGACTCAGTGGTTGAGCATCGGCCCCTGCACCAGGAGGTCGCCGGTTCGATTCCCCGTCAGGACGTATGCCCAGGTTGTGGGCCAAATCCCCAGTGGGGGAGCACGCAGGAGGTGACCCATCCATGTTCTCTCTCATTGATGCTTCTCTCTCTCCCTCTCCATTCCTCTCTCTCTAAAAATCAGTAAAGAAAGAAAAAAAACAATAAGTTGGGGACAGGACCCAAGCCCAGACCCTGGCCCAGGATGAGGGCTGCAGCCTGCCCCTCCTCCAGCCCCACAGGCAGCTGTCTCTGCTCCTGGGAACCCCCTGACCAAGGTGGGGGGGGGAAGCTGGTCCTAGAGTATCCCTGCTGTCCTGGGCTACTTGGGGGATCAGATTAGTACAACCGTGGTTCTTCTAGTGCTTTCCACTGATGGGGACCCCTGGTGAGGGGCAGGCAGGATGCTGGGACCTCACTGTGTGGGAGAGAGGCTGTCTGCTCGGGGCACCAGGCAGCTCCTGCTCACCGGGGCGGCCCTGCCCCAGTGCCTCCCCTGTTCCTGACAGTGTGATGTCCCTTGAATGGGCCCCTCCTGGCAGCCAGTGGGGGGACAGGACACCCTCACCCGTCTTCATTTCTCCCACTCCCCTCCAACTTCCTCTCCCCAAGCCTTGGAGTTCCCACATTCCGGAAAGTTCCTCTTACAGAGAGAGCCACCTTGCCTCCAAGTCTCTAGCTGGTGACCCAGGGCAAACCCTGAGCATCCGCTCCTGGGGGCCCCGCAGTCGGCAGGGGCCCTCCGCTGTGTGCCCGGAGCACCTGTGCTCGCCCAGTCCTGGCACCGGAGGTAGGCTGGCCCGCTTCATCCGGCCTGCGGCAGGGACCCACCCGCTGCTGCGCCCCTGCCCGCTGGCCTCCCAGCCAGGAGCAGACCCAGCCCAGCCAGTCCCGAGTCCTGCCTAGCGGTGAGATGCCAGCGCACCCAGACCTGGGCCCGCATCCAGGAGCCGCTGCCTCCGCAGGGAAGGTGCTCCGTGCACCGGGGGCCCACATGCCCACGGGATGTCCTGAGGTGACCTGAGGTGACTGGGGGCGCAGAGGCCCCGGCTGGAGCCAGCACAGAAAAGGAGTCAGCCAGGAAAGATGGCATTTAATGGGGCAGTGCCCCAGGGCCCTGGGGTGAGGGGCAGCTTCAGGGGACAGGTGGGGTGCCGGCCTCAGTGCAGGGTCTTCACTGCCTGCATCAGGGACTGCTCGGGCCTCACCTCCTGACTTCTGCAGCACAAAGGGGACACTCAGCCTGGAGGCAGCTCCTGCCCCCCCACCCCGCCCCCACCCCTGCCCCCACCTCCCTGCCCCCGCCCCCGCCCCATCCTCTCACCGTCCAGGCGGTGGAACTGGTCTGCAGCCTCACAGAAACCTGAGGGCCAGGCAGGGGTCAGTGTGGCAGGGGCGAGGCCCCTGAAGGGGGTCGGGCAGGCCACAGGCGGCCACTGGGGCCACTCACCATATTTGGGGAAGTACAAGGTGTGGTCCTCCGTCATGTTGGCCTCCAGGACCCGCTGCTCAAACTTACTCACGACCAGGTCATTCACAGGGAGTGAGCGGGCTGTGGGACACAGGGCCGCTGGGGTGCTGGGCACCGCCGCGTAGGGGTAGGCGGGGTGCTCTGGGGACAGTCTGTGTGCCTGCCACGCTCCCAGCCCTGTCTGACCCTGCCGCTCCTGCCCCCACCAGGGCCTATCTGCAGGGGTGCCTCCTGACCCTCTCCCCAGTCAGCAGGTGAGGGTCAGGACGCCTGAAGGAGGGGAGGGTCTGTGTGTCCACCTGGGCTGGCCCAGCTGCCCGGATGGGGCCCAGTGCGCAGAGCCAGGGCTCCAGCAAGGACGCACCATACAGCTTCACTGTCAGCCGCCGAGCCCGCTCCAGGTACAGGACGGCGAAGCTCTGGTAGTCCGTTTCCCCAACAACCACGTGCACATCCCTCCTCGCGCCTCGAGCTGGGCAGAGATGGGCAGAGCTGGCCAGAGCCAGCAGTGACATCAGCCCCACCCCCAGCCTTGTACCCCCAGCCCTGCACCCCCACGAGCTGGGCAGAGATGGGCAGCAATGGCCAGAGCCGGCAGTGACATCAGCCCCACCCCTAGCCTTGTACCCCCAGCCCTGCACCCCCACGAGCTGGGCAGAGATGGGCAGTGCTGGCCAGAGCCGGCAGTGACATCAGCCCCACCCCCAGCCTTGTACCCCCAGCCCTGCACCCCCACGAGCTGGGCAGAGATGGGCAGCGCTGGCCAGAGCCGGCAGTGACATCAGCCCCACCCCCAGCCTTGTACCCCCAGCCCTGCACCCCCACAAGCTGGGCAGAGATGGGCAGCAATGGCCAGAGCCGGCAGTGACATCAGCCCCACCCCCAGCCTTGTACCCCCAGCCCTGCACCCCCACGAGCTGGGCAGAGATGGGCAGCGCTGGCCAGAGCCGGCAGTGACATCAGCCCCACCCCCAGCCCTGCACCCCCAGCCCTGCACCCCTGGAGCCGCCTTGCTTCACCTTGGAGCAGGAAGCGGCCAGGCACCTGCGTGTGTCCGTAGAGCTGCTGTACCTGCCAGCAGATGCCATCCCTGGGGAGGGGGACAAAGGCACAGCTGGCTTGGGGACCCAGCCTGGGCAGACCAGGCAGGACAGCAGTCCAGGCCACAGCAGGGGTGGATCAGGGCTGGGATGGGGCAAGGGGCTGAGGTGGGGCTGGGGGTCCGTGCTGGGACTCACAGCTTTTGGAAGGTGCTGACAGCCATGTCTGCACCCTGGGGAGCCACCTTTAGTGTGGTGGCCTCAGCCCGGTGGCCCTGCTCCTGCAGGAAGCGGCAGGGAGAGGCCACGGCTACGAGGAACCAAGTCCCTGCAAACTGGAGGCAGGCTGTGTAAGGCCATGAGTGGACCGGGCTGCCCAGGCCTGATCCCTACAAGGCTGGGCAGGCCGCTGCCCCCCCACCTCCTCCCCTCCCCCAGCTCTACCTGCTGAGCATCGAAGCCTGCCTTGGGCTGGATGGTGCTGATGGGGGACTGGTGCTTGGGGGGTCTCCGAGCCCTCAGACCCAGGGAGCCAGCAGCCACGACCAGAGTCAAGAGGAGAGCAGTCCTGGGAGACAGCATGGTAGAGGTGGCAGTGGCAGGACTGAGCGAAACCAAGGGCAGGATGGCTACGTCCTGGGTCGTAGTCCACTGTCCAGTGCTACCCAGGAAGTCCTCGTCTGTTCTCCCCAGGCCCCAGCCCAGGGCCAGCCAGGGTCCAGCCCCCCCACCCTGCCCCCTGCCTTCTCATGAGCTTGGCCTCGCCCTGGACACCTGACTTTGACCCTGCACTTCTCGGCAGGGCCTGGGCGCCATGCCCTGGGTACAGAGTCCGAGCGGACCTCTGGTTATTTGTGCAGCAGCCCCACCGATGTCCACTGTGGCCGGGCTCAGCCCTTTGCATTGACTCCACTAAACCAACAGGTCCTTGAGGCCGGCGCCGCTCTTATCCTCACCGCGGAGGGCGCGGGCGCCCGGGGCGCCGGCGGCAGGGTCTCCGGCGCACCCCGGCCCGCGGGGGCGCTCTTGCGCGCTCGGCGGCCGGGCGGGCGGAGGCGCAGGCGCAGGCGCAGCTGACGCAGCCGCTCGGCCGGCGCCATCGGTGTCTCGGGGCTCGCGCCGGCCAGGGGGGCTCCGGCACGGCGACCAGGCGAGCCAGGGGCTCCGCGGGCCGGGGCAGGGAGCCGGGGCGGCCACGGTGAGTGCGCCCGGCCCCGGGCAGCGTCAGTACCGGGGCCCGGACCCGCGCCAGGGCCCGGCCGCGGCGGGACGAGTCCCCGGCCCGGCCCGGCCCGCGGCCCCTGGTTCCCGGCCGGCCGCGCCCTCGGCCAATGAATGAGTCCGAGGTCCCGCCCGGCAGCCCCTCGGCAGGGAGGTGGGAGGGGGCGGGGGCGGTCCCATCGCCGCCCCGCCTCCCGCCCGGAGTGGAGGCCGCGCCCGCAGACCGCGGCGGGGCTCCCGGGCCACAGGGCCGGGCTGCGGCCCAGCTGGTGGTCCGGGGGCGCCTGGGGCTGGCGGGCGGGCCCTGAGCCGCTGCTGGAAGGCAGGCTCCGAAGCCTGGGGGCCGCAAGGTCAAAGTGGCAGGGTGCGCCCGCGCCCTTCCGGGGCCCTTCCTTTCTGCACCCAGACGGCTCCCTGGGCCTACATCCGGGAGGTCAGAGGGCCCCACCCCAGGTCTGTCTCCAAGGCCTGGAACCTTTAGGGGCCCCCACAGGGGCGTGCAGCCCGAGGAGCAAGGCTGGGTGAAGCTGTTGGACGCTTGGCCAGCTGGCCCTGTGCACAGGGTCAGCCCAGTGAAGTTCCCAGCAGGGCAGGGGGTGGGGCTGGAGGGTCGGCCAGGTGCCTCAGCTCAGCCCCCGAGCCCTGCACCTCTCCTCTGCGTGGGGCTGAGATCCTCCCCAGCCCGACTGGCGGCTAAGGGGGCCGTGCATGGGTTTCAGGGCCACGTGGGCAGAATGTCACGATGGACGAGGGGGGCACACCCCTGCTCCCCGACTGCCTGGTCTACCAGATCTTCCTGAGCCTGGGCCCTGCGGACGTGCTGGCTGCTGGGCTGGTGTGCCGCCAGTGGCAGGCCGTGTCCCGGGACGAGCTCCTATGGAGGGAGCAGTTCTACCGCTACTACCAGGTGGCCCGCGAGGTGCCCCGGCACCCAGGTCAGCACCCGTCCATGGCCCTGCAGCCCGCCAGGATGACTGGGCGGGAGGCCAGTGTCCCCAAGCTGCCATCTTCTGAGTGCACGGGGCAGCACCTGCTACACGGGTCCTCACACCCAAGGGACACGGCCCGGCCATATCTGGGAGCGCAGGGCCTGGCAGGGAGGCCAAGGGTGGGGTTCCACGGGAGCTCCCAGCTGAGGCTGAGTGGTGGCCAGTGAGCTCCAGGGGCAGGGCTGGCCCCACACTGTCAGGGCCCCAGCGGTGACCCCCACTCACCTCACAGCAGCCACATCCTGGTACGAGGAGTTCCAGCGGCTCTATGACACGGTGCCCTGCGTGGAGGTGCAGACGCTCAGGGAGCACACTGACCAGGTCCTGCACCTCAGCTTCTCCCACTCGGGCTACCGGTTGGCTTCCTGCTCCAAGGACTGCACCGTGAAGGTGAGGGCGGCCCCTTGGGGCCGGGGCCGGGGCGGGGCCACCCCACCACGGAGAGAATGGCCTGGGGCTGGTGGCCCACTGAGGTGGGAAGAGAGGGCCAGGCCAGAGGTGACAGATGCCCACACTGTCTCATCCCCATGGAGAGGGCCAGGCCAGGATCACACAGGACGGGAGGCTGGATGGGGGGCTGACACTGCCAACAGAGAGGAGAGGGTCCCGCTGGACGCCTGCTGTTCCAGAGCCAGGTCCCCAGCCCTGTGTACCCCGCTCTTCAGGTGGGCTAACAGCCAAGAGCAAGGAACTGCACTGCAATGGCAGTTTCTGAGCACCTGCTTGGGCCAGACGAACTGGCCTGCAGCATGTGTCCCTGGTGCCCCCTGACATGCCCCGCCCCCCACGCAGATCTGGAGCAACCACCTGACCATCTCGCTGCTGCACAGCGCAGACATGCGGCCCTACAACTGGAGCTACACCCAGTTCTCCCAGTTTAACCAGGATGACTCGCTGCTGCTGGCCTCGGGGGTGTTCCTGGGGCCCCACAACTCCTCCTCTGGCGAGATCGTGGTCATCAGCCTAGGTGAGAGTGGGCCCAGGGTGGCTGGACCTACGCCCTGCCACTGCTGGCCCCTTCTCACGCCCGCTCTTCCCAGCTTCTCCCCACTGGCTCCCCCTCCGCCTGGTGCCCGCCCCCTGCGGTAGTCCCTCCTGCCCAGCCCCTGCTCCCCGCAGACAAATACGAGCTGCTGTCCCGAGTGCGGAACAAGCCTTACGACGTGTTCGGCTGCTGGCTCACGGAGACCAGCCTCATCTCAGGGAACCTGCACCGGATGGGAGACATCACCTCCTGCTCGGTGCTCTGGCTCAACAACGCCTTCCAGGTGCGGGTGGGTGGCCCCCAGGTGGTGACCCCTCCTGGACTGGCCTGTCACCCACTGCCTGTGCCCCACCCCAGAATGTTGAGTCCGAGAATGTCAACGTGGTGAAGCGGCTCTTTAAGATCCAGAACCTCAACGCCAGCACCATCCGCACAGTGATGGTGGCGGACTGTGGCCGCTTTGACAGCCCCGACCTCCTGCTGGACATCAGTGCACCCCCGGGCTGCGTCTTTGACCTGGGCAGCGACGGCATTGAGGAGGACGAGGAGGCGGCAGCTGGCCCGGCCGCGGGGCGCGTGGAGGAGGGCGTTCGGCGCCTCCTGGACACGCGGGCACAGCTGCAGCTGGCAGAGCACCGGCTGGAGACCAAGGCGGCGGAGTTGCTGGCCCGGAGCCGCACCAAGCCCCCTGAGCGCAGTGCAGCCTGTACCCAGAACAAGCTCCTCATCTTCACCACAGGCTGCCTCACCTACTCACCGCACCAGATCGGTAACTACGCAGGGCCAGTCCTCAGCGCCGGAGCCGTGGGCACAGTCACTGCGTGCCCGGGGGCGTCTGGGTGCTGGGGTCCCTCACCGGGCTCTTCCGCAGGCATCAAGCGGATCTTGCCGCACCAGATGACCATGGCTGGGCCAGTGCTAGGCGAGGGGCGGGGCTCCGACGCCTTCTTTGACGCCCTGGACCACGTGATCGACGTGCACGGACACATCATCGGCATGGGCCTGTCCCCGGACAACAGGTGTGCACTCGGGCTGGGCGGGGGCGTCTGCAGGCATGTGCACGAGCAAGCAGAGTGCCCCTCGCCCAGGTACCTGTATGTGAACAGCCGCGCCTGGCCCAGGGGCTCCGTGGTGGCCGACCCCATGCAGCCGCCGCCCATTGCAGAGGAGATCGACCTGCTGGTGTTTGATCTCAAGACCATGCGGAAGGTGAAGCGGGCCCTGCGTGCACATCGCGCCTACACTCCCAACGACGAGTGCTTCTTCATCTTCCTGGACGTGAGCAGGGACTTCGTGGCCAGGTAGGGAGGGGCGCCAGACTGGGTGGGCAGGGCCCAGCGTGGCACACGGCTCACCCCAGGCTGTCCCAAAGTGGGGCTGAGGACCGGCACGGCTACATCTGGGACCGCCACTACAACATCTGCCTGGCCAAGCTGCGACACCAGGACGTGGTCAACTCCGTGGCCTTCAGCCCTCGGGAGCAGGAGCTGCTGCTGACGGCCAGCGACGATGCCACCATCAAAGCCTGGCGCTCACCCCGCGCCGTGCGCGTCCACCAGGCCCCATGCCCACGCCCCTTTTTCTCCTGGTTGGCCAGCCAGAGGCGCTGAGGGGCGCTGGCCAAGAGGAGCACCCGGGCTGTCCTCTGGCTGCTGGTGCCCATGAGGACGCCATGGAGGCTTTTCCCCATGGCCAAGCTGCTGCCCGGGTCACGCGGGGACGGAGAAGCTCGCAGCAGTAATGCCTTAGGAAGGGGCCTGGCAGGGCTGCGGGAGCTGATGGCTGACCCCCACCACGCTCATGCACGCACGCCGCTGGCCACAGCCGTGACACTGAGCACTGGGGTGCCGGGCAGCCTCCTGGCCAACCTAGGGTACACAGGACGCTGGGAGCCCCGCTCTTCACCCACCCTTTCCCTGGGCCCTGGGCTGTCAGCATGACACTGCCCCTCGGCTGGCCCTGTGGGGCCCCGGGGGCCCCAGGCTTCCCCTCTGGTTGGCAGTGTGGGTCAGTCTGTCGTGGGCCCAGGGGAACCGCATGTCACGAGTCACCTGTTTGGGACTTGAATAAACAGTTGGCGACAGCACTCCACATCCAGTCTCTGTGTAATGGAGATGCCAGTCCACAGAGACGCGGGGGTGTAGCTGCTGGAGGGTACGAGGCGGGCGGGGGCCAGCGCGTTGGCGGGGCGGGGCTTTCACAGAGGGCGCTCTGGTCAGGACAGAACCAGCAAACCAGGGCCGGCAGGGAACTTGCTCAACCTGAAAGAGGCCCTGGACTGGAAAACCTGCAAGTCAGACCACACTCAGCCCTGGCCAGTCTGGCTCAGCGGTTGGAGCATCGGCCTGCGGTCCAGAGGGACCCGGGTTCGGTTCCCGCTAAGGGCATGTGCCTTAGCTGCAGTTTGTCCCCGGCCCTGGTTGGGTGGTGTGGGTGGCAGCCACTCGATGTGTCCCTTTCACGTCGGTGTCTCTCTCTCTCCCCCACTCTATCTGAACAAAAAATGGAAAAATGTCCTCGGGTGAGGATAAAAAAAAAAAATCACACTCAGGGTGACAGGGACTGCTGCCCCCAACCCCCAAGACAGGAGCGAGGCAGAGCCGTCACCCCCCACCCGGTTCCCTCACCATGGAACAAGGCAAGAAAGAGAACGGACAGGCATGCAGACTGGCGTGAAGGAATGACACTGTCCCTGTTCACAGGTGACAACTGTTTCCCACAATCTACAAAAAAATGCCAACCTAGAGCCAACAATAAGTGTGCTCAGAAGTTCAGAGGATATGAACGTGACATGTGAAAATCAACCATGCCTCTGAACACTAGGAATGTACAACTGGAAACTAAAATTTAAAAGTCCAGCCTGGCTGGGTGGGCTCAGTGGCTGAGCGTTGACCCTGCACCAAGAAGTCACAGGTTCGATTCCCTGTCAGGGCACAGGCCCAGGTTGTGGGCCCGATTCCCAGTGGGGGGCATGCAGGAGGCGGCCACTTGATATTCTCTCTCATCAATGTTTCTATCTCTCTGTTCCTTCCTCTTTCTCTAAAATCAATAAAGGAAAAAAAACGTAATTAACAAAAAAAAAAGCCCTGGGCAGTTTGGCTCCGCTATTAGAGTGATGGCCCGTGGACCAGGGAGTTGCGGGTTCAGTTCTGGCCAGGGGCACACACCTCAGTTGTGGTTCGTCTCTGGCCCCGGTTGGGGTCACGCGGGTGGCAACCAATCGTGTGTCTCTCACATCGATGTTTCTCTCCACCCCCCATTCTGTCCAAAGATAAATGTAAAAACTATCCTCGGGTGAGGGTTAAAAAACAGAAAAAAGTCAAGACCTTTTACATCGGCTGAAACAAAGGAAACGCTTAGGGTCCCCTAACAAAACCCGCAAGGGTATGTACGCGGAATCCACAGCAGCGCTAAGTGAAACCAAAGACCCGGATGTGAACACATCGTGCTGACAGGTAGGAAGACTCAGCGCACAGGTCAGTTTTCCCCAAACGATCTCGGATTCAACAAGTTCCTGTGAAACCAGCAAGGCTTGGCAGCTACAGACAAGGTGATTCTGAAGCATCTATGTACCTGTAAAAGCACAAGCAAGCTGAAACAATTCTGAAAAGCGAGGATCAAGGGGGAGGAGGGCAGCGCTGAGTCGCATTCCCTGTAACCACGGCAACGGAGACCGGTGCTGGTCACATCAGCGGGACAGTTTCACACAAACCCGGAGAATTCATTTTTCACAAGCACAGGTCAGCGGAGAACGGAGAGACCACAGCGACCACCTCCATTCAACGGACATGTCTCAGGAGCGGTGCTGGGCAGCCGGCCATCTGACTGCGAAGAGCGGCCGTGACCCCACCCGCACACCCCGTCAGAGTGGCCGTGACCCCGTCCGCACACCCCGTCAGAGCGGCCGTGACCCCGCCCGCACACCCCGCGTCAGAGCGGCCGTGACCCCAGCCGCACACCCCGCGTCAGAGCGGCCGTGACCCCGCCCGCACACCCCGCGTCAGAGCGGCCGTGACCCCAGCCGCACACCCCGCGTCAGAGCGGCCGTGACCCCAGCCGCACACCCCGCGTCAGAGTGGCCGTGACCCCACCCGCACACCCCGTCAGAGTGGCCGTGACCCCACCCGCACACCCCGTCAGAGCGGCCGTGACCCCACCCGCACACCCCGTCAGAGCGGCCGTGACCCCACCCGCACACCCCGTCAGAGCGGCCGTGACCCCACCCGCACACCCCGTCAGAGCGGCCGTGACCCCACCCGCACACCCCGTCAGAGCGGCCGTGACCCCACCCGCACACCCCGTCAGAGCGGCCGTGACCCCAGCCGCACACCCCGCGTCAGAGTGGCCGTGACCCCGCCCGCACACCCCGAGTCAGAGCAGGCGGGCAGCCCTTCAGCAAGCCGCCTCTGTTCTAAAGAACTCCGTTAAGGAATGAGGAGATAAACCAGAGAAAACAGTTACACATCCAACAAAGAACTTGTATCTCTAGACCACAAATGACTCTCAGAACTCAGCAGTAAGAAATAATCAACTGAATTTTAAAATGGGCAAAAGAGCCCTGGACAGTCTGGCTCAGCAGTTAGAGCGTCAGCCTGTGGGTCGAGGGGTCAATTCCCAGTCAAGGGCATGTGCCTGGGTTACAGGTTCGATCCCCGGCCCTTGTCATGGTCGTGTGGGAGGCAACTGATGTGTCTCTTTCACACTGACGTTTCTCTCCCTCCCTGCCTTCCACTCTTCTTAAAAAAAGGAAAAAATCAATGGAAAAATACCCTCAGGTGAGGATTAACAACAACAAAAAGGCAAAAGAGATGAACAGGTGCTTCACCAGAGATCTCCAGCGTCACTGGCTGTTGGGGCGCCTGCCATACCACGTCAGTGCTGCCAGGCCGGGCAGGGGCGGGGCGGAGGCGGGCACTGGCTGGCACGCAGAGGGTCCAGCTGCCCTCAGTCGTCTTCTCCTCTGGAGGCTGAGGACAGGTCAGGCCAGCAGGGTGGGGACAGACTTCTTGCGGTGTCCTCACAGGCACTGATCCCATCACGGGACCCTACCTGCATGACCTCAGGGGTCAGGCCTTCGACGTCAGAATGTGGGTCAGGGGGACAGATTTGTTCAGGCCCCAGCAGCTGCTCTGGAAAACGGTTTCAGTTTCTTGTGAATATAAACTACACCGGCCGCGGGACCCGGCAGCGCCCCTCCTCAGGGACCACCGTGCCCACGCGCCCAGGGAGCCTGCTGCAGAGCCTCGAGGCCTGGGGCCCGGTGCGCGCAGGCACACTAGGCATCCTGCCAAGTGACGGAAGCCAGCCTCCGGTGACAGGCCGAATGAGTCCATTCCAGGTGGGGTGCGGCAACGGCTGCGTCCTGAGAGACGCGAGCCCTCTGTCCTCGCTGGGCACTGCTGATGTCGGCCGCAGGTGTGTGACCCGCAGCTGGACCCAGAGAAACGAGTCGGCTTTACTACATGACAAGCTTGTAACACTGTCAGGGAGGAAGTGCGTTTTGACTCCTCACCTATAGCAGGCCAGGTGACCACGGAGCCATATTCTTTTCCCCTATTTATCTTCAGATAAGGTGGGGGAGGGAAGAGAGAGAAACACTGATGTGAGAGAGACACATCGACCGGCTGCCTCCCGCACAACCCAACCAGGGCCGGGGACGAACCGCACCAAAGTACGTGCCCTTGACCGGAAGCAACCCGAGACTCTGTGGTCTGTGGGCCAACGCTCTAACCACTGAGCCAAACCGGCCAGGCATATCCTTACTTGTGAACCAGGACCATCGCCATGAACAGAGGGTCCAGTAAAGACAGGCAAACATGGGGGCCGGCATCCCTCACCAAGACAAGGGACACACCTCATCAGATATTTAAAAATAATTAGTTTTGTGTTTAAAAAACAAGAGGGAACTAAATTCTAGATGAAGATGAGGGGTCAAGTGAAGGCCCAAACAAGTCCTGTCCCAGCAGGGCCTCCTGGGGCGTGGCCACTCCAGACAGAGCGGAACACGCGGCGTGACTCCACGCACAGGTGCCGCTGAGATGAGAACGCCACGCGCGAGCTCCCCGTCGAGCAACAGCGGGGTCCCAGCAGCCAAGAGCGGGACCGCCTGAGTCCCCTCACGGAAGACGCGTGGTGTTGTCCAGCCCTGGAAGGCAAGATGCTGCCCCTGCCCTCGAACCTTCAAAGTTCTGGCTCAAAGATGCCAGACAGGCCACATCGCGACTCTGCTCATCTGAAGGTCCTGAACAGGCAAATCCATGGCAGCAGGTGGGCCAGTGGTTATCGGGCTGGGGTGCATGTCCTGCAGCGAGGGTGCGAAGGTGGCGAGGCAGCTGCAGCAGGCCTGCTCACGGGTCTTCCTCGGACACGCGGCTTCTCCAGGGGCCTGGTCTCCCCACGGGAGTCACTCAGTGAGGGCGGCGTTCGCAGTCCTAAGCTCCTGCAAGTTCTCCAGACAGAGACCCTCCCCCTGCAGGGGGCGAGGGCCGGGCACCCGCTGCCTCAGGGAGCAAGGGAGGCCTGTGGGGCAGGGCCTGTACTTGAACCCTTCTCTCCCTTTACTGCTCGGGCTCACTCATCCACCGGTGTATAACCACAACTGACCTAACGAGAAAACACACACACACGCACACACTGATACAAATTCCAATCAAACTCAACGTTAAAGACAAGACGTTAAAACCACCAGAAGAGAACACGAGGGCGTTTCCAACCCTGGGGAAGGGCAGGGATTCTCCAATGGCTGGTCAAGAAGACTGTCCAAGGCTCGCGTCTGATTTTAAATCTCTCTGCACCGCCACCACGCAGCTCCACAGCACCACCAAGGACAGGCCCAGGAACATCAGCAAGGCTTCCAACCCACAGGCAGGCAGACCAACAACCCAGCAGACAGACGGACAGGACAGGCGGGCCGCTCCCCGTGGCCCTAGGAGAGCAGACACCCACAGGGCGGGCAGCCCGTCCCCGGGCGCGTGCACATCTGCACCACAGGTCCTCAACCGGGGAGGACAGCTATCCGCCCATGACTGTCTTGAGTCTTAGCACGTTTTACACAATGTAACAGTCTTGTTTGTGGATCAAGAAACAGTAAAAGAAAATGTATTTATTTATTTTGTATCCTCACCCAAGGACATTTTTCCATTTTTTGTTCAGATAGAGTGGGGGAGACACAGAGAGACATCGACGTGAACGGGACACATCGTGTGGTTGTCACCCGCACGACCCAACCAGGGCCCGGGACAAAGTGCAACCGAGGTACGCGCCCTTAGCAGGAACTGAACCCGGGTCTCTCTGGACCGCAGGCCGACGCTCCAACCGCTGAGCCAAACCGGCCAGGGCAGTGAAAGAAAATTTAAACACATCAAACTGGTGAGGACGGTGCCTTGGGAAGGGGACCTGCAACCTCAACTGCTCCACCGCGTGTGGACAGGGGACACGTGCTGTCCTGTCCTGAACTGCTCGGGAGACGAGGGGCAGTGTGCAGGGCGCTCAGGTGTCAGAAGGGTTCTCTCTGCAGATGCCCAGGCGGCGAGCCAGCCTCGCTCACAGGTCCTGAGAATGACAGCCCCCCCTCAAGAGGCGGAGGCCCTAAGCAGG
Organism: Molossus molossus; assembly: GCF_014108415.1. NCBI lineage: Eukaryota > Metazoa > Chordata > Mammalia > Chiroptera > Molossidae > Molossus > Molossus molossus. Next base: position 1,324,770 of record NW_023425349.1, read on the forward strand.
TCTACCGAGGCCCACTGTGGTCAGTCCACGCCGGGGGTCTGCAGCTGTTGAGAAGTCCTGCTGTGGGGCGGGGGGTGGGCAATGCCGCTGACTGACCCCCAAACACCAACACAGCCACTGGCTGTTCGCCCAGCTAAGGTCCCTGCGCGCTCCATGGGGTGGACCCAGGACAGGGAACCTATGGTCCCGCTCTCATGGCAGCCTGTAGGACGGTCTGAGGGAGGAGCCAACCAGCAAAGAACATTCCAGAAGACAGAAGCGCCAGTGTCGCCAGGCCTGCAGAGTGAGCTGCAGTGCTGGAGCCCACATGGCTGCTTGAGCTGGGGACAGGCGGGGCTGAGACCAGGAAGGAGTCCCGGCGAGGGCCACCACCCTGGCTGAAGCCAAATGAACAGCACTACCACAGAGATTTAACGATTTAATAACGACTTCCCCGTGGCCTGACGGGGCAGCAGACACGTCTCTTGGGGAGACTGAACGTACACCCCACACATGCCACAAGGGCAGCAGACAGGATCCTCGAAGGACGAGCCACCTCCCCGCCGCTGGCCTGGCCAGGCTGACACAGTAGGTCCCCTCAGGGCCACGGCCAGGCCCGAGGCTGTCGCTCCCTCCAGGGTCGAAGGGTGGGACCAGGCACTGGGGGCTCCTCGCTGCGGTGGCCCACCTCTCGCGACCACGTGTGCTCTGCTCGCCTTGCTCCGCGCTCCTGCTGCGTGGCGAGCACTCCGAGTGCCCACAGGACAGCCTGCAGGCGGCTCTCCAGGCTCACGGCCGAGCCACAACCTGGGGTTGAGCGCCCTCCCCTGGAGGCGGCTCCTTCCCCACAGGACAGGGCGGAGCTCGGCGCCTGCCCACCGCAGCAAGGCTCAGGCCCAGCACGGCAGCTGACACCAAGGCCCTGGCCAGGTGCCCTGGCCCCTATCCAAGCGGGAAGCGGCTAGAGCCCCGTCAGGTCCACGATGGCCTTGATGAAGATGGCGTCGTCGCGCACATAGGAGTTCTTGGCCTCCATCTTGGAGACAGGGCAGAAGAGGGGGCAGCCGCTCGCAATGTTCATGTCACTGACCGGCCTCTGGAAGGAGGACGAGGTCACGTCGGGTCTGAAAGCGTCAATCACGTGCTCCCGGTTGTTCTGGTCAAGCAGCATGAGGGTCACCTGGGAGGAAAGTGCCGGGAGGGCCGGCCTGAGCCTGGCTGCCATCCGCAGGGTCAGCCTCTCGGGGGACAGTGCCCGTCCCGGCATTTCCGAGCCTCGCACTATGACCAGCGCTCAGGAGAGGCCACCCTGCCTGCGCTCTGCTCCGCCACCACCTCCTCCGCGAGCACCGTCCCTAACCCTCCAATCGCTCGAGGTGTCAAGGGTGCAGCCACACCCAGGGAGGGCCGAGCTGTGCCCTTCCTCTGACACAGGCTCTCCAAGGAGGCACGTTCCACTGGTGGTCCTGGTGGCTGTGGAGCCGGCGACTACCGAGGGCGTGGTGACAGTGCCCACATGCACGCCCTGGGGCCAGGAGCCCCAGCGCCAGCCCCAAACCTCGCCAGCCCGTGGGCTCCCAGGGCCCTAGCCGCAGGACGGCCTGCACACCTTTTGGTTGAAGGGCCAGCGCAGGAGGGCGTCGTTGGGGCCCTTCATCACCACAAAGAAGAGAGACAGGTGTGTGCCGCGCCCAGTGCCATCCCCATTCAGGTACACGCGCAGACACATCTTGTAGCCGTACCTGCTGGTGTAGAAGGCTGTGGGGGGAGGGTGGTAAGGCGGGGACAGAGGACAGCCTCGTCCGCCCTCCGCACACTGCCCTCGGGAGACCCGCCGCTGGGGTGGAAGGGGCGTGAGGGCAGCAGCGGCGAGATGCAGGGTGCACTGGGCACAAGCCTGGCGTGAGGAGTCCCGTCTGGCACAGCAGCCCCTCCTGATGGCCACGCCAAGAGGGGCACAGTGACCGCAGGGCAGGGAGCTGAGTCCTGGGGACTCCCACCACAGGAGGACTCGCCACCTAGCCCCCGCCCGGTGTTACTGGGCGACTCCAGTTGGGGGGGAGGGGCACCCGGGACAGCAGGTGGGGCACAAGTCCCAGAGCAGCACCTGGGGAGAAGATGGCGGGGGTGCGGCCAGCCACGGCCTCCTGGCGCTTCCTGGCGAAGTCTGAGATCTTCCAGACGAACACCCCGTCAAAGGTGGATGCCTCCATCTCCTGGACCTTTTGCTCCAGGTCAGCCATCGCCAGGTCCTTCAGGCCGATGCTCCTCTCCAGCTGCTGCACCTGGGGCGCGGGGAGCCGGGGGACGTGGGGCTGTGGGCCTGCCCAGCTGCTCCATGGACCACCCTCATCTCCAGGAGATCGCTACAAAATCACCCCCCCACCCATCTCTCCTCGTCTCCCCGTGCTCCTGAGGAGTCCCCAAGGCAGCCTCTCAGGTCGGCTCCGTCCCCACGAGACCCCGCCCCATTTGGCCCGGGGTTCGAGGGCTATCCTGCCAGAGTGCAAGGCACATGTCCCACAGCCGGGTCCTGAGCCAGGCCCACTGGTGACCAGGGTCAGGAAGGGCTCTGCGCACAGGCAGAGGCAGCAGTGCCAGAGCCCTGGCTCTGATGGCACCGCCCTGGCCCAGGCACACACCTTGTTACTCAGGGCTTCGATCCTGTCCTGGTCGAGCCGGTGCTGCCGGCCGCAGGCCTCGGCCGTCATGGCCACCCTCTCCACCTCCCGGTTCAGGACGCAGACGATGTTCTCAAAGGTGGCCGTCTTCCTCTCCAAGGCTTCGCACCTCCGCAGGAGCTCTGCAGCCTTGGAGAGCGCCAGCCCCGGGCCCAGTGGGCCAGCCTCCCAGCCGCCTGCCTCGCTGCAGCCCAGGGACAGGTGCTTGGTCTCCAGAAGCGCGCCCAGCATCATGGCCAGGTGCTCGCGGAGCTGCTGCAGTTCATGCTCCTGCTGCTTCTCGCCCTCCACCTGCGGAGACCACACAGGGAGCTTGCTCTCCGCGCCTGCACGCAGCCCTGGCCTGGGGACCCCCGCCCCAGCCTCAGCAGAGCACACAATGCCAGAAAGTGAGGCGATGACACATGCTAGTGACCTTTCCATCCTGCCTGCCTGCCAGCATTTCCCTTGTCGCTGTCGGCAGTCGAGTTTGAGATACAAACCTTCCTGCTAACTCACTGGTTTCTATTTAGAGTAACGGAAGACTACACCGTTAGCAAAGCCCCCACCATGGGGCTGGAGGGAGGGCAATAAAAAAAAGCGCCTTCACATGGCTCAGTGGCTCAGAGCGTCGACCCTGCACCAAGAGGTCACTAGTTCGATTGATTCCCGGTCAGGGCACATGCCCAGGTTGTGGGCCCGATCCCCAGTGGGGGGCGTGCAGGAGGCAGCCAATCGAGTTCTCTCTCATTAATGTTTCTAGCTCTTTCCCTCTCCCTTCCTATAAAATCAATAAAGGGAAAAAAGATAAGCATCGTCAAACAGTCTCTACTACACAGAGCTGACTCCGCAGCCAATTTCTGCCAAACCTCCACAGCATGTTAGAATGTCCGACACGCAACAAATCAACAGGACAAAGGAGCCATGAACCTGCATGTGAGGCGCCCCCGTCCCAGGGAGGGGATCCGTGGCGCCCAGGCAGGAGCCCCAGGCATTCCAGGGAGCCACGGGGCCCACTGGGCACAGAGCACACAGAAAAGCGAGCTGGACCTGGCCAGTTTGGCTCAGTGGTTAGAGCGTCGGCCCTCCGACGGAGTCGCGGGCTCGATTCTAGTCAAGGCTCATACCTCGGTTGCGGTCCATCCCTGGCCCTGGTCAGGGTCAAGCAGGAGGCAACCAGTCGGTGTGTATCTCTCACATGGATGTTTCTCTCTCCCTCCCTCACACTCCATCTGAGATAAATGGTGAGGATTAAAAACAAAAAAGAAAAGCCAGCTACTGCTGTGCGTGGGCCCGAGGTCCAGGGTCAGACCAACGAGATCAGTGTAACTCAAAACCTTAGCCGGAGCCAGAGCCGTAATGTGTCCACGCGGACCACTGAGGCCCTAACAATCCTGCACCAGGAAACAAGGCCGCAGGGACCAGCGCCGAGCCACACAGAAAGCGAGAGAGACAGACTGAAGGGAAGAAGGGCGTGGCCCTGTGCACTGCCTCAGGGAACAGCCCGAGAAGAGCTGCTGGGACACCCACCAGGGAGGAGCAGGCTCCAGGCCTGCTGGGGGCGGGAGGCACAGAATAGTCAGGGAAAGGAGGGCAAGGCCACATGGACAGAGAGGTGTCAGGCAGGAGGGAGATGCACAGAGAGTGGCAGGTGAGCGATGTGCAGAAAGGAGGTGGGTCAAGGTCGTGGGGTGAGAGATCAGTGGGCTGGAGGACAGCCAGGCCAGTGACTATGGCGGAGATGAGGTCACAGGCAGCCAGGGCCCAGGTCACACAGGAAGGGCCATGCAGGCCGCAGAGGTGAGCTGGGGAGGTGGGGGAGGTGGGAAGGCAGGTGGAGCCCCGGACCCGTTTGTGCCTAGGAAGAGTGGAGCATCTTCTGGCTCCCTGGACGTGACATGGGAGACAGAGGGTCCAGGAGGACTGCTGGGCTTTCGGCCAGAATGGCTGGGTGAACCAAGGTGCTCCTCTTGGAAGAGGTGGAGGACTGGCACGTGGCTGAGGTCTGAGATGCCCCAGGGTGTCAGATGTGCAAGGCAGATGGCAGTGGTCAGGGCTGGGGCCACTGGGCGGTGGAGATTAGTGGAAGGGGAGGGGAAGAGCAGCCTGGGGCCTGAGGCTGGGCACCTGAGGGCCAGGCAGTGGAGGACAGGCAGCTGGGCAGGTGGGAGCAAACAAGAGGCCAGTAGGGGTCACTGCAAAGCAGGTTTGGGAAGGGGGCACACGGTGCAGGAGACGGGGACTCCCAAGAGGACCTGGACTCACCATCTCAGGGCAGCCAACGTCACGAAATCGGCAGGGCACTGGGAACTTGCCGCACATCCTGATGTGGTCCTGAAACTAGAAGACCGTGCGTCATGGATGCCGCACTTCTCAGCCGGGTCAGAGTTCACGGGGTCACTGGCCAACCCGACCTTCTTTTTCCATTCTCATCTGACCAAAGCCAACAGCCAACTCTCAGAGCCAATGATGCTCACACGCGCTCACACACCCACACATGCGCGCACACACGCGCTCACACACCCACACACGCACACGCATGCGCTCACACACGCACACACATGCTCAGGGCAGCCATAACGGGGTTGGGTGCAGCCTAGGGGCCAACACTTCAGGGCACCTGTGGAGACCCGGCTCCTCCACCCCAGTCTGTGGGACGCAGCGTGTCTGAGGCCACAGGCCCTGGAGCCAGGAGCCTGGTTTCCAAGGCTGAAAAGAGGAGGAACCAGACACCCATGCTGACCTAGTGTGGTGCCGGCCAGGACAACACTGAGACCCATGGAGCAGAACAGAGACCCGAGAGGGCGGCTGCACACACGCAGCACCTGAACTCAAGAAGGACGCAGACCGACGCTCCCATAGTGGGATGGCCACGGGACACCTAGAAGTGGTCCCTCCTGTGCCATCCACCAGGGACGTGAGAAAACCTGACCTCCAGAGGGGAGACGGCTGCCTCTGACGATCAGCAGCAGCAGGGGAACCTTCACAGGAACTCCCCAAGCAAAACCACCAGCTAGCAAAGGAAAAGGGCAAGTGACGGCGACTCAGTCCCTGACAGAACCCTACACAGAGGACAGACAGACCACAAGCCCCGCCAAGAGCTGGGCAGGTGCGGAGAATTCTTAGTCAGATGAAAGAGAAGCGCCCATGAGCTGGAAGCCAAAGCGCTCAACCACGCTCACAGTCGAGAAATGCAAATCGAGACGACCCGAGACAGTTCTCACCGTCACACGGGTGAGACCCTGAGGTCAGACATGACACTCTGCTGGCAGGTCGGGGACCCAGGTCCTTTGCTGACGGGCACAGGTTTCTGAACTGAGAGGGACAGCCCGGGGCGGGGTCTGAGCTGACAAGCTGCATTCCCCTGACTTCTCAGAATGCCCCCTCTTCCTGGTTTTCACTCTGGAGCCATGTGACCATTTCACAAAACTGCTACAAGACAGTTTCTAAAGTAGCAACTCAGAGGCTCAGAGGCAAAAGAAAGAACTGAGCTGAACGGCAGCCTGTGCCCTCAGACCACACGTGCCGAGACCAGGCAGACCCACCGCCTCCCAGGGGCGGGCTGGGTGCTGCCCGGGATGAGCAGTCGGGCACAGTGAGCCGAGACTGCTTGTCTGCACAGGAACCCAGGAGATAAAGCCTGAGCGGAGTGACCAGGACAGACCCACAGCGTACTGTCCTGACACAGGGCCAGGATTCCCGCCGCCCGTGCTGAACTGGCGCTGTGGGTCGGAGGAGAGGGATGGAGGCGGCAGGCCTGCACCCTCGAACCTCAGGAGTCCCTGGGGTTGTACTGTGTGCTCTACCACTGCCCAAGCTTGTTTGTTTCTGTCACCAAAGTTGAATGGGAAAGGGGCCCAGAGGCGACCTCGACACTCCTCCCCAGGTGCCAGGCGGACCCCATGGCGCGCGGCAGGCCCCTCGCGGCCAAGGCCAAGGCGCCCTCGCAGGTCTGAGGTGCCAGGCGGACCCCATGGCGCGCGGCAGGCCCCTCGCGGCCAAGGCCAAGGCGCCCTCGCAGGTCTGAGGTGCCAGGCGGACCCCATGGCGCGCGGCAGGCCCCTCGCGGCCAAGGCCAAGGCGCCCTCGCAGGTCTGAGGTGCCAGGCGGACCCCATGGCGCGCGGCAGGCCCCTCGCGGCCAAGGCCAAGGCGCCCTCGCAGGTCTGAGGTGCCGGGCGGACCCCATGGCGCGCGGCAGGCCCCTCGCGGCCAAGGCCCAGGCGCCCTCGCAGGTCTGAGGTGCCGGGCGGACCCCATGGCGCGCGGCAGGCCCCTCGCGGCCAAGGCCCAGGCGCCCTCGCAGGTCTGAGGTGCACTCACTGTCTCACGCGGGATCTTCTTCTTGCCGCAGCTGTCGCAGGTCAAGGGGAACTTGGGGCAGACGGCGTGGTGCGCCTTGAAGAGAAGCAGTCAGAGCATCAAGGTGGGCAAAGGACACGCCGGTGCCAGCAGCAGGCCTGGCGCCAGTCACACTGCACTTGGTGTCCCTGTCCTCAGCTCCAGGGGCCCGGGGTCCCCAAGACCCTCCACCTCAGAGATGGTGCTGGACACTGGTGGGTCCTCATCTGGTGGTGCCGGAGCGACATGACAAGGATGAGCCCCTGGCAGTGACTTGGGAGGCGGGAGCACTCGCGGCCCTGACTGAGACAGGGCTGCCCGGGTTGCAGACGGCCGTGCTGGCTGAGGTGGGACAGGCAGGACTTGCTGGGGGCAGACCCGCTGGAACGTCTCTGAGACCCTGCCGATGCTGCAAGGCACCTGGCATCCGCCCAACACGCTGCCCTTGCCAGGCCTCTGTGTCTGACAGTCCATGGGAAAGAAGACGGAGGGACTACTAAGGACACCTCGGGAACACAAGCAGCCAACACAGACTGGCCACCTCTTCAACAAACAGGTGGTGAAGAAAAAACCCCACAGGGAAGCACTGAAGAGGAAGAGAGACCTCGTAGACGTATCTGCTAAATGCAGGTGGGACCGTCTGGGTCCTGGTGCCAATCAGTGACCGTGACAGACATTTCAGACGTGTGACGAGCAATGATAAGGAGTCACCGTCAAGTTCAGACGTGGTGGTGACGGACGCAGAGTTCTGTACAGATAAGGCGGTTTTGGCGCAGTGGTTAGAGCATCAGCCTGCAGGCTGAAGGGTCTCGGGCTCAATTCCGGTCAAGGGCATGTACCTGGGTTGCAGGTTTGATCCCCGGCCCCCACTGGGTCGTGTGGGAGGTGGCCGATCGATGTCTCTCTCTCATTCCCTTCCACTCCATCTAAAAATCATTGGAAAACTACCCTCGGGTAAAAACTAGAAACAAAAACAAGGCACCTGGAAGAATCCTGGAATGCAGCGACATGAAATGTGGGAGGGATCTGGTCCCTGGGAGGCTGGGCTCCGCCTGGCAGGCAACACTGACACAGCCCCGTGCAGGGCGTGACCTGCCTGCCCTTCTGCGTGTGAACTTTTCTAAAATAGAACAGCTTCTTTTTTTATCCTCACCTGAGGACATTTTTCCATTTATTGTTCAGATAGAGTAGGAGGAAGAGAGAGGAAGAGAGAGAGAGAGAGAAACATCGACGTGAAAGGGACACATCGAGTGGCTGCCACCCGCACGACCCAACCAGGGCCGGGGACAAACTGCAACCGAGGTACGTGCCCCTAGCGGGAACCAAACCCGGGTCTGTCCACACAGCAGGCCGATACTCTAACCGCTGAGCCAAACTGGCCAGGGCTAAAACAGCTTCTTAACACGACTCGGCTTTGCCCTGGCCGGTGCAGCTCAGGGTCAGGGCGTCGGCCCGCACACTGAAGGAAGCAGGCTTGCTTCCCGGTCAAGGGCAGCACCTGGCTGCAGGTTCCATCCCAGCCCCGGTCAGGGCGCATGTAGAAAGTAACCAATCCATGTGTCTCTCTCACATCAGTTTCTCTCTCTTCCCCTCCCTTCCACTCTCTCTAAAAAAATTTAAAAATCAATGGAAAAACATCCTTGGGTAAAGATTAAAAAAAAGACTCGGCTTCAACTTCATACCCAACCAAGTTCCCCACCAGGAACCCCCTGCCGCCCACATGGCCCCACAACGGGACGAGTGGCCCCACATCGGGACGGGACGGGACGGGACGGGACGAGTGGCGGGACCTCACCTCCAGGCCGGCCCGGCAGCAGGGGGCGCGGCAGTGCGGGCAGCTGAGGCTCCTCTCGGGGCACTCCTGCTCCAGGTGCCGCTCCTTCTCGCAGAGCCGGACCAGGCCTCTGCACGCCGGGCACTCGGTCAGCACGAACGGGCAGTGTCCTTCGTGGCAGCTCTGGCAGCACAAGGAGCAACGTGTCCAGGGCGCACACAGGACACTGGCAGCCAGGCCACGCCCGTCCGTCGATGCCACCCAGCCGTGGCTCCCACTTCGGTCAGCCCCACAGTGCTGGCGAGGGCCACCACCCCGGTGCTGAGACTCAACATCCCTCCAGGACACCTGCTCCGGGTCAGAGGTCAGGACCAACTCCAGCTGGTGGCACCCCACCCACACCACCACCCCAGAACATCCCTCCCTGCGCCTGACCACGGGGGCACAGGGGGACTGCTCCGAGTGATGTTCAGGGACCACGGACCACTGGCTGGACAGTGAGAGGGGTGGGGACAGGTGCAGAAAGGCAGAAGCAAAGAGAGGGCACCAGAGGGGGGCAGCAGAGCCACGGGCAGCGACACAAGGACCGGTGCGGACTGGTGCTGGGAGCCACGCAGTTCTGCCGAGAGAACTGGAAACCCCACAGGCACCAGGAAGGACAGGTGGGTCCCAGAGCCCAACCAGCCCTGCAGGGCCCTGGGCTGAGCTACAGGACAGAAACTGGAGGCAACTCTTGGGAAAAGTCTGTAATGAATGAGACAGAGAAGAGAGCCGGGGGCAGGGGGCAGGGAGCTGCAGATTTGTTTGCCACTTTTTTTTTCTTTGTTAATCCTCACCCGAGGATTATTTTTTCCATTGATTTTCTAGAGAGTAGAGGGAGGGAGAAAGAAACGTCGATGTGAGAAATATCGATCGGCTATCTCCCACACGTCCTGACCTGGGCTGGGGATCGAACCTGCAACCCAGGAATGAGCCCTTGACCGTAAATTGAACCTGCAGCTCTTATGTGTATGAGCCGACACTCTTACCACTGAGCCACACCGTCCAGGGCTGCTATGTTTCTTTACTGTGGACAAGTACAAACACTGACGGTCCCCACCACGTCCCAGTGCACAAGTCGGTGGCGTCAGGGGCGCTCACTGTGGTGCAGCCGCCATCACCCTCTCCAGGACTGTCCCCCTCCCACCTGACTCTGTCCCAGGAAACACCCGGCCCCCACTGTCCACTTCCTGTCTGTGGATCTGAGTCCTGCAGGACCTCATGAGTGGGGTCACACAGGACTGTCCTTGGGTGCGTAGCCTCTCTACCGAGCATGACGCTAAGTGTCAGGCAGGACTGTCCCTGTGTGCCTAGGGGGTGGGGTGGAGAGAGGGAATGTGCTGGAGGAGGAAGACCCTCCACGGTGGGTCCCACAAGCGCAGGGCAGCTCAGGGCACCCTGCAGAGCACAGACACCATGACCTTGAGAGGCACAAGGGGAGCCCCAGACACTCCAGTCCCACAGCCCCGAGGACATGCACCCACACAGCCGCGTCTCCATCGGGGAGAGCTGGCTGCTGGGACTGAAGTGTGTCACTCAGGAGCAAGCAGCAGTGACAGGTGAACTCGAGACCTGTGTGTGGAGCGTATGGTGCAGGCACTTCAGATGTGGGATCAGTGGTACCCACACCTCCTCACAGGATCCCACCCCACGCACCCCCGGAGCAAGCATCCTGTCCCCTGGACCCCCTACCAGGACACACACAGACCAAACACTGACCTCCCAGAAAGCCTCCCTGGTGACCCGGCGGCAGCCTGACGGGCAAGTGGATGAAGGCAGGCGAGGCAGGGATGGGACTGGGCTGGACTCCCCGCTGCTGCAGCTGCTCAAGGGGAGACCTGGCTCCCTGCACCCTGCTCCACCTCCCCAGGAAGCACCCTCCCCCGCCCCGCACTCCACAGCCTCCTCCAAGCTCAGCCCCACAGCACATCCTGCACCCCCCGTGCACCAGGTCTCGGGCTGTGGATCTGCCTGCCCTGCTGGCACTGAGGCAGGGCCCGGCCTGGGCCACGCTGAGTGCATCAAGTAGCCCCTCCGAACCAGAGGGGCCTCAGCAGAGATCTGGGCACAGCACTCCCGGTCAGGGGGACCCTGAAGAGTGTGCTCTCAGCAGATAAGCTCCTCGGAGGGACATGGGCAGACTGAAAGGACCCTGGAGAGTCTGCACAGGGACAAGAGCGCATGGCTATCGTGGGCTGCACTGCCCACGACCCCCGGCCCGTGTCTGCAGCAGGGACACTGCACCACCACCGCACAGGCCAGAACAGGCTCCGTCAGCTCCACCCAGGAGACCTTCAGAGAGAAGCACACACATCAGAGAAAGTAACGTTTATTCAACCAGAATTCCAGCTAGATGTTTAAGCAAACAGCAGAGAGGGAGCACACCCAGCTCTGCCTCCCTCCAGCTGCGGCTCTCCGCCAGCCGTGTCCTCTCTCGGCCCCGCCTCACTCCCGGCAGCCGGTGTGTAGGTCAGCGCCACGGCAAGCGCCCAGCAGGCTCCACAAACACCTCGCTGAGCTCTCAGAAAATACTAGACATCGTTGCAGAGGAGAAGCATTCAAAGGCCAAACAAGGTTCCCTCATCTTTCCACACTCGTCTGTGCCGCGGTGTGAGCATCTCACAAAGCCACCCCAATTCTGAGCAGCCCCAAGGACAACCGAGCCAGCTCAGAGGTGACAGCAGGGCTCCAGCTGTGGCAGAGGCAGGGGCACCTGTGCATGGAGACCCACAGCGCTTACACCAGGAGAGGCCTCGTCAATATACCAAAGGCCACGGCCAGCGAGTGTCCCAGAGCAGCACCACCTCCCACATGACCACACCCAGCTCTCGGGGACTTTCCGGAGCTTGGGGGCAGCCAGGGACTTTCCAGTCTGCATGCCTGCCGGCCGTGGCAGGAGCCCAGGGCTGGCTTCGGTCCCTGCTCTCAGCTAGAGACCCGAGAAGCCACTGCCCACACCACAGGCCTGGAGGTGGCAGAAACCCCAGAGGAATCAGGAGTGGGGTTAGTCCACCTGTCCCCAGGCATCTCAGTCCTCTCCGAAGGCAGCACAGTGCCCCATGCCCCACATGGCCCGCCCTCCCAGGAGAGACCTGATACTGAGGGCCCTCTGGACACCCGGGCAGTAACAGCCACAGGACAGTAACATCCGCAGGGTCAGGCACAAAACAGCACTTGTCTGTGCAGGTGCGGCAGGCACAGAGGCCTCTGGGCAACCAGGGCAGAAGGCTCTCCCTCCCAAAAGGGCACAGGAGGGTGCGGGGAGGTCTGAGCTGTCCGCCAGGCCCCGGCACATCTCGTCCACCCCCAGAAGCCCCTCCCCAGACACGGCCCTGCTGCTCCTCTGGCAGAACAGCACAGCTGGGAGCCTGAAGACCGTGAGGCAGGACCGTCCAGGGAGCGTGCGCAGTGCAGTGCACTGACCGAGAGCAGAAGGGAGAGGCCGCCAGGAACCCAGGGTCCCGATGGAGACCTGATGGCCAACACACAACTTCCCCCGCTGCTGTCCACTGCCCAGGTGGCTCCATCCCAGCCCAGCCTGTGGCCCAGGAAGCTCACCTAACAAACAGCCCCCAGACTCACCAACTGGGGCCGCACTGGTGGCACCAAGGCCTCACCACTCCAGAGCACAGCCTGCCACCCTACCCCGCTGACTACACCCTCCCCCAGTCCCTAGCCACCACCACTGCACTTCTTGTCTATGACTCGGCCTCGTCCAGGGACCTACCTCATGGGTGTGGGATTCTATGAGATCTATCCTTCTGTGTCTGGCTCATCCTACCGACCACAACGTCCTCTAGGTCTGTCCACACTGTAACCTGATTCCCTTCCTCTTTATGGCTGAATAATGTTCCATGGTTTGGACACGCCACATAGGCTGGTGGGCATTTGGCCACTGTGACCCTTGTGTACAAGTAACCACCTGAGCCCTGGCCAGTTTGGCTCAGCGGTTCGGCCCGTGGACCGGAGAGTCCAGGTTCGGTTCCTGCTGAGGGCATGTACCTCGGTTGCAGTTTGTCCCTGGCCCTGGTTGGGGTCGTGTGGGTGGCGACCACTCAGTGTGTCTCTCTCGCATCAATGTTTCTCTCTCTCTCTCTCTTCCTCCCCTCTACCTGAAGATAAGTACAAAAAAAAGTCCTCGGGTGAGAATTAAAAAAAAAGCCACCTGAGGTGTCACCGTAAAGGGCATTCACTGAGAGAGGTGACCAGATACCTGGACGAGCTCCGGTACCTCTCAGCCTCCATGCCCATCAAACAGAAACCCCTATGTGCTGACGCTGGGACACAACCACCTCACCTGGCACAGACAGGCCACTGCCCACCACAGGCCAGGTGCCATTCTGTGACCCAGGACAAATGTGCACATGACTTCTGCAATTCCCAATGTCAACACAATTCAAAGTGAGAAAGCGCTGTCTGAGGATCCGACAGAGAAGCCCACCCAGCGAGAAAGCTGGCTGATTGCACACGCCGGACAGCTCTCGGGGGGCACAGGCCCTCCGCCCCTACTCCCCAGAGACAGGAAACTGAGGCCACGCCTCCACGGAGCGGCTCTGTGTGACTGGTATCCAAGAGGGCACATCGGAAGTGCCAGCTGACCCCTCACAGACACGGACAGGTAAGCCCAGCAGGCGCCATGCGGGCTCCAGCACTGCAGAGAGTGGGAAGGGACGTCCCCGGGTGCTGCCGGCACAGGCAGGCCCTACCTCATACTCTTTGAGGGTCCCCTTCCAGGTGCAGCCGTCGCTGGGGCAGACGGCTGGCAGGCTCTCCACCTCCCTGCGGGCAGCATTGTCTGGGAAAGCCTGGGGAGAGAGCAGCGTGGTGAAGCCCCAGCCCGCGGCTGCCCACGGGACCTGTCCTCTGCAGGGAGCCTGTCCGCACCGGACGCCAGCGCGGCAGCAGGGCCATTTCTGGCTGCTGAAGCCAGCCACCCTTGGTGTTGTGAAGAAAACGCAAAATGTTTTCTGTTCGTTTTGACATTTCTGCCTCAAGACCCCACTTACCGAGCTGCTCTCTAAAATCGAGACGCCCTCTTCGTATATGCCTTCGTGCACGCAGGCGGCGCAGTTCTGAGGCCCGGAGCTGGGGGAGGGTGGTGCCGCGTGAGGCCTCCGAGCGCTCTGCGTCCCCACGCCAGAGACGAGCACACGTCCACGTGATGTCACGTTCAGAACGGTGAGAGGTGCTCCTCTGACGGTCCCCCAGCGTCACTGAGGCGCTCCCACTCAGAGACCAGAACAGGTCGCCCAGCTCACGCGCCAGCGGCCCGCCCGTGCCCAGGCCCCACTCGGACTGGCCCGGCAGGCCCCGCGCAGGGGCTCAGCAGGCCTGCGATCTGAGCAGCGTGCCTGACACGCCAGCGCGGCACTTTAAACGGTCTGCGCATCAGTGCCAGGAGTCCAGGAGAAACTGCCCTCAGCAAGGCACGCTTATGCCCCACACCACACAGGGCGCGTCAGCCGGGACCCATCGTCACACTCAACTCCGCTCCCGTGTGCAGGGAGCCCGTGCCGTCAGCGAGGGATCACCTGTGGCACAGCCTGCCCGAGCCACCCCTGGCCAGCGCGGCCCTGCGGCCAACCCCAGCCGCTGCCCAGCACCAGCCGCCCGCCCGCATACCTGAGGATGCCACTCAGACAGAACGAGCAGTAGCGGTGGCCGCACTGTGCCTGGAAGGGCCTGCGCAGGACATTCTTACAGGCTGAGCACAGGTACTTGTCCTCCAGCTTGGTCCCCAGGAGGGTCTTGGAGAAGCCGGGCTGCAGCACGTCTAGGGAGCCAGGAGGGGTCACGCTGGCTGCCGCCATGGGAGCCGCGTCCCCCGAGAACGCCAGGCCCTGGGGAAGAACAGAGTGCATCAGGGCGGTCGGGCGCTAAGCTGTCAAGCCGACTGGTGGCCGTGCGTCTGGGAAGCACGGCCTGAGCACCCTGGAAAGCCTGGGAGACCGTACATTCTGAGCTCCTGTCACAAACAGGAAAACCAAGGCTTGGCCAGGGTGGCCACCTGCCCACACCGCAGCCCCAAGGCCAGTGGGCTGTCCTAACATCACCAGCCTGTGTCCGAGCATGGAGGATGCCACCTTCCTGCTACCACTAGTGATTAACAGTCCTCCGTGTCCTGAAACTCTACAGTGAGTATGACGCTGTATGGCGGACGGCCTCTACCATGGGTCTCACATCAGCCTGGCAGCACCCGGGAGGTGGCACACCACTCAGCAGCCTCTCCCACATCGGCTTGGTGCCACCACAGGCCCTCTCACTTCAGGCCCACCCTCTGCCATCAGCAGCCTTGGCAAGGCCCCCAAGGCGAGGCGAGCAGGATGGTGATGGGGCTGGGGGCGTCCCACAGCGCTGAGATTTGGAACCTCACATGGAAGTCACTGTTCAATGCCCACAATTTCAAAAAGCCAAAGAAATTGTACCTGTTAGGTTAGAACATCGGACCACACACCAAAGGGTCATGGGTTCGATTTCTGGTCAAGGGAACATACCTGGGTTGCAGGTTTGATTCCAGCCCTGGTCACGGTCTTGCAGGAGGCAACTAATTAGTGTGTCTCTCACATCGATGCTTCTCTTCCCACGCCATCCCTCCCTTCCACTCTCTCTAAAAATCAATGGAAAAAATATCCTCGGGTGAGGATTAAAAGAAAAGGGCCGAGTGCCCAGGAGCCCTGAACCGAGCACTGTCCCTTCAGGCAGGCCCCTGGCCCAGGAAAACCGCCGGTCCTCTGCAAGCACTGACGAGCCTTCCTTCCCGCACCTGGAACGCCCACGACGTTGTGAAACGACGCGTTTCCAGGAGCCGGGTCTGCACAGGGCAGTGATGACACCTGAGGCTGTCTCGCGGCCCCACGTTGGCCTCATGCCACAGGAAACAGCGACAGGCGGGGGCTGTTGGGCAAAGCCACCCTGAGTCTTGGCAAGTGGACTTGGCACGGACGAGGCCTCACACCTGATGGCACTCCACAGCTCACGGACTTTGACAGCCTACACTTACTCGCCCAATCACCTGGCACATGCTGTGCCCAAGGTCACTCAGCACAAGGGCACACTTGTCTCTTGCTCACTCACTCACAGGTCCACCTGCAGTCTGCACACGGGGCCGCCTGGGACCCCAGTGGACCCTCTCATCCCTCTGACGACCAGGCGACCTCCTCCTTCCCAGCCTGTGTGGCACAGGGAGCACTAGAGAAGGTGGCCCTCAAAAAGAAAACCTTTTGCCCTGGCCACTGTGGCTCAGCGGTAGAGCGTCACCCCACAGTACCAATGAGTCCTGGGTTCAATTCGGCCAAGGGCACGGACCTTGGTTGCGGTTCATCCCCGGCCCTGGTCGGGTCTCACAGAGTCAAGCAGTCGATGTCTCTCTCTCACATCAATGTTTCTCTCTCTCCCCCTCCCTCCCACTTAGATTATCTGAAGATAAACAGAAAAACGTCCCTGAATGAAGAATGAACAATAAAATAAAATAAAAACTCTAAGTCCTGCTGCCCATGAGCACTGACCAGGGCACCGGAGAGGGAGGACCCGCAGCCACCCCCCGGAGCCAGGCACCCAGGGCAGTGCTTGCAGGACAGGCCCTCCACCTGTCTGTCTACTGCTTTTCCGGCCACACCGCCACAGCGATTCCGTGAACTGCTTGTGGTTTGAAGTCACGGCTCTAAACTAATTAGACGCAGGGATTTTAAATATCACTAGAAAAAAAAGGCCACATTCTTCAGGTCAAATTTGACCCTGGTCAGGGTGTTTTCTACGGAAACAGGTGAACAGAAGGAAGGTGGCTGGCCCAGCAGAATGGCTTCTCACAGCGTCTGTCGGACGGAGCTCTCTTCTTCTAGTCGACACCCCACCCGCACGCAGCCAGGCCTGGCTTTCTGGTCGACTAACCACAGCTCCTGTGACAGACTGAACCCACCGTACAAATCCATTGAGTTTGACTCCTATTAGACACAAAAACGCTGACCTTTTTCACTGATAAAAATGGGGAAAGGCCCCAACACACAGCTAGGCCTGGACCTCTCTGTCCATTCCTGTCTACTTAGCAGTCACAGCGCCCTGCCACACGAAGGGGGTCAGAGCTCACCCGTGCTCCCGCTTTATTTTCCAACCCCCGACTCTGAGGTAAGTGGTCAAAAACGAGAACTGTAAACTCTGTCCACGTGCAGGGACTCCCACACGGCCATGCGATTTCCACTCACACCTTCCCCGAGACGGGCTCCCACGCACTCCCCACGGCAGCCTCCTTTGCTAGGGGCATTTCCACGAGGCGCAAAGCAGCGCTCACAGAGCAACTTCAGTCCTGCGGCGTCAAGGTCAGGCAGGGCCAACCTATGATGAAGGACGCTGGGACAGCAGTTACTTTGGCGGTGCGATCTGTGATATAATGGACGTTTGTCTGGTCTTCTTCCCAGATCCTGGCACAGAGCTCCCCAAACCCCTGGGATATCCTGAGTGATGGGGACCGAGCAGTATCTTTTGTTAGTCACAAGCCCCTTGCACCACCAGCACACCCCAACTCCAGGGACGGGAGAGGGACTGCAGATGGACTTAATTGCTGATGGCCGCTGAGTGGACCAGTCATGCTTCAAGATGGATCCCCCATAAAAACCCCACAGGACAGGGTTCAGAGAGCTTCTGGGTGGAGGAACACATCTTGGTGCGGGGAGGGCGGCACGCTGGAGAGGACCCGGAGCCTTCCCCCACCCCCGCCCCCGCACATCTCCCATGCGGCTGTCACTCGGCGTTTCCCTGCAGAAGCTCTGGACACTGCTGTGTGACCAAAGGGTGTGCATGGCTTAGTGGGGTCAGTGAATGACTCTCCCAAGAGCAGGTTGTATAATTACAACAATCCAGTGTTGCCCAGACTGACATCAGATCAGACAGCGGAGCACCAGACTGCTGGGGACACAGTGCCAACAGACCCGGGTTCGGTTTCCAGAGGGCCCTCGACACACAACTGGGACTCTTGCTCCGCCCTCAGACCCCCAAGGCTTCCCCAACTCCACCTGCCCTCCCTGCTTCTCAGGAAGACCTTCCTGATAACCCCATTAAAACTGCACTGTGGGCCCTGGCCAGTTTGGCTCGGCGGTTAGAGCATCGGCCTGCAGTTTGTCCCCAGCCCTCGTTGGGTCGTGCAGGAGGCAGCCACTCAATGTATCCCCTTCACGTCGATGTTTCTCTCTCTGTCTCTTCCTCTCTCTCCCTCCCACTCTATCTGAACAAAAAATGGAAAAACATCCTCCGGTGAGGATGAAAAAAAAAAACAAACCACTGTGCCTGGCTGGTGTGGCTCAGTTGGCTGAGCACTGCCCCATGCACCAAAAGGTCGCTGGTTTGATTCCCAGTCAGGGCACATGCCTGGGTTTCAGGCTCAGTACTCGGTAGGGGATATGTCGGAGGCAGCCAATCGATATTTCTCTCACGTTGATGTTTCTCTATTTCTATCCCTTCCTCTCTCTAAAATCAAATTTAGAAGAAATATATATTAGAGAAAGAAAATGGCATTGTGCCGCCTCCCTCCTGCAGTGCACAGCTCACCACCACACCGCCCTCTGGTCTTCTTGGTGTCACGGGCTGTCCCTCTAGAACATAAGCGCCAGGAGGCAGGGACTGCAGGGGGAAAGGGACCCAGCCCTGTGCAGCGGGTATACGAGTGCCCTCCCTGCTCCCCAGGCTCCCAGCCATGCGCTCTGACTGCTACACCCACTAATCCACACCACTGGCCCTGGTCCAAAACGGGGCACCCCACTCCTGGAACCTGTGCTATCCATTCCTTCTACCTGAGTCACCCCTCTACTCCACCTCCTACCCCACCCCCACTGTGTACTCGCCTCTTTAAATCACAACCAGTCTTTGGGATACCAGCCTCAAATGCCACCTCCACCCTTGCAGGGCATGTGGTCTCCACCCTGCTCCTACTCGAAGCTGGACACATCTCAGCTCAGACCCTGGACAGCTTCTGCTGAGCCTGCCTCTGCCCTGCCCAGACTATGCCCTCTGGACAGGGGTGGGGCACCGTGGTGGCACAGTAACACGCCCTCCCTGCGGACACACGTCTGGCACTTAGGGACGACCGGAGCATCCAGCACAGGCCTGGACTCGTGGGGCCTATGAATATTTTTTTCTGGATTTCCCTCCCAGGACCTTCCTGTGCTTCCCTGTTGTTGCTGTGTGGAAACCCACCTGCCAGGCCACACTCAGTGCACCAGCTGCTGGTGGGCAGGTGGGCAGGCAGGCTAGTGTTTCCACCGAGGGGGGTGCAAACCTGATCAAACCACAAGGTGAAAAGGCCTCTTCTTCCCAAAGAAAGTGCTTTCTCCAGCAACACGTGATCACTGCAAATCCTGTGCTCTAGCCCCCACCTACTGTTGAAACAACATATTCCTTCAGGTCCCCAGAGGAATGACATTTGGCCTTGTTTCCCCAGTAAGTTTAGAAAGTGTTACGAGAGAACCCAGCTGAAAGCCCCTCCTCCACACCCCGGCAGCAGGCAGAGGCACCAGCGTGGCCTGCACACCGCTCACTGCTCGCCTGGGACGTTCCCAGCTCCTGCCATGACCACATGTGGTGCTGGGGAAATGGCATTACTACCAACGGCGTGGACAGGACCACACTGCACAATACAGCCTCAGGTGGCAGAGGTCGGGGCACAGGGGGACACAGAAAGGGCATGTCAGAAGGCACATTCAAGGCTGTCCCAGGCAAAAGGACCACCAGGCACAGAGCCAAGGCCCACATCACAGCAAGTGCCTGGGTAGCTGCGGCCTCAGGGGGCTGAGAGGGGCTGGGGCTGGAGACAGACAGCTTCTGCTGCTGGGGCAAGACTAAGAAAAGCAGCTCAGCCCGGCTGCTGTGGCTCAGGGGTTGCGCATCAACCCATCATGCACCAAGAGGTCGCCAGTTCGATTCCCAGTCAGGGCACATGCCCAGGTTGTGGGCCAAATCCCCAGTCGGGGGGTATGCTGGATGTGACCAACCGATGTTCTCTCTCATCGATGTTTCTCTCTCTCTCTCCTTCCCTCCTGCTCTCTAAAAATCAAAGGAAGGGTATCCTTGGTTGAAGACTAACAAATAAACACAGAAAGAAAAGTTCTTAGTAGTTTGTCCAATGCAAAACAATAATAAATTTTGTGGTATGTAAATTACACTGCAATGAAACTGTTTAAAAAATAAAAAGCAGCCCTGGCCGGTTTGGCTCAGCGGTAAGAGCGTCGGCCTGCGGTCCTGAGAGACCCGGGTTCGGTTCCCGCTAAGGGCATGTACCTCGGTTGCAGTTTGTCCCCGGCCCTGGTCGGTCGTGCGGGTGGCAGCCACTTGATGTGTCCCTTTCACGTCGATGTTTCTCTCTCTCTCTCTGTTCCTCTCTCTCCCCCCTCCACTCTACCTGAACAAAAAATGGAAAAATGTCCTCGGGTGAGGATAAAAAAATAAATAAATAAATAAATAAAAAGCAGCCTGGCCCGTGTGGCTCAGTGGATTGAGGTCGTCCCATGGACTGAGAGGTCCTGGTTCGATTCCCGGTCAGGGCACGGCCGGGTTCGGGGCTCCATCTCCAGTTGGGGGCGTGCAGGCGGCAGCCGATTACGTTTCTCTCTCACGTAGATGTTCCCATCTCTCCCTCCCTTCCTCTCTCTCGGGGGAAAACAATTAATGAAAAACCCCTCAAGCAAGACTTCGGAGCTGGCTGGGCCGTCCACCGACACCTGTAACAGTAGCTAAACCTCGCCGTTCTCGGTGACCAGCGGCCCTGTGCGCCCAGGGCGGGAGCCAGGGCCGGCACGCCCCCCCTCCTGAGCAGCTGTCCGGGGACGTCCACTGTCACGGTCAGTGATGACCCCACTCCGGGCTCCGGCGCCGGGGAGCTGCCTCCACTCCGGACCCCCGCGCGGACGCCCGAGCCAGCCCACTGCACGCCCGCACCACCACCGCCGGCTCGTTCTCATCCTGGGACCCGCACCAGGCTCCCGGAGGCCCAGAGCGAGCGCACCCGGCCCCCCCATCCCGGCCCGGGCTCAGGCCCCCGGGGCAGGGGTGGGGCTGCGGGCGGGTCTCGGGCACCCTGACAGCTCCCTCGTGTCCACCGACACAGGAGCGCTCCCGGAACGGCGCACGGGGGGCTGAGGCGGGGGCCGGGGCGCGCAGGGGAAGGAGTCGGGGCGCGGGCTGAGCGGCCAGCGCGGGAGGCGCGGGCAGGGGCACCGGGGGGCCCTCCAGACGGGCTGCGGGGGCGGCCAGGGAGAAAAGGCGGCCCCGCAGGTGCCCCGACGCCCGGGAGCCCGTCCACAGCGCGACCGGTCGGGAAGCCCTCTGCGGGCAGGAAGCGGGCCACGGGGAGGGCAGCCCGCCGCTGGGTCGGGAGAGCCGGGCCAGACGCCCAGGCCGCGGCGCCGGGGACGAGGGCGCGCCGCCGGCCCGGGCCCGGGCCCTGCACCGTGAGCCCGCGCTGCGGACCCCGGGCCGGGACCCCGGGCCGTGGACCCCCGCCGGCGCCCGCGGGCGTTCGCGAACTTTCCTGCGCCGGCCGCGCTCCGACTTTCAGTTTCCGGTTCCCCGCCCCGAAAAATCCCCTCCGGCCAGGGGGCGGCGGCCAACCTGCCAACCTGCCTCCCTGCCCGGCCTTCACGGCGCGGCGCGCCCCAGCCCGGACCCGGACTTCGGACCCCGACGTCGACCCCCGCGGCTCCACTCACCAACGGTTACCGTGCGCCCCGAACTGCACGCCCGCCCAGCCGCTGCCGCCGCCGCCGCCGCCGCGGGCCCGCCCCCGAGCCCTCCTGAAGGACCGACACAAGAGCCTACCAGGAGCGCGCAGGAAGCCTCAGCGGGCGCCGATTGGTCCCATTTCCCCTCCTCGTTCCCGCCCTCCTGACGGACTGACGCGAGAGCCTACCAAGAGCAAGCAGGAGCCGCAGCGGGCGTCGATTGGTTGCAGCCGCCGCGACGTAAGTACTTCATTCATTCACCTCCCGGGTTTCCCCCAGTGGAGCCTGCTGGACGCCCTCGTGGCTCTGTGGGTTCTGTGTCCGTGGAGCGCCGTGCGCCGAGAGAGGACGGGATCCCAGAGCAAAGCCTTCGCTGCTTCTCACCTCCCAAGAACCTGGCCGGTGTCCACGAAGGGTCAATCAAGCCCAGGCCGAGGGCACTGCGGCGGCGGCTTCGCCTCCCCAGTTCCCGGCTCAGAGCAGGGCCCTAGCGTGAGTTACGTTCTTAAGAAAGAGCAGGAAAAGGCCCGGCTCACTTAAAGGGTGCAAGGCACCCTGGCCAGTTTGGCCCAGCAGTTAGAGCGTCGGCCTGCGGTCCAGAGAGACCGGGGTTCGGTTCCTGCTCAGGGCCTGTATCTTGGTTGCAGTTTGTCCCCAGTCCTGGTTGGGTCGTGGGGAGGGCAGCCACTCGATGTGTCCCTTTCACGTTGATGTTTCTCTCTCTCTCTCTCTCTCTCCCTCCCACTCTATCTGAACAAAAAATGGAAAAATATCCTCGGAGGAGGATAATAAAAAAATAAAGGATGTGAAGGCGACGAAGTCTCCTCTGGTAGTTCAGTGTCCTAGAACTAGACAGTGGTGATGGTTGCCCGGCATTACGAATGTACAAATGGTACGGTTTCAATGGTGAATTTTAGGTTATGTGAATTTTACTACCAATAAAGCAAAACAAGGTACAAACCACGGCCTGCAGACACATGGAAATGTGGAGCATGCAAATGGAAACCTCTGGAAACAAGGTAGTGGTCTTGGCCAGAAAAATAAAAAAAGGAGCAGCGCTGGGAAGGCAGAGTGTTGTCCTGAGGCTAGTCCGTTTCGTGCCAAGGGAGAGTCGGGACCAAATGGACGCTCTCTCATGGAGCGTAGGCTTTGCTAAGTATCCGACAGCATCTCGTCTCACAACAGCGTTGGAAGAGGGGGACTGCGCTCTTCATTTTGCAGAAGAAAACAAAAAAAAGGAAGCTCAGAGAGGTAAGATTCCTTACCCCAGGTCACACAGCACATCCAGCACCTCCACTCCCAGGGATCATCTGAAGCAACTGCACAGGCGACCTTGAAGTTACCTTATGTGAACAGTCTACATGCATCAGAAGTGCTTGTGTCACTCGGCATAAGTCATCGCTTGGTTTGCCGTCGGAATTCCCCAACCCAAAACACTACGTCCCTGGGAGACAGTAGCCAGGTGACCCTACCTCTGATACAAGTTCCAGGAACTCAAGGCTAAGTTGGCCACAACAGCCGTGGAAACCTGCCGCCCCTCGGCTGTGTGAGCTCTCAGGTGTTTTAGAGTTTGTCCTCCCAGCCGCTGTGAACCCACCAGCAACCCTGCAGGAAATCGTTCTGGTTGTAAAGAGGGTCAGCTGCAGCAGCACACCTGCTTCCTCCCGGGGAAAATCAGGAAATCCTCCGCCTCCCTTCTGCAGCGATTCCCGGGAATGTCACTCCTCCAGATCCCGGATCCTGCAGAAGCACTGACCGGAGCCACCTCAGCCTGCCCCGCATGGAGATTTCCTGAGCAAGGTCTTCCTCCTGGGAAAGCAGCCAATCCCAAAGGACTTGCCAGCGCTTCTAGCATGAAAATGCCTTTGCTTATGGTAAACATTGCTGCTTTTACAGGATATTCACTCACGCGCACATTTTCTTTTTAAGTTGACTCTGATGACAGGCTTGCGAGACCAGCAGAGTTGAGAACAGAGGGAGAGGGAGCCTCCTCTGTGTAAGGGCCCTGACCAGGAAGTGGCCCACCCGCCCCCGCCTGTCAGCTCTGAAAGGGTGACATCTCTGACCTGGCAGGCTGGAAAGGGATGACTCACCCTGGTCCTTGGGCAGCTCAGGGGATTCCCAGTCAGGTTCCTTCCTGCCAAAAAGAAAGCGAAACTCAGACAGCCTGCAGCCATGTCGGGGAGGATCCAGGAGGCACCTGGGACAGCCTGTGCAGCCCCCTGGAGGGGGCCAGGGCCAGGGTCTCAGGTCCGTAAAGGGCACAGAGGGTCAGCTCTCCTGGGCCTCAGTGCTCCCCCAGGAGACAGGTGTGGGCCTGGCTGCAGATCAGGGTCCAGTCTTTGTGGATGTCTGTTGCCTGCAGTCTTGGCAGGGGCAAGAGAGGCCCCATCAGCTGCCCACTGGGTGAGCAGACCACAGTGGGAGGTGGGCTACCACTGCCACCTACTCTGCCTAAAGGCAAGCAGCTTGCCCCTTCTCCCACCTCTGACAGCCACCCTGCCTCCTTGGTTTTTCTTTCTCACCTTGGCATCTGCACTGACAGGCATGGCCAGTCCCCTCAAAAGGCCCTCACCTCACATCCTTTACTCACTCAGGCTTTGGGAGGACACACCAGCTTGCACACAGGACCAGGAGGCAGGCAGGGTGACCTGGGCCCCTGCTCAGGACTTGAACATGGGATGCCCCGCATGTGCCCCTTGGGCTGTCCCCAAAGCCTCCCAAAGTGGAGCCACTTCACCAAAAACAACCTAGTTCTCTGCCTGAAAGCTCTCCCCGTCTTCTCATCTTTCAGACCTTTTACGGTCAGCCCCTGGCAGCAGCTTCTGAAAGGAGCCGGTTTCATTCTAACTCTACTGTCATCTGAGGGACACGCTTCCAGAGGGGCCAGCGCTGCACCAGAATTCCCCTGCACCCGTGCCAGCCAGGAGGGGCTCCCCCTCCGCACCGCCCCTCAAAGTGCACAGCCAGTCCTTCCCTCCCCCAGACAACCCCTGGGGGAAGGAGACACAGGGTGGGCCGCGCCACCCCAACAGCACCAGGAGGTCACCCAGAACCGCAGGGAGGAAAAGAGGCCCACGTGAGAAGGGTCTGCCTGGGGCCAGCTTGCTGGCAATGGAGCCCAGCAGGGGAAAGCACAGGGCACACAGAGCTGGGAAGGACAGTTTCACATCCATGTGCATTTTCTGTAGAACTGAGAAGGACACACAGTGATCAAAGTAGGGGGCCATGCCCAGCCAGTGTGGCTCAGTGGTTGAGCATTGACCCTGCACCAAGAGGTTGCCGGTTCGATTCCCGGTCAGAGCACATGCCCAGGTTATGGGCCCAATCCCCAGTGGGGGGCGTGCAGGAGGCGGCCAGTCGATGTTCTCTCTCATCCATGTTTCTATCTCTCTCTCCCTCTCTCTCTCTAAAATCAATTTTTTAAAAAAGTAGGAGGACATGTCTGCTGTTCACCATCTCACACTTTTTAAAACCACTGATGATATTACCTACTCAAACCACATTTGTGTTTGAAGAGCAGGTGGTCACTTCGGAAGCTCTGGAAAATGCAGAAGTACCAAGAAGAAAGGGAAGATCACCCCAAATTCCCTCACCCGCAGACACGCTTGGCCAGGGTTCCATACGAACTTTAACACGCCCCTCCCTTCAGACAACCTCAGAACACAAATGCCGGCCCACACCCAAGGCCAGGCAACAACCTCACACGCAGAACTGAAGGTGTCCAGGCCCGTCTGTCCCCACCTCTGCTGCAGAGGCCTGGCCACAGGGCCTTCACACCAGCCAGGCCCTCGCCTGGACCAGTCCCTCTCTCCCCCAGGAGCCTCTGGGGAGACAGACAGTCTCACTTCAATGGCCCGGTGTTGAGGGGTTCCCCCACTTGCCCCAGGTGACTTGAATCTGATTGTATGCCTGTGCCCTTCCCTAGACGTGGGTCCCTGGAGAGCAGCGGCCTCTCGGGCCTCATTTGGGGCCCATTCTGGGCTCGTCCTCATTGGATGGAGAAAGGCCGAGTGGATGCCAGCAGCTGGACAGAGTTCAGGCCCCCGGCCGCCTTCGCAGCCTGCCCCACCGCCCTCCCCGCACCCCTCCGGGGCGCAGTGGCGGGTCCGCGCGCGCCATCTCCCGGCTGAGGAAGGAACTGCGGAGACCCGAGGTTTGCACCACGTACCTGCTCCCTTTGAACACCTCACTCTGACTTCCTCGACCTCAGTTTGAACCCACAAACCTTGAGACTGCTCAGCTCACACTCAGAGTCAGCCAGCGAGATCACCTGACCAAGGTCCGCAGCCCGGTGTCCGGGAGGCTCCAGGTGCCCTCCAAGGGTGTCCCCTGCACCCTGCCGCAGCGGGAACTCCCTGGCCCACCATTTCCACCCTCCATAGCGTGCTTCAGCCCAACTGGGACCCCTGACCCTCTGACCGACCCTGCCCCCTGCCCACCGCCCTTCCTTGCTTCCCCAGACCAGGCCCGAACCTGTCTTCTGTGGCCCGGGGTGCGCCGAGAAGCCGGTGACTCTCCTCCTCCTTCCATCCACCCGCTCACCTCGTCCTCACTTGAGGCTAGAGACGGATCCTTGTCAACACCCTGTCCACAGGGCGGACAATGACCAGAAAGGAAAAGCGAGCCCTGAACGTGTTCTTGTAGTGAGCGTCACCAACACAACCCTGCCAGTGGAAAGGAAAACCCTTCAACACGTAGAAGAGGGACACATGGTGGACCCAGCCTTCGCTGCAGTCACTTGTGTTTTCAAAAACAAGGGGAATACTTACATACCGACACATCGGTTTTTCTCAGGAACGAAGCACATTATAACGTGGTTTGTTTTCGTGTCTTAATGTCTGCAAAGTAGGCAGTGGTCAGTGGTTTTGTCACAGTTGATCTTCTTCTCGTCCTGCTCAGTAGACAGTCCAGCCGTATTTGTCCATCTATTTTCATTCATAGTTGACCTAAGAACCCTTTTTATTATCCTTAAATTTCGTAATTTTCTTTCACTTGAAGCCACAGATACACAAAGTTAGGAAGAATTTGTTTTCTTCTTGCTATTAGGAAAAATCTCTATATACATGTATATACTTTTTCTTTATTGATTTTAGAGAGAGAGGAAGGGAGAGGGAGAGAGATAGAAACATTGATGAGAGAGAACATCGATTGGCCGCCTCCTGCACGCCCCCCACTGGGGATCAGGCTCATAACCTGGGCATGTGCCCTGACCAGGAATTGAACCGGCATCCTCTTGGTACAGGGTCAAAACACAACCACTGAGCCACACCGGCTGGGCTAGGAAGAATCTTAAACAGAGGATACGTTCAGTACAGATTCATAAAAATTCCACTTTGCAGAACATTCTAGAAATTGTGATTCTACCCATGACTTGGTGGGGTCAAAGCTGATCCTGGATGTCTTTCAGACATCTCTGTCGTCGGAAAATGCTAAGTTCAAATGGCCTTAAGTGGCCATACAGAAAGACGGACTGCAGTAACTCCGGCCTAGTGGCTGCAGTGACATTGTCCTCGGCTTCAGTGCAGGGAAGCTAAGGCCCACCAGAGCTGGAAATACACACTGGGAGCAAAGGGTCCAGCTGAGTCCCACGTAGGATACGACGTGTATCCAAAGATCCCAGTCTAGCCTGGCCCGTGTGGCTCAGGGGACTGAGCATCATCCCATGGTCTGAGACGTCCTGGTTCAATTCCCGGTTAGGGCACATGCCCACCCGGGGTTGTATCCCTGGCAGAGGGCATGCAGGAGACAGCCGGTCAATGTTCCCCTCTCACATTGATGTTTCTCTTCCTCTCACATCCTCTCTTTCTAAAAATCAATAAAAAATTAAAAAAAAATTTTTTTTAATCTTCACCCAAGGACATTTCCCCCCATTTATCTTCAGATAGAGTGGGAGGGAAGGAGGGAGGGAGAGAGAGAAACATCGACAGGAGAGGGACACATCGATTGGTTGCCTCCCAAACGACCCCGACCAGGGCCGGGGACCGAACTGCAAATGAGATACGTGCCCCTGACGAATCAAACCCGCAACTCATCGGTCCGCGGGCCGACGCTCTAACTGCTGGGCCAAACCGGTTTCTCTCTCTCTCCCTTTCTCTCCTACTCAATCTGAAGATAAATAGAAAAATATCCTCGGTTGAGAATTTTTTCAAAACAGTGACTTCAAATTTGAGACAAATGTCAGTAAAAGGGTTGTAAGTCAAGGAGCTCTCCCGAAAGTAGAACAGAAAGAAAAGGAATTCAAAAATAGAAAAAATAAGAACATTCGAGGCTCCACAAGGACTTCTGAAATCTCAGCAACAGGAATTCCAGACAGTGAAAATGAAGGGGAGAAATTATTAAGAAAGAGCACGAGCAAATATTCCATTGTTTTCTAAATTTAGAGGGCCCAGAGTGCCGAGCAAATGATGGGGAAAGCCACACCAAGTCCATCCTTACGAAACTGCCGGAAGAGGATAAATAGAAGATGCTAAAAACGTCCAGAGATGGGGAGAGAGAGAGGGAGAGAGGGCACACAAAGCAGATCACGTAGAAAGGACAGACAACCAGAAGGACACGGGACTGCTCGACAGTGATGTGGAAACTGTAAGAGGATGGAGCATGCCTTTGAAATCCTAAGAGAAGACATATTCCAACCTACAATTATTTGCTCAAAATAGCAATCAGCCTGAAGATGGAATAAAGACATTTTCTGGTTTTTAGGGAGAGATAGAAACGTCAATGTGAGAGAGAAACCTGGATCGGCTGCCTCCTGCACGCCCCCTACTGGGGATCGAGCCTGCAACCCAAGCATGTGCCCTGACCGGGAATTGAACCGGGACCTCTCAGTTCATGGGAGGACACTCACTCCGCTGAGCCACGCTGGCCAGATAGAATATAGACATTTTCAAATATGCTGTGTTTCAAAAATGTGGAGGATACCCACCACAACGAAGGAGAAAGCAAAGAAGAGGCTGGCATTGGCTGCAGGACTGGGGAGAGGGGCAAAGGAACGCCCTGAAGGGCAGCTCCAAGCTGACCTGTGGGCCTGGAGGCAGCTCACTCCGGTGGGGCTGGGAGAGCAGGCTGCGGAGGACGAGGCTCGGGACACCCAGGGTGGCTGTGCCCCTTTGAGAGGAGATTTACAGCTCTGACAGTTTGAGCTGAATTAACGGGGGTACATAAAAACAAAGCAACTAGCCTAGCCGGTGTGGCTCAGTGGTTGAGTGTTGATCCAGGCACCAAGAGGTCACCGGTTCGATTCCTGGTCAGGGCACACGCCCAGGTGGTGGGCCCGATCCCCAGTGGGGGGCATGCGGGAGGCGGCCAATAGATGTTCTTTCTCATCGATGTTTCTATCTCTCTCTCCCTCTCCCTTACTCTCTCGCAAATCAATAAAGAAAAAAATTTTTTTAAAAACAAAGCAACTGAACAAGAAAATTAGAGACGACAGTGAACACACGGAACCGGTGACACGGGAAAGGGAACACAATCACAGTGCATTATGGGAGTCTCCACGGAAAACATTTACATAATCACATTCATCAAAACACTGACAAAGGATGAGCCCTGGCCGGTTTGGCTCAGTGGCTGGAGCGTCGGCCCGCAGACCGGAGAGTCCCGGGTTCGATTCCCACCAAGGGCACGTACCTCAGTTGCAGTTCGTCCCTGGCTCCTGTTGGGGCGTGCGGGTGGCAACCACTCGATGTGTCCCTTTCACGTCGATGTTTCTCTCTCTCTCTCCCTCCCACTCTATCTGAACAAAATATGAAAAAATGTCCTCGGGTAAGGATTAAAAAAAAAAAAAAAAAAAAGAACAGGTCACATTACATGCAGGGTACAATGGTACAAATGGATATGAAAAACAGCTGACTTCTCATTAGAAAAAAATGGACATCAGGAGGTAACAGAGTAATATGTACAAAATATTATAATCTTCAAAATTAAGTATGGTTGGTCCTCAAAAAGATTAAAAATGAAAATACTATATGATCCACCAATTCCACTTCTGGCTATAAACCCAAAAGAACCGAAAGCAGAGCCTCAAAGAGCAATGTGGACAGATTCATTGAAATGTCAGTGGTGCGACCCAACTGGTGTGGCTCAGTGGTTGAGCGTCGACCCGGTACCAAGAGGTCGCCAGTTTGATTCCCAGTCAGGTCACATACCCAGGTTGTGGGCCAAATCCCCAGTGGGGGGCGTGCAGGAGGCAGCCAATTGATGTTTCCATCGCTCTCTCCCTCTTCCTTCCTCTCTCTCTAAAATCAATCAATAAAAAAAAAATGTCAGTGATGTGGCACCTCTGGAGAGACAGAAACTACTCAGTAGGCCCCCCCAAAGCTGGCCCTTCGCACCTCCTGCTGCCGTCACCAGGCTACACCCCCTTGGGCCCTGAGTAAATCAGAAGTACCCAGAGCCGGGGGCGGGGGGTGTGCACAGGTGAGTAGGGACAGAATGGGTGGACGGTGGGGAAGGCACAGACACCTGTTCCATCTGTGCCCTGCTGGTAGCAGGTGCCACAAAAACAGCAGTAGTGAAGACTTTGTGGCATCAGGCCTGGACTCCTGACCAAGAGCCAGGTGGGATGGTGGTTATCCTGGCAGACACTCACAGCATCTGAGGACACCTAGGTCTAGATGTCCCATCTCCAGGCCTGACCTAACCAGGGCAAACAACACCACAGAGCTGATGCAATTTCTTTATTATTTTTTAAATTGATTTTAGAGAGAGAGGAAGAGAGGGAGAGATAGAAACGTTGATGAGAGAGAACATCGACTGGCTGCCTCCTGCATGCCCCTCACTGGGGATTTGGCCCACAACCTGGGCATGTGCCCTGACGGGGAATCGAACGGCAACCTCTTGCTGCATGGGTCAACACTCAACCACGGAGCCACACCAGCCGGGCCGATGCAGCTTCCCATGCTGGGATGCCAGCCATGCTCTGGGAGAGAGCCTAAGTGGATTCACTTAGCCAAGTAAGTGTTGGTTAAATCTGCTGAGTAGAATATTTTAACTGCAGTCAGGTAAGAAGAGCACTGCCTCTTTCCAGCCAGACTCCTCCTTCGTTGCACTCTTCTTGGGGCCCTTTGGAGTGACCACAGGCACTTTTGGGACCCCGTTGTGAAAATTAATACTTAAAACCTCAAATAAAATTGGAATGGGAGCGTCCGTAGGGGAATTCTTCTACCCTACCACTCAGCATCAATCACCCATGCAGGAAGAGACACTTGCATCTCCAATAGAAGTTTTCTAAGTTACTACCCCAGCAAGGGGAAAATTTTCTCTTAGCCAGGCAGAGATCGGCACAACCCATACAATGAAAAACCACTCCATTTGGAATTTCAAGTTTCCTCCAATGGACTCTATTTGTAACAGCCCCTCCCTCCCAACTCCCCACTTTCCTCTATAAATGAAGGTTCCTCTGCTTTGTTCTCTGGACTTGCTGGTTTGCCATATATGGAATATTCTGAATTTGCTGTTCTGGTATAAACCCATTTCTGCTAGTATAATAACTTTGATCTTTTAGTTCAACACCACGAAGGGGAACTTGAGTTGCATTTAGTTAAAGCTTATGGGACATTTTTATGCAGTTCAGTCTCACTGGCCTGTCCTGGGGTAGGTGTCTTCTATGGCTGACAACTACCCACCTGCACAGCGTCTAGCACTGGAAGTATTTGGGAGTTAGGAAGAAACAAGGTTTGTAGTATGTACCAGGAGGGAGTCTGTGCAAAATTCTTCCAATCATGCAATGTGCAAAAGTGTGAGCAGAGGACTTATTTCTCAAGCCCTGGAAGGAAGGAAAGTTGTCTCCTCTGATGAAGGTATTCCATAATGCAAAGCATAAAACAATTCTGCCCAGTCACAATGTAGCACTCAAAGAGAACACAGACACCCGGCCGGTGTGGCTCAGTGGTTGAGCATTGACCCCTGCACCAATATGTCGCGGATTTGATTCCCAGTCAGGGCACATGTCCAGGTTGTGGGCCCAATCCCCAATCCCCAGTGGGGGGCATGCAGGAGGCAGCCAGTCGATGTTCTCTCTCATCAATGCTTCTCTCTCTCTCTCCCTCTCCCTTCCTCTCTCTCTAAAATCAATAAAGAGAAAAAATAAAAAATATTAAAAAAAAATAACAAAGAGCCCTGGCCGGTTTGGCTCAGCGGTTAGAGCATCGGCCTGCGGTCCAGAGAGACCGGGGTTCAGTTCCCGCTAAGGGCGCGTACCTCGGTTGCAGTTTGTCCCCGGCCCTGGTTGGGTCGTGTGGGAGGCAGCCACTCGATGTGTCCCTTTCACGTCGATGTTTCTCTCTCTCTCTCTCCCTCCCTCTCTATCAGAACAGAAAATGGAAAAATGTCCTTGGGTGAGGATTAAAAAAAAAATTAATTAAAAAAAGAAAAAAACAGAGAACAGCCTAAAATGTAAGCAAAACCACTGGCGATACACTTGCTAATTCCTACAAATGTTATTTTTCTAAATGTGATGTTAATGACATTTGTCAGTTTTTTAAAATTTATAATTTGTCCTCTTCTTATACAAAATCATCATAACTGTAAAATATTATAGAATTATTATAAAATAACATTTATACCTTATACAAAGTATGTTACACAAAAAAAATTTATCTAATTTTGGTTTCATAATTTTCCATATTTATCTTATAGAGTCCTACACCAAACCGTATATGCCCAAGTATCTGCCGCCCCCCCTTCCTCCTGCAGCCCAGTCTCCCTTCCCACGCCCCAGCCCCCCTCACTGTCCTCCCCTCTCCTCACTCTCCCTCCCCAGTGCGGCACCCCTGCATTCCCCCTCCCCGCCCCTCCCCGCCCCTCCGCGCCTCTTCCTCTCGCCCCCCTCTTGTGTACACTCGGCCCTGACACCGCCCCCTGCCCACCCCTCTGAACCCCCTCCGCCCTCGTCCGCACCCTGACGTCGCCCCCTCCCCGCCCCTCTGAACCCCCTCCTCCCTCATCTGCACCCTGACGTCGCCCCCTCCCCGCCCCCCTCTTGTGTACACTCGGGCCCTGACACCGCCCCCTCCCCGCCCCTCTGAGCCCCCTCCGCCCTCGTCTGCACCCTGACGTCGCCCCCTCCCCGCCCCCCTCTTGTGTACACTCGGGCCCTGACACCGCCCCCGCCCCTCTGAGCCCCCTCCGCCCTCGTCTGCACCCTGACGTCGCCCCCTCCGCGCCCCCTCCCCGCCCCCCTCTTGTGTACACTCGGGCCCTGACACCGCCCCCTCCCCGCCCCTCTGAGCCCCCTCCGCCCTCGTCTGCTCCCTGACGTCGCCCCCTGCCCGCCCCTCCGCGCCCCCTCGCGCACACCCCGCGCCCCTTCGCGCCCTGACGTTTCCACCCCTGCGTCGCGTGCCGCCCCCGCAGTGCCTCAGACGAGCCGGGCGCGGATTGGCCCCGAGCCGCGGGAAGTGCCCGCCCCTCCGGGCCGCCGGCCAATGGCGAGTGGGGGCGGGGCCGCAGACGGCGCCGGAAGCGGCCTAGCGACGAGGAGACGTCGCGTCGCCGGGTCTCGAGCAGCTGCCGCGGAGCCGCCGTACGGACCGTCGGACCCGCCCGCCCGCCCGCCATGGCCGAGAGCGACTGGGATACGGTGACGGTGCTGCGCAAGAAGGGCCCCACGGCCGCGCAGGCCAAGTCCAAGCAGGTGCGGGCACCGCGCCGGCCTCCCGACCCCGGCGCGGCCGGCCGGACCGAGCGGGACCGACGCGGGCCGACGCGAGCCTGGGGCCGCGGTTAGGGGGCCGGGGCAGGGAAGGGGCGGGGACCGGGGCAAGGGAGGTGGCCCGCGGAGACAGTCCGGGCGGACGTGGGGGCGCTGGCATGAGGACGGGGGCAGAAGGTGGCACCGGAGGACGGTCCGGAGGTAACGGGTGGGGGATGGGACGGGATCAAGGAGCTGGGACCGGGCAGGGTGGTGGAGCGACCGGAACGAGGACGACGACGGGGCCTGGACAGAGGCCTTGCCGGGATGGGAGTGTAAGGGTCGGGGGTTTTCGGACCCATGATACAGGCCTCGGGCTGACCCCGAGCAAAGTCCCAGGGCCTTTAGACTTCTGGGTGTGGACAGGAACAGCTAAGATGAAGCAGATGGAGGACCCGGGCAGGGTGGCCGGGGAGGACCTTGGGGCGGGAGCTGGGGTACGGATAGGAAGCAGGGATGGGGTAGGGGCCGGTTGGAGCCCCCCAGGAGAGTCCACTCAGTCTGATGCCGCTCGTGTAACCCCCGAGGCACACTGCAGTCTGTAGGGTGTTTGGTGCCCAGCTGAGCTAGCCTAGAGACTCACCAGGCAGGTGGGCCTGCTTCCCCATCTCGCAGGTGTAGATGAGCCCTGAGCAGTACTCGGAGACAAAGTTTCCAGCCTGGCTGCGCTCTCCAGGTTCATGTGTGAGTCCGATGTAAGTGCGCCAGGGAGGGGTGGTTCAGCCACCGCCCGGGCTCTCAGACTTGCAGTGCTGGGTCTGGGCCAGGACTGGCTGCAGCCCTGGTGATCAGCATTCATTAACCTGCCCTAGGCTTGCTGCACAGTCAAAACCAAATTCACTCTTTTTTTTCTCCCCCGAAAGGAACCTAGCTACAGCTAGGAGTCTTGTGAACAGGTCTAGAAAGCATCTTTCAACACATCATGCTTAAGCGTATACCACAATCACTTCTTTGAAGTGTTAGAAGCACCAAGAAATACATTACTGTTCGGGGACTACAGATCAAGGGGTGCAGCCCTTGTTGGTGGTGTTTGGGGGCTGGGTGCAGGCTCCCAGAGCTGTGCCCTCTCTGTTATTGGAGCCAAATGCCCTGAGGAAGGCCAGACCAGGTCAGCGTGGCTGGTGCAGGAGAGTCGGTCTGTTTCAGGTGTAGATTTCTGAAAGGAAAACATTAGCATGTTTTTCTCAACAGCAGGGAAGTGAACGATTCCTGTTTCCCTTAGTATCAGCTTACTGAGAGTTGCTGGATATTCGATGGAAGGCGATTGAAGGTGTATGATGAGCTTGGGTTTAAAACCCAGCGCTGCCCTAGCTGGTACGGCTCAGCTGGTTGGGCGTTGTCTTGTGCAGGGAAAGATTGCCAGTTCGTCCCTGGTCAGGGCACGGGCCCGGTCTCTTGCTCCATCCCCAGCAGGGAGTGCACAGGACGTAGCACATTGATGTGCTCTCACATCAGTGTTTCTCTTTCTCCCTCTCCTTTTCTTTCTCTGTAAAGATCAATAAAATATCTAAAAAATAAAAACCCAGCACTGATGTCAGTGTGCACACGCCTTCTACAGGACTGCCAGGCTCCGAGGCCCCAGGTGTTAGCTGTGTGCTGCCTGGTCACCGCAGCCTGAACTGCACTGCCAGACGCTGGCAAAGCTCTATGGTTTCTGTTTTGTTTTTTAAAATATATTTTTATTGACTTTCAGAGAGAGAGGGTGGGAGAGGGAGAGAGAGAAACATCGATTGGCTGCCTCCTGCATGCCCCCCACTGGAGGTCAAGCCCAAAACCCAGGCATGTGCCCTGACCGGGAATTGAACTGGGATGTCTTAGTGCATGAGTCGACGCTCAGCCACTGAGCCACACCAGCTGGGCCAAAGTTCATTTTTAAATTTATTTAATTAAATTTATTTATTTATTATTATTTTTTTTAATCCTCACCCGAGGATATTTTTCCATTTTTTGTACAGATAGAGTGGGAGGGAGAGAGAGGAAGGGAGAGAGAGAGAGAGAAACATCGACGTGAAGGGACACATCGAGTGGCTGCCACCTGCACAACCAACCAGGGCCGGGGACAAACTGCAACCGAAGTACGTGCCCTTAGCGGGAACCGAACCTGGGTCTCTCCGGACCGCAGGCCGACGCTCTAACCGCTGAGCCAAACTGGCCAGGGCTAAATTTATTTTTAATTAAATTTTTTTACTGTTGAAAGTATTAGAGATGTCTCTTCTCCCCCCCCCCCCATTGACCCCCTCCTCCCTGCTCCCATCCACCTCCTGCTTTTCCCCAACCTGATGTCTGTGACCATTGGTTATGCATATATGCATAAAGCTCATTTTTTTTTTTTTATCCTCACCTGAGGAACTTTTTTGATATCTTGTTCAGATAGAGTGGGAGGGAGAGAGAAAGAGAGAGAAACATTGATGTGAAAGGGACACATCGAGTGGTTGCCACCCACACAACCCAACCAGGGCTCAGGGACAAACTGCAACCGAGGTACATGCCCTTAGTGGGAACCGAACCCAGGTCTCTCCAGACCGCAGGCCGGCACTCTAACCACTGAGCAACTGCCAGGTCAAGCTCATTTCTTAAACATTGATTTGAGAGAGAGAGAAATAGATTTGCTATTCCACCCATCCATGCACTCATTGGTTGACTCTTGTATGTCCCCTGACTGGGGATCGAACCTGCAACCTTTGCGTATTGGGATGACGCTGTAACTAACTGAGCTACTTGGCCAGGGCTCCAAAGTTATTTTTGACCAAAAAACATTTCTTGATTTTCTAGGCCATCCTAGCAGCTCAGAGACGAGGCGAAGATGTGGAGACTTCCAAGAAATGTAGGTACCTCTGTTTCCACCCACAGCTAGGGCTTGGGGCAGGCCGTTGCTGTAGACGTGCGCAGTGTCCCGGGTGTGAGGATGGCTGTTGGCAGCTGGAGCTGCTACAGGGCTGAGAAATGTCTGGAATCTTCTCAGAGCAGTTGTGGCTGGCACAGATCAGGAGGGCTTGTTCCACCCCCTCCCACAGCTGGGAGACCATTCTGGACTCTGCTCTTAAGTCTGTGAAGTTCCTGTAATTTGGATGACCCGGTTTCCCATGTCCCCGGGCGCAGGGCACCGCACCTGCCGTGCCTGGTCCCCTCCGGAATGGCTTCCCTTCACCGTGGTTGCAAACCCTCTCTGCTCTCACCTCCTGCTGGCCCAGGGGCTGCCGGCCAGAACAAACAGCATTCGATCACCAAGAATACGGCCAAGCTGGACCGGGAGACCGAGGAGCTGCACCATGACCGCGTGACCCTGGAGGTGGGCAAGGTGATCCAGCAGGGCCGGCAGAGCAAGGGACTGACGCAGAAGGACCTGGCAACTGTGAGTGTGGTGGGCCCCCTTTGCCCAGGCTGCCGGGCAGGCGGGACCAGTATTCAGAAGGACCTGTGCTGTGTGACTCAGGAGGCTTCAATTTACCCCTGACCCCACCCCCAGGCCCCTGAAGGCCTCTGGGGAAGGCACGGGAGACCAGATTAACTTCCTCTCCCTGTGACCCCAGAGCATTTGAGAGCTTCTCTGCTAAGGCCCTTGGCCCCTCCCTGTCACAGAAGGTGGTGTCCCCGGGCCCATCCACATGTGTTCTAGTCTTGCACTGTTTTCTTATTGAACCAACACATACGAAACACATGCTCTCCTTAGAAAATCAACGAAAAGCCACAGGTCATCGCGGACTACGAGAGTGGACGGGCCATCCCTAATAACCAGGTTCTGGGCAAGATCGAGAGAGCCATCGGTGAGCGCCCTGCCGGCCTTTGTTGGGTGAACGGGTGAGGGGCTGTCCCTCTCGGTGGGGGTGGTGCTCAGGAAGGCTCGGGCTTTAAGAAAATTCCCGTGAGTGGGTTCTGTGGGTTTCCTCCCCTTTCACTTTTCCTCTTCCGCTCCCTCCCCCTAAATCTGCTGGGGGGTCCTCCGTGGCTCCTTCCAGTTCCCACTCCCAAGGTCTCCCACATGCCCCCTGTGTGAGCTCCTGTCCTGGGAAGGGAAGGGGTGTTGCTCTGGGTCCACAAGACAGCAGGCTCGGAGGGCCGAGCCAGGAGCAGGGCCTGCTCATCCCTGCCCCCTCCCCCCGTCTCCTTCGTATGGGGCAAGGGAACTAGTACTCAAGGGGTCCAGTGGGCGCCTGCTGCCATCTTGGGGACCCGTGGGCGGGATGCTGTGCTGCTGCCCTGTCCTCTGAGGTTCCAGGGTGAGCTGCGGTGGCCAGCGCATCCGATGCCTTTCAGGCCTCAAGCTCCGGGGCAAGGACATTGGCAAGCCGATTGAGAAGGGGCCGAAGGCGAAATGAGCACGAAGCCTCGGAGTCGGTGCGTCCAGCTGACCTTGTCTGGCTGGCTCCCCTGACCACCGCGCCAGCGCCGGTCTCTCCATGTGGCCGAGCGGGCACGGGGTCCGCCCTGCCCGGGACCCTCCACCTGAACCTGCTGTCCAACAGAACCTTGCAGAGTGTTTGCTTCTCCTGGCTGTTCTTCCTCCCTACCCCCGTCCTCACATGAGGTGCAGACGCCACTGTCCTCTCCCAAGGTGTTGTCCCAGTTGTGGGTGTGGCTCCGGGGCAGCTGAGTGGGAGCCCTCGCGTGGGCGGGTGTGGGGTCGTGCGCCCAGGCCAGGCCAGGAGAGGGAAGACGCGCCTCCAGGCTGGCTGTTAGAGACGCTAATAAATGTTCGCGGCCCTTCCTGCTGGTGTGAATCATCGTGTGTGGTCCCACCTGTCATCCCACCATTGCACCCTCAGCACCCCCTCCTCTGCCCATGTTGGGAGGGGTTTGTTTTCATGACAGTTGCTGTCAGGGGTGCTTGAGGGGCTGTGAATGTCACCATCTGCTGGGACAGTTAGGGGTGTTGGCTGGCCGCTTGGCGCCGGACCCCGCCCTCCCCTGGCCCGAAGTTCCCGGCCACACCCTTCCCCACAGCCCAGTGGCCCCGGTGGCAAGGTGGAGCAGGAGGGGAGCCCTGGCTGTGCAGGAGTGGCCATCGCCTTAGCTCGCCCTTGTCTGGGAGCAGGGGTCAGGGCAGGTCAGGCCCCTGAGCCAACTCTAGGGCTGCCCCAGGCCCGTTACCCCCACTGCCCAAGTGCACTGGCCGCTTCCAGGTCTGGACAAGACTGTTCAAGTGCTCCCCAGGGAGGAGCAGAGCCCGGCGTCCTCCCTGGGTTAGGAAGACCTGACTCCATCTCATTACAGGAAGGTGGGATGTGGGGCACCAGGGACCTGATACACCTCCAGGGATGAGCCTCCCTCACACCCTTGGTGAGCGGGAGCCGCAGCTCGCTCTTAAGGGACCTGCTCACGACTGTCACGGTGGGCTCTGCTCTGAGATCATTTCAGGGATTGCTCGGACCTTCCCTGCGCGATGGGGGACATGGGGACCATGGGCACAGGGACCTTTATTGTGGGGTTGTGGACACGGACCTCCAGAGCGATGCACAGACTGGCTAGTGAGGGGGAAGCCACCCTTGTGGGCCGGAGTGTTGATTGCTGGGGTTAGGACTGTAGCCAGGCATGAGGGGGGACAGGATGCGGGGTGGGCATGCAGGACTCAGCCCATCCTGGGCCAGGGCTGATAAGACGGGGGGAGCTTCCGTGAGGAGCCTGGGTCTTCTCTGTGTCTATGGGTCACTGGTGGCAGGTGCTGGCAGGGTGACTTGATCCTGGAAAGGAGAAGCCTGGTGACTGCTGGGTGGGTTGAGAGGGTTCCTGCCCCTCTGCTCTGATCTCCAGGGTCAAGCCAAGTGCAGGGCCAGTGGCTCCCCCACCCACCTCCCCACCCTTACCCAGGGGCCCCTACCGCATTGAAGAGAACATTGTCAAAGCCAGGGGCTGAGGCCGCTGTCCTGTCCTGGAAGGAGTAGCCCCCCTTCTGCAGCCAATGCCACCCCAGGAGTCCAAGCAGCACCAGGAGCAGGAGGAGGAGGGTGCTGCCAACCGTGGCTGGTACCACCATGGCCACTGCTGTGTCCCCTGTGGGCCACAGGGCACATGAGCCCTGGGACTCGAGCCCTCCCTGTCAGCCCCAGTCTTGAGGCCAAGGATGATGTCTAGGGACAATGGTCTCTCCTCTCCCTGCGGGCTGCTGGGTCACTGCTCTAGACTGGGGCACGGCCGTGCCAGGACAGGCCCAGGCTGAGGCGGGGGACCTGCAGGCAGGAGTCACGGCCCCAGGCTGAGGACCTGCAGGCAGGAGTCACGGCCCCAGGCTGAGGCGGGGACCTGCAGGAGTCATGGCCCCAGGCTGGCCCCATCTGGAGGTGGAGTGTCAGCAACCAGCAAGTGCTCCAGGAAGAGGCTGGTCGGTATCTTACCTGGCTGGCACCTCCCAGGGCCTGGCCACACCCTGAGAGCACACATGGAGTTCAGGGGCCTGGGGAGGGGACGGGACAGCAGGAGAGGGAGGGACGGGCCCGGCCCTGGTGGGTCTCCTGGCCTCTCAGGCAGCCACATGGGCCGAAGCTGCCGAGCCAAAGAAGCCCAGGCCCAGAGCAGGCTGGCCAACTTGGACAGGGCTTACCCTGGCTGGGTGCAGGCAGCTGGCAACGCTGCCCGGTCAGATACTCAACGTCGTCCAGGGCAATGGGCCCCAGGGCTGGCTGGCCACCCAGAGTGGCTTCAAACATGATCTGACCGGGAGGGAGGAGGGGCTGTGTGGACTCCAGGAGGAAGAGGGCCCTGCCCGAGCCCCTCAGGCCCTGGCTCCGAGCAGAAGGGCCTTACCTGGAACTCCTCGGCACTGGCCACCTCCACCTGGCCTTCCAGCCACTGGTGCCGCTGGCGCCCGCCAGCACCCCACACGGCCAGCTGGCCTCGGGCACTGCTCAGGAGCACCCTCAGCTCGCCCTTGTCTGAGCGCAGGGTCAGGGCGGGTCAGGTCCCCGAGCCACCCCAGGCAGGGCCGCCCCAGGCCCCTGCTGCCCCACTGGCCGGCCGACTCACAGCAGTGCTGGGGGAAGTCCATGCGGTACCAGAAGCGGAGGCAGGAGGCCTTGGTGGCAGGCAGAGGCTGGCTCCGCAGCCAGGCCGCCCGGCCCCCTGCACCCAGCACGCCAGTGTCGAAGAGAGCAAAGTGGCCTGGGGACGAGAGCGGGAGGGTGCCCGAATGGCCCGATGGAGCTGAGGCCTCTGACCCTGGCGGGAGCCTGGGCGAGCTGGGCTGGCTGGCCCGGTTGGGGTGGGTGTCTGTCCCTGGCTTTGTGTGGCTCTGGGACCCCTTCCCTGACTCAGACCCACCTGTGTCAGTGCCCAAGGTGTGGTCCACAGGGGGTTGGGGGTACTGGGAGGGTGTGGATCCGCTGCTCCAGTCCCAGCTGTACCCACCCAGGCCAGGCCAGGGCAGGTGGCTCCAGCCACATAGGCCAGTCTCGAAGTCACAGGAAGCTGCAAGGGACCTGGGCAATGAGTGGTGTTGCCGCTGCCCCCATCCCTGGGGCACCAGCGCTGCCGGGGCCGGGTGGGCACGGAGCTGGTGCCACCCCTAGGGCATAGCAGGCTGCAGGGCTCCCACCTGGCCGAGGGCAGGGTCCGTCCTGGAGGAGCAGGTCGTCCAGCGCCATGTAGGAGTGCTCCACGCCAGCAGCCACGGCCTCAAACACCACCTGGGCAGGCACAGGGCGAGGCAGCTCCACGTGGTCCGGACAGCCCCCGGCGCGAGGCAGCACCCGCTCCCTGCACTCACCCTCCAGGCCCGCTGGGCCTGCACGTCCACACTGCCCAGGCGCCAGGCAAGCCCTCCGTGGTCGCTGACGCTCAGCACCTGGCGCCTCTCCGCCTCCTCCACGTGCACCTGCAGGGTGCCTGCCCCGGCGGCAGCCCAGGTCAGCAGCAGTGGGGAGCAGGGCCCTCTCGGGGCCCGAGGAGTGGGCTCCCCGTGGCCTTGGCCTAAGGGCTGGTGTGGCCAGACAGCCCCTCCTCCTGGCAGTCCTCACCTGGGTTTCGGAGGCTCAGGTGGTACCAAAAGGTCAGGCAGGCAGGTTGGGTCAGGGGCCTGTGCTCCTCTGAGGTCAGAGAGGCCATGTGGCCTCGGGGTAGGGCCTGTGGGCTCGTGTCCACTATCATGTAGTGCCCTGGGTGAGGGTGCCAACTTCAGCCTGCTGCCCTGCCCCACCCTGACCCACCCCTCTCATGCCAGCCTGCCCCTGCCTGCCCACCGCCCGGCCCTCCCTCAGCCCCTCTGTCCAGCCCAGGGCACCCTGAGCTGTCTCCATAGTGTGGTCAGCTCGGGGGCCCAGGGCGGCATGGCCCGTGACGTTGGCCTGGCGAGTCCAGGAGTCCCCGGTGAAGCCGCAGGCCGAGT
Source organism: Molossus molossus (assembly GCF_014108415.1). Taxonomy (NCBI): domain Eukaryota; kingdom Metazoa; phylum Chordata; class Mammalia; order Chiroptera; family Molossidae; genus Molossus; species Molossus molossus. The sequence continues at coordinate 1,366,269 of NW_023425349.1, forward strand.
CCTCAAAGGAGCAGTGCTTGGGGGCCCAGCAGGGCCCAGGCCGCACAGCCACATCGTCCAGCGCCATGGTGCCATGGTACCCGTCCCGGAGGCCCTCGAACAGCAGCTGGGGGCAGAGGGTGTCAGTGCTGGGGCCTGCCCTGCCCCCGCCACCCAGGAGCTGGTCCTCACTTGGTACTGGGCGCCAGATAATGTCTGGTGGTGGAGGGTGGCCCAGGCCTCGTGCCAACGGTTGCCGTGGGTGCCTGACCTCGACCAGAGGTGTGTGTCCCCCTTCCCATCCTGTCTCATCACCAGGCGCAGTGTCCCTGTAGGGAGAGTGGGGTTTGGAGGGGCCAGACCCCCTCCTGATGGCTTCCCACCCCCTCTAGAACTTGGACCACCATGAGCCTCCTAGCCCTGCCCTGCCCTGCCCTGCCCTGCCCTGCCCCAGGTCACTCACCAATCTGGGGCCCATAGAGGTGATACCAGAAGGAGAGACACTCCTGAGGGGCTGCTGGTGTCTGCGGCTGGGTGAGCAGGTGGGCACCAGGGCCCCGGGCTGGAGGGTCCGTGGGGTCCAGGAGCATGAAGCAGCCTGCGGGAGTGCGGGCGGAGAGCCCGGCTGAGCTGCATACGCCCAAGAAGCATGCCCTCCACCCGAGTCGAAGCCAACGCCCCAGGCCGGCGCTGCCACCGAGTCTGGGTGCCCCGCCCTACCTTTGCCTGTGGTGTGGTCGTACCCAGGGCCATGGCTCTCCGTCCAATGCCAGTGGGCATCTGTGAGGTGGCCTGTGTGCCAGCCGCACAGGTCCCGCTCGAAGTTACAGGAGACCTCTGGGGGTGGGGCAGCGGCGGGGTCAGAACCCCTGCCCCTTCCCCACCCTGCATCCCTCCTGAGTCCTGAGAGGAGGGGAGACGTGCTCTCTGGGGTCTCTGGGGGTCCTTCAAGGTGGTCTGGGCAGAGGAGCCAGGGTGGGGAGTGGGTGCGGGGGTGGGCGGGAGGACCTGTGTCTTTCTTGGTGACCACTGTGGGGCTGCAGTCCTTCAAGATCACATTGTCCACCCCAGCTCCCTGCTGACCAGGGCCATCCAAGTCCACAAGGCCGACAAACTCCAGCTTCATGGGGGCATGAAGGGGGGCTGTTAAGTCAAGGCCAGCTCCATGCCCCCTCCCAGGCTGCCCCCCTCACCTGGAAAGGCCGGCGGCGTTTCCCCAGAAGGACCGTGTCCACCCTCCAGACGCTGCTGCTGCCCGGGGCCTCCCACACCAGTTCCCGGGTGCCGCCCTCCACCACGGCCAACGCCAGGAAGCCTGGTGAGGGGTCGCCAAGGGTCAGCCCAGCCCACCCCGCCTCCTGCAGGGTGCACCTGGGGAGCTCTGCGCCCAGGGCTGGCAGAGGGCTCGGACGGACGGCCAGACGGCCAGCAGTACCTTGGGGGTGACTCTGAAAATAGTAAGCCATGTGGAGTTCGCAGTGGGGGCCTGAGAGGCCCAGCGGGGGGGTGAGGACGCGGGCCTCTGTGGTCCGCTGTCCCCAGGCCCTCTGCAGGGACAGGAAGTGCCCTGCGGAAGAGCAGAGCTGCTCAGCTGACTCCTCCTGGGAGCCCCAGCTCAGGGGACCCCTCGGGGAGGCACTTGGCAGGCTGCTGCCCCAGGCTGCCCTGGGCCGGGGGCTGGGGCCTCACCAGCAGCAGCCCCGCCGGCGTCCGTGCCAGGGCCGCTGCCCTGCTCCGCGGGGACACGGCCCCACTGCAGCCGCCCCACGCTGGTGTCCTCCCAGCCCCCGGCGGTGGGCAGCTCGAAGTCCGAGGTGCCTGCAACAGCAGGGGGTGCTGAGCCGTCCTGGGGCCTGCCCCGCAGTGCGAGAGCCCGACCTGGAGGCCCCGCTTCCGGCTGCCCTCACCACACTCCTGCTCGTCCTCGCCCCCCTCACACTGCTGCTGGAAGTCACACAGCTGCTCCGGGGGGACACACAGGTCGCCACAGGACAGATGTCCTGGCTCACAGGATCCTTGGGGCTGCAGGCCAGTGGGCTGGGGCCTGGGGCCTGGGGCCCAGAGCCCAGGGGGCCAGCGGGATCCCTCTGCGGGGGTAGAGCAGAAGGGGGTGGGGGTTTAGGGGAGTGGGAGGAAGCTGTGTTTGCCGGAGAGGGAGGGGGCTCAGCAGACTCACCCAGGACTGGTTTGCAGCCATCAGACAGGATGAGGTCATCCAGGCCCACAACACCCCCAGGACCCGTCTGCCCGGCCAGGAGGATCTGAGGGCACACAGGGCTCAGGGGGAACCCCAGCACCATCTGCTGTCCCCCGGGTCTGCTCCCTTGAGCCCTCTCCTCGCCACCCCACACCTTGTAGTTTATATTTGGTGGACCCCTCCCCCATCACCACCACCCCACCCCTTCGGGAAGGGCCTTCTGAAGGCCACCTGTCTCCGCTGGCCTTCTGCAGCCCACCAACCGACCAGCAAGCTCCCTGCAGAGATAGCTAGAGGGCCACCCGACTGCCCCCCATCGCTGCCCTCGCTGGCCTCACCTGGAAGGGACGTTTGCTCTGGATGTCAACCCGGTCTCGGACCCAGGCGGCCCCCAGGTCCCCGTGGCGCCTGCGCAGCAGGACAGGGTCCCGGGGGCCACTGGGGTTCTGTGCCTGCAGGTACAGCTGGAGGCGGCTGGCCTCGGACCCGTGCAGGTAGTAATAGAAGATGAGCTGGGAGGGGACCAAGGACAGTTGGGAAGTCGCCCTGGGGCCCCAGCCGCAGGACAGCAACCCCAGTCCCTCTGCCTGCCTTACCGAGCAGTTGTGGGGACCCGGGGCTTGGAATTCGGGGCTGTGGAGGACGGCAGGGGCGCTGGGCTGAGCCGCAGACACCAGGAAACAGCCTGGGAAGAGAGCAGGTGTGAGTTGGGCGCGGGGGGGGGGGGGGGCTGCGGCCTGGCATGGGCCGGGGCTGTGGCCGAGGGTCCCCAGTGGGTCTCACCCTGGGCGCTGTTCTGGCTGTGGTCTCGGCGCGGCCAGGCAGGGAGTTCAGGGACACTGGCACTGTGGTTCCTGGTCCAGCCCTCCAAGTGGTCCCACAGGCCCAGGCCCTTCTCAAAGTCAGTGGACAGGTAGTGGCCTAGGGCAGGAAGTGGGACTCAGGCTGCTGAGCAGGGCCTCCTCCTGGGCCCTCGGCCTCCCTGACACCAGAGGCTGTGTGGCCCCATCTCCGCAGACAGGAGCACCCTACCCCCAGAAGGACCAAGCCGAGGTACAGCCCCTCCCGTGTTCGAGTGAGAACCCCGACTCACTGCACATGGGTGTGTCCTCATCGGAGCTGTCCCCACAGTTGTCCTCTCCATCGCACAGCTGGTGGGGCTCCACGCAGGCCTGGTTCCGGCAGTGGTGATGCCCCAGGGGGCAGCTTGCCTGGGGGGCTAGGGTGGGGAGGGTTAACCCATCACCCTTGGCCCAAGACCCATGGGGCTGGGGCAGTGGGGGGAGGCTCCAGACCTTCTGAGCTGGGACTGAGCAGGTGAGGGGCTCTGCTAACCCACTGCCCCCCAGGTGTGGGGCCATAGCATGGGGTCTTACTGGGCAGCCCACAGCCCCAGAAGGTCACATCATCCAAGGCTACAGTGCCCCTGTGGGTGGCATTTCGGGTGGCAGAGAAGGTCACCTGAAGAGAACAGGGTCCTTAGGACCTAAGTCAGGGCTCAGACTCAACCTGCTACCCCCACCATCCAGACCACCCTCCAACTCACCCAGAAGTCACCCCAGATGCGGCCAGGGGCCACCACCAGCTCCTGCCATCCTGGGCCCCAGGGTCCTGAGCTCTGCCACAGGGTCAGCGTCTCGGTGCTGTGGGTCAGCTCCAGCCGAAGCTCAGCCACATCTGTAGGGGGCGTCATGGGGCTGCTGAGCCACCCCAGGGCCTCCCCGCCTGCTGGCTGTGCGCTGCCTTGGGACCTCTGCCCCTTCCTGGGCACCTTCCCTTTCCTGCGGCAGCCTGCCTTCTTTTCCTGTCTCCCTCAGGGCATCCCACCTGGGGCGCAGGGTTCTGGGCGCACACCTGCAGAGGCTGCGTGGTACCAGAGCCTCAGCTCACAGGTAGGGGCCCCCTCGTGCAGGACAGGGGAGCGCAGGGCTGCAGTGGACGTCTCTTTCCCACGGTGAGTGCCAGCAGCCACGTACCAGCCTGGAGGGGCAGAGAGGTTAGAAGACAGGGCAGGAACCAAAGAAGGGAGGGGGTGGCATGGACACCCACCCACTAGGCCTCACCCAGGTCAGTGCCGAGAGTGTGGTCTGAGCGTGGCCCGGGACCCTCGGGTGCAGCCCCTGCCCGGTCTCGGAGCCAGCTGTAGCCGGAGGTGCTGATGTCTCGCCAGCCACAGGAGTCCTGCTCGAAGTCGCAGGCGAAGGGGACGCCCCAGGCAGACGAAGCCCCATTGTAACCTAGGACAGAGGGTGGTCAGGGGAGCCGCCCTCCGAGGGCTGGTCCTGCCCGCTCCCTGCCCAGTACTGGCTCACCACACTGAGTCTCGTCGGAACAGTCCCTGCAGTCACACACAAAGTTGCACATGGTGTCGCTGGGGGTACTGCAGTGGCTGGGGACCCAGGCCCAGCCTGGGAACCCTGCTGCCAGCAGAGAGACAGGCAAGTGATCTGGGGCAGGGTGACTCCCCCCATCCAGATACACCTGGGACTGTCCCAGGTCCCAGAAACCCCGCAGAGCCAGGCAGGCTGTTGGTTGTCCTGCTCTAGGTCCCAGGACGGAGGTGGAGAGGGAGGGGATGGGTCTGTGGCTGGGGGCTCCCTGTTAAGGCCCAGGCTGGCTGCAAGTCAGTATGGAGGGATGTGGGCATGCATGGGACCAAGCGCGCCCCCTTGTGGAACAGCCCCTGGCGAGGAAGCGGTGAGCCCAGCGGGGAGGGTGCCCCCTCAAGGGGATGTATCAGTGGATAACCCAGAACCCCTCAGGCTCCACGCGTCCAAGAGCAGGGATCTGCCTCCAGGGCCCGCTCACCTTGGAGCCTGGGTGGAAACGGGCCATGGAGAGCAGATGTCCTGCCCTTTGCCCAGCGGGGCAACCTCAGGACCCTTAGGACTTGCTCTGGGTCCCACTACAGCAGGTCACCCAGGCCTTGTCCCCGAGACCCCAGCCAGCTCTGCTTCAGGATCCAAACCCGACTCACCCAGGAGCAGGACCAGGGCAAGCAGGAGGCAGCCAGGCAGAGGCATGGTCAGGCCAAAGGAAGCGAGGCCCAGAATGTGTACACGCTGGGCAGCTTGGTGGGGACTTTGCTCAGTTATCAGCCTCGGCCCCACAGGCTGACTCTGCTCTAACGGGAGACAGGGCCCCTTGACCAGCCCCACCCTGGCTGATGAGTGCAAACACTGGTTGTAAAAGGGTCCAGGAGAGGGGCCCCTGGCCCAGGTCAGCTCCCACTTGCGCAGCCACTCCAGACCAAAGGTTCGGCCCCGTCGTGCAAACCACTGCGCAGCCCTGCCCGGTGGAAGGCCTGCTGGAGGCAGCTCCAGGGAGCACAGGTCGCAGCCACTTCTCCAGGGCTCTGTCCCCAGCCTGGCTGCAAGGTCAGCTTGGCCCAGGCTGCCAACAGGAACCCAGCATGTATAAACCCCGGGAGGAGGGCTAGCAGCCAGGGACCTGGACCATCTTCGTCTCCATCACTCAGCCTGTGGTTCCTGTACCCTTATTTATTCATAATCACTTATTCCTGGACCACTGTCCTGAGCAGCATGGCTGGCACTCAGGGGCCCTGGTTCTCATGGCACAGACCACAGATCAGCCCCAGTGCAGGGCTGGCAGCCAGGCTCTGCTGCAGTTGATGCGGTGACCTTGGAACCTGCCTCCTGTTAAAATGCAGTGGCAGGGCACCTGCATGGAGGCTGTGGTGAGCTCACCCAGGCACACAGCAGGAGGCAGCCGCAGCAGGGCACACCCACTCGCAGGGAGCCGCAGGCTGCACCTCGGTGTGCCTGGCTCTGCCCTCCTCCTGCTGGTGTCCCTGCAGCCCTGCACTGGGTGAGGGGCTCCCAGCTCCATGTCGGAAACTCTGCCTGTTGACCTCAGCTGTGGGCCAGGGGCTGAGACCTGATATCGGAAGCAAGGAGTCACAAGCCACTTTCATGTGTGACCTCGGCTGGCAGAGCACACAGGGACACTGAAACCAGCCGCCAGGAGAGTGGTCACTGGTGCCCTCCTGCCCTGCACACTGGGATGGGCACTCCCACCCCAGGCCCCAAGGAACCAGGGACTAATTCCTTGTGCAAGGGCTAGGTGGGCCTCCTCCCAGATGTCCTTGGGGATAGCAGCCACGAGGAGGAGCAATTAGGTCATAAACGGGGACAGCAGCTGGGGGGCCCTTATCAGACCCCAAAGAGCTGAGTGTGCACTGCCACTCCCTGGGGCCTCCAGAGGCAGAGCCAGGTGAGGGGCAGCCAGGAGGGGCCCCGCTGCCCCCAGGGCTCCTCAGGCTCTCTGCTACCCACCCGCTCGAGTCGTGGATCCAGAGGGGCAACCCAGGAGGAGAAGCCAAGACACATAATATCCAGAGACCAACTGGGGTGACAACGCTTTTAATTCCAGTGGGTGAGGCAAACCCAGATAGTGGGACCAGGCTGGTGTCCAGCTCCAAGGTCTGGGCAGGGTGGCACAGCACCAGGAGTGCAGCCCAGCCCCGCAGGAGGGGGCTTCAAGGGCAGAGTCCTGAACGGGCAGCTGGAGGCAGCAGGCCTCAGTGGGCCTCAGTAGCCGTCGTCAGCCCAGGTGACCTCGTAGTCGGGGTACTTGGCTTTGATCTTCTCCGTGGAGATGGAGTGCTGGGCGCGCCCGTATCCCTGAGGAGAGAAGACGTCTCTTACAGCCCGTGTCCTGGCTGTGGGTGTCCAGTCAGTAGGGACACCCACGAGCCAGACTGGGGTGGGGGCCCTAGGGAGCCCTCCTGCAGAAAGGTGGTCACCGCGGTGAACAGACCTGCCTGAGGCCTGGGCTATTCTGGGTGCCCAGAGAATACCCCTGTGCATCCACGGGTGCCTGAGTTTCACCCCTCTCCCCATGCCTCAAAGAGCTGGGGGAGAGTGACAGCCCGCGCTGGCCTCCGGAGCTGGGACAGGACCAGCCCACTGTCCCTCCCAGCCCCTGGCACTGGGAGATGGGGAGGCTGCGGGCCGGGGACGGGACGCGTGTGGCCGGCAGGCCGGGGCTGGGCCTCACCATGGAGTAGCCGTACACGTGGATCTTCTTGTCCTGGCTCTGGTGGGAGATGCGCCCGCCTCCCAGGCACTCGCAGTCATAGCCTTTCTTCTGCAGCTCGCCGGACACCTTGTCGTAGATGTCGGCTGGGGGGGAGCGCGCAGCACTCAGCGGAGGCTGCCGGGGACCCGGGTCTGCAGCCCAGCTCCGGCGGCGGAGCCCCTCCAGGGCGCGGAGGGGGGGAGGCGCGCCTGGGCGCGGCGCGAGGAACGGGAGCGAGGGGTCGCGCCGGGGCCGCCGCTGGGCCCGCAGGACGCCCCGCCCCGCGCGGGATGCCCTCCCCCGACGCCCCCGACGGCCCGCCCCGCCCGTGGCCCCAGGCCCCGCCCTCACCGTGGTACTCGGCCCACTTGTAGCCGCGCACGATCTCCTTGCTCTCCCCTGCCGGGGCCGCGTGGACCCGAATCAGCACGTACTTGAACACGCCGTCGGGATCGATGTCCACGTCGGGGACCTGGGAAAGGTCCGCCGCCGCCATGTTTCCGGGGGCGCGCCCGCTCCTGCGGCCCGCGGCCCTACCCTACGCACTCGCGCTGCGCCGGCAGGGCGGGGGGCGGGCTCTGGGAGTCGGCGGCCAATCCCGCGGCGGCAGGCAGGCCTGGCCCTCAGCCGCAGCCAATCGTGCCGCCGACCCGCAGCACCGACTGGCCAATCGCAATTCAGCTACAGCACCGACTGGCCAATCGCAATTCAGCTACTTGCACCCGCCCCTCCCCCCGGGACCACGCGGGTCCCACTTAAAGGGGAAAGTGGAACCCGGAGTGGGTGGTGGTGAAAACCAGCGGACGGAAAACTTCGTTTCTAGCAGAGTCACGGGCTGGTGACAGTCCCCCTGGGAGGGGGTAGGCGGCCCTTGAGGCCGGAGGAACGCGCGCCGGCTCTGACGGCCTCCCCCACCGTAACCAGCGGCCTCCCTGCCGGGCCTCCCCCGCTGTCCGAGGGCCGCCCTCCGCCGTCCCGCCCGCCACCCCGCACAATGAGGCAGCAGTGGTGACATTCGAGTTGTTTTTACTTCGTTCGAAAAGCGCTCGCCCTCTTAAAACATCCCGGGCCAGGGTCCTTCCTGACCCGCCGGCCCTCAGGCGGGGCCGAAGGCGGAGACCCGATTTGGGAGGGAGAGAAGGCGAGTGGGAGAAGTGGGGCGCGTGGCCGGTGCAAAGGCGCGGGGCTGAGCGGGCGCGCGGGCGTGTGAAGGAGGGAGGCGAGGGGGCCCTGTGAGGGGAGAGAGCCGGGAGGCGTTCATCATTTAACCCGATGGATGCTCCCTTTCAGCCCCAATGCGGTGCTGGGAGCTCCAGGAGGGCCCTTGCGGGTGCCCGGCCTCACCCCCTCTCCCGGTCCCTTGACCTTCCTGGAGCCGGGCCGGAGCCAGGATGCACTCCTGGGGAGGTCGGGGGCCGAGGGCCACTCGAATGTGCGCTCCCGAGGGCCGAAGCCGGGCCGCTAGACTCACGTTTCCAGTTGGCAACACCGGGGACCTCCAGACAGAGCGCAGGGGTGGGGAGGGCTGTTGTGCAATGGCGTCCCCACCCGTTCGGTGGACCCCTACACTGACCAACTAACTGGTTCCCTCACCTGCTCCCACCCAGGATTTTCCCCACCCAATTCCCATCTGAGAAGCCCGTCCTGACTCTACGCCAGCGGGTCGGAGCTCTTCCTGCAGTTCCCCCCACCCGCTCATCCGTCCTCTGCACCTGTTTCCTGCCTCCCTGTGAAGTTAGAGCCTGCGCTGTTGTTTGCAGCCCTGCTCTGTCCTGGCACCCACCTTGGGCCATCCTGTCGGGTGTGAGCCGGCAGCCTGACTCATGCCCAGCCATGTCTCAGCTCTGGACCAGCGCCCCACCCACACCCTCTGCTTCCCCTGCCAGTGTCTTCCTCTCCTCTGGCTGGGTGTCTTGCGCCTTGGCTGAAGACCTCCGAGTACCCTTCCACTGCTGCTTGCCCAGTCCCTCCTGCAGAGCCCAGGCCAGGGCAGCCTGTGGTGAGGGGGGGCAGGCGGGCAGCACTGAGAAACGTCTGTGCTCGGGGACCGGCTGTGTCCTGGGACCGGCTGTGCCCTCTTCAGCCAGGACTGGGGCCACTGGAAACGCACCGTGCACCACCAGGGCCGGACGCACTGAGACCAACCAGGGTGTCTTCCAGAGAGGAAAGGCCTCTGAGCGGGACGCATCCTAGACCATAGGAGGCGGGTGGGGAGCGTGTTAAATGGGACGGAACTAGGCTTTGGTCAACTCGGGCTCCTGGACCAGGAAGAACCAGACTTGGGAAGGTTCCAGGCAGGCCCTGCGAACGACAGAGGACACAGGGACCGGATCTGCGCGGCGGGGTCTGCAGTCGTGACCCCTCCACTTGAAGACAGGGATGGGCGGTCCTCAGGCCCACCCCGCCTCCCAGCGGGGAGCACCAAGTGGCCAAGGACCGGCCTCTAGGGAGGCCCGAGGGAGAGCTGAAGAAGGGGGAGCTGGGCTGGACTGGTGGGGAGCTCGCAGGAGAGGAGGAGAAAAAGGCATGATCTGTGGCGAACACAATGGGATAGGACCTGGGCGGAGCTCGAGGTGAAGAGGGCGGGGACTAGGAAAATTTGAGGCGGGGCTCAGGAGAAGCAGGGGCGGGGTCTGAATGGACTGAGCTGGTCCTGAGTGGGCTGGGCGGGGCTCGGGCATCTCTGGGGGCAGGGCCTGAGAGACTTGGGTGGGACTAGAGGACGACCCTGGACAGACTGGGCGGGTCCTAGATGCGTTGGATGAGTCTCTGGCGCGCCGCCGCATCTCACATGATATCATCAAGCAGGTTGGCGCTGGCCACCCAGTCCAGAGCTCGAGGCTCGGAGGCGGCCATGATCATGCACATAAAGGGGCGGCCCGTGCGCCGGTCCGTGGGGTAGATGGTGGTGGGCGTGAAGCGCCGGTTGGCCTCGACGAACTCGCAGAGCTGCTCGTAGACGCGCGGGAACTCGTGGCGCAGGAAGACGCCACGCAGTCGCAGCTCGCGCTGGATGTGGATGAAGGCCACCTCGCGCGCGCGCCGGCCAGCCTCGCCGTCCTGGTCCAGGCCTGCGGTGCCCGGTGGCGGCGTCAGGATCAGCGTCTCCATATCGGGCTCGCGACCCTGCTCCGGGGGCGGCCGTGCGGGACTGCCGGCTGCCAGTGCCACCTTGGCGAACTTGCGCACCGTGGGCCCAGGGCTACGCGGCGCGGGCGCGGGCCGGGTGGGAGCGCCAGGGGGTGTGGCGCCGGGGCCTACGGCCACTGACACGCTGAGCAGGAAGCACTCAGCCGGCTCGTAAAGGCGCCCAGCAGCCGCCAGCTCACGCGCGTAGCTGCCCAGGGGGGCCGCGTGCGTGGCCAGCTCGCGTAGGGACAGGTAGGTAGGTGACATCAGCAGCCCCTCGAGGCCAAAGCGCAGGAAGTTGTCCGCGGAGCCGGGGCTCGGAAAGCCCAGGAAGAGCACGCCGCGGCCGCGCGACAAGAAGCCAACACGTGCGATGCGCGAGAAGGCGCGGTGCACCGGACCGCTGTCGCGGCAGAACTGCAGCACGTGGCGGCACACGCTGCCCACGCGGCCATACACGCAGCGCGCCTTGTGCGCGTCCCAGTCCTCGCGGCGGCACAGGCGGGAGCAGTAGTAGGTGTAGCAGCTGTGACAGGACTTGAAGTAGAGGCAGGCATTGAACATGGTCTCGGTGCGCCGGCAGCGCGCGTTGGAGCAAGTCATCAGGTCGTCTTCGTCCGCGCTGGGCTCCGGGGACGCGTCAGCCGCCTGCCCCGCGCCCGCGGGCTCCTCGGCACTGCCGGCCGACCCCGGTGGCGAGCGCGGCGCCAGCGCGGGGGCCGCGGGGGCCCCAGGGCCCACGGGCCGTGAGTCCAGCAGGCGGCGAAGCTGGCGGCCTAGGCTGTCAGCCGCGGGGTCAGCAGCTTGACCGGCCAGGGGCCGTGAGTCGATCACCAAGTCAGTAATGAGTTCGTCTAGCTGCTCGAGGCTGCGCTGGCGGCCCGAGGTGGGGCCGTCGGGGGCGACTGGCGGGGGCGGCCGCGGGCGGCCCCCCGGCAGTTCCCAGCCCCTGGTGGTCGGGCGCTCGGCGGCGCGCAGATCGTTGTCGGTGATTGTGATCTCCGGGGTGACATACCAATTGCGGCCCGGGCCCTCGCCCACTCGGCCCTTCTCAGACAGCGATGTCTCAGACAGTGACAGCGCTGCATAGCGTCTAGGCGAGGTGGACAGGTTCACGACGACTGGCTGGCGCCGGCCTTCTGGGGATGTGCCCAGTGGCTCCCGTGCCTCTCCCCCCAGCAGGTTCTCATAGCTGCGGCCGCGTCCCAGGGGGTCCTCCCGGCGCCGCCCAGACGCCAGAATGTTGTCCCAGGAGCGTGAGTAGTGGCGTCTATCGGTGGCCAGCCGGGGCGGGCTGGTGCCGGTGCCGCCGTGCCATGAAGCGAGCAACGGGCCAGGGTCTGGGGGGGGCGCCACCTGCAGGGTTCGGTAAGGCAGTGGGCCCCAGTCGCCCCAGGCCAGGCTGCCGCGTGGATGTGGGTAAGTCCGCGCCAGGACGTCGCGGTCTCGGTACCGTCCTAAGTCCTCCGTGTAAAAGGTTCGGGTGGCGGGGTGGGCCTGGGGCTCCACAGGGGGATAGCGCGGTCCCCAGGGCTGGCCGTAGGCTCTGGGGGCCTCTCCATAGTAGGAACGGGAGGGCGGTTCGTGGACAGGGAAGGTGCGTACTTCTCCTGCATAGTAGCCGCCCCCACGCCTTGGACTGGGCCCGGGGATCTCCTCGGGCTGGAAGGGCCTGGGGAAGTAGCTGTCAAAGGGAGGGCCTGGGCTGGTCATAAAGCCGCTGGGGTGGCCCTCCGGTTCCTCCGTGTAGAAGAATTGAGTGGGGACCGGCGGGGTGGTAAAGGGCATATTTCGGCGCTCCGCGTAGTCCCGGGGCCCAGGCAGGGGCCCATCACAGTACAGCGCTCGGGGATCCGCGCTGTAGGAGTCACTGGGAGTGGGAGTGCGAGACAGAGCCACATGGCGAGGCCCGGGCACCGTGAGACCGTGGAACTGAGGGGCGGCGCGGGCCCAGGGTGTGGTCTCAATGGGCCCGCAGGGCCTCGAGCCCCGGGCGGCGTGCTGTAGCACTGCGTCGTCGGGTTTGATGTCCAGGCGGCAGCGGACATGAGGAGCAGGCCCAGTGGGTGGCTCGGGTGGGGCACAGCGGCCGGAAGCGGCGCATAAGGGCGCGATGCGGCCCGGGCCGCCCCGTTGCGGCTGCAGCTTGATGGGATGCAGCTCATTGGCGAGCGCGCGCAGCGCGGGGTATGTGGGCTCCCGGCGTGGTGACCCCTCGGCCCGCGCTGCTCGTTGGACATCCCGGCCTCGGCGCGGCAGCACTGTAGGTGAGGTGGGCGCGGGCGCGGGTGCGGGCGCGGGCGCGGGCGCGGGCGCGGGCGCTAGGCCCGGAGGCGCGCGTGGCGTGCTCTTGGAGCGGGCGCGGCGCCGGGGTTCGCTGTCGCGGGGCCGGGCACGCGGTGCTGGGGGCTCCGGTAGGGCCTCCATGGCCGCCCCATCCAGCGCCTCCAGGAAGTCGAAGCTGCGGCAGTGGCGCTTGTTGAAAGGCACGGGAGCAGCAGGCCGGGCCATGGAGCGCTCACATGGCGGGCGCGTAGACGAGGGCCCCGGGGCCGCCACCTTGATGTCCTGGTACACGGTCGACACCAACAGGTCTGGCGGGTCCGTGCGGGTCATCTTAAAAGAGGTCCCCAGGCTGGCGGCTGCAGCTCATTCGGCCTTGTGGGGCTTTCGCCCTGGGGGGGGGGGGGGAGACATGGGTCAGAGTGGCCCCTCCGCAGCCCAGGCCCCGCTACCCCCTGCGCTGGACCGACTTACCTGGGGCGCAGTGGGTAGAGCAGCCCTGGCTTTGGGCCTTGGCTGAGGCTGCAGACACTTGCTCCATGCTGGCGGCTGAAGCCCCTGCAGAAGGAACCCAGCTGTCCAGCCACTCAGGTTTCCCCCATCTACCGTGGTGGCAGACTTGGTTAGACCCCCTTTCCTGGTGCAGAACGGGGTAGGAAGGGTAGGAGTGTTGTCCCAAGGCTGCCCCCTGGTGCCCAAGGATGTGAGCACATTTGGGGCCTTACCTACAGACTTTATTGCTGCCGGCTCCGTTACCCACTGGTGACAGAAGTGCCCTCCGAGTGCACAGTGCAGAGTGAGCCCTCCCCTGGCCCTAGCCAGCTCTGCACAGTCACTGAGTCTCCTACTCCACCTGCCGAGAGGCTGGGCTTGGAACCCCTCCCCCAGCGCAGCAAGGGCTGCTACTCTGGGAACAGCTGCCTGCTTCAAGCCCCAGTCCTGAGGCCCCAGTGGGCCCTGAGGTGGCCCCATCAGGTCCAGGCATGGCCCTTAGGCTGACAAACTGGTCCATCCCACCCTTGACATCAGGTATGGTTCCAGCCAGAATAATGTCCCCAAACAATATACCTGGGCCCCCAAACCCTCTTTTCTTTGCAGAAACCTGACACCAGCTATCTTGGGGTGGTTGAAACCCCAAGCTCTTTGAGGTTTCATGACAAGCTGAGAGAGTGACCCCCAGTTTTGCAGCGTGTGCACCACAACCTGGAAAACAGGCAGAGGCTGCAAGACCACGTGGGGGCATGTGAGCTAGGGCTTATGGCTGCCCCTCTTCCTCTGAGTAGGGTACTTGGCCAGGAGGCTGCCAGCTGAGCAGGCAGAGTGGTGGGTGGGCTAAGCTCCACCCCCTTTCTCAGGAGAGAGCCCTCCCCATAGCATCTCGGGAAGGCTCCATGGAAACCCGAGGTTCCACGCCCCCGCGATGCCAGCTGGGCTGGGGTCCACCCTCTGTACCAGGCTCACATTCAGACTTGGGCCACCAGCCCCCTGTGGCGCCAGGTCCTGGACAGGCTGGAGAGGGGCTCAGATGGTGCTGAGAGGGCCCCACCTCCTCACACAGCCTGAGCAGTGTGCTCCAGGGTGAGCTGGGGGGAGGGGGATGCTAGGCCCTCACCAGTCAGGACCTCTGATCGGGTGGACCCCTCTGTGTCCCAGGTGTGCAAGGGGCCTCCTGCCAGCAGGGTTGCTCTTCTGGGTCAGGGCCACCAAGGTCCAGTGCCTGTCCCCATCCCAGCCTGGCATCCACCACAACTCTGTCCCTGGTTTATAGGACCATCCCCCTCCCGCCCCCTTCCAACCATCCTAAGCTCAAAGTCAGACCGGAATTGGGGGTCATGGCAGGGTGAGGTGAGGCTCCGCCCCAGGGAGGTGACAGCTTGGCCTTGCCACTGCCTGGTGAGGACGACACCCCCCCCCCCCCCCCCCATGGGGATGGGGTGGTCGCCCTGCTTGTGTCCCAAGCCTAATGAGTTTCGGGGGCGGCCCTCCCCACGGCACAACCTGTCCCCCAGTCCCCATCCCCGAGCAGCCCAAGCGGGATGGCCGGGGGCGGGACCCCCATCCTTGCGGGCGCCCCACCCAAGACTCCGCGCGTGGGGCAGCAGTCTCCGACCCCTTACCTGAGCTCCGCTCCCCCGCCAAACCCGCTCGGCTGTGCAGGCCCAAGCCCGCCCGCCGTCCCCCACTACGCGGCGTCTCCGCTGCATCCGCACCGCGTCCCCGTTACCGGCAGAAGCTTCGAGGCAGCGGAGCGGAGGCCGTCCGGCCGCTCAGTGCTGCCCCCGATGGCGGCCGGCAGGGTTGCACTTAAAGGGACCGCGGCCTTGGGCCTGGGACCCACGTGGCCCGCTGCTTGGCACTGGTGCTGTGCTGGGCGCTGCGTGAGGAGCCCTCTGGCGCCCATAGGGTGCAGGCCTGAGGTTTAACCAGGGGACCTGCCGGTCCTGCCAGCTCCCACCTGTCAGGGCATGGGAGCAAGCCTCTGGGCTTCGGACAGCTCCCATGATCCACACCTGGGGTTGGGCCCAGGCAGGAGCATATGGGCTGCTCTCCACCCGCCCTGCTGGCTGTGATGCAGTGCTGGAGGCGCCAAACTCTCTGCAGGTACCTGGGGCCATATGGCCCCCAGGCTGGACTGAGGCCTGAAGCCTTTCCCTAGGATGCAAAACCTCTCCCAGGCACCCTTTCTCCCCCATGTTCAGTGTCCAGGCAGGCAGGGGCTGTCACTGCCCAGGGCAGGTCTGCATGTGGCCCACTCCAGCCCTGCCAGTCACCCCTTAACAAGATGCTGAGCCGGGGGACATTCCAGCTGGGCAGGAGTGGATCACTGACACCTTCCGCTCCGGAGGGTGGGACCTGTCCCACTGTGGGTCCATGAGATGTGGGGCCTGGGTAAGTTCATGACATTCGTGGGCTCCACAAAGATGGTGACCTCACAGGCTGTGGGCTAAGGGAAGTCCCTACATGACAGCTTGGTGCTTGCTCAGTGACTGCTGTCCCACTGCCCCCCGCCCCCCAACCCCAGGTTCAAAACTCTAGGAACAGGCCCAGCTGCTGTGGCTCCGTGGTGAGCATCGACCCTGCATCAAGAGGTCGCTGGTTCAATTCCCGTCAGGACACATGCCCAGGTTGTGGGCCTGATCCCCAGTGGGGGCGTGCAGGAGGCAGCCAGTCGGTGTTCTCTCTCATCGATGTTTCTATCTCTCCCTCTTCCTTCGTCTTTCTCTAAAATCAAGAAAAAAACCAAAAAACTCTAGGAACAGAAATTAGGGAAAGGGAGGGTTATCTGACTGGGAGGGGGTGCCCAGCCTGCCCACTCCTGGAGGGAGGGGCAGAGACAGTGTCAAAGCCATTACCATGGCAACTATTGGTGGGTGGGGCTGGGGCTGCAGGCAGCCTGGACGGGGCAGAGCTGAGAGATTCCTGGAGGGAGTAGGGAGGTAGTTGGGTCAGGATGAGGACGGCTGCAGGCGGGCAGAACACAGGACACACGCCTGCCCTCAGAGAGCTGGGCACTTCCGTGTAGTCCTGGGTGGACGTTGATGGACATAGGGGCATGCTGGCCCGGCCTGGACAGCACACGGCTCTTGTGGGCTGGGCCTGATGGGAAGTCCTCCAAAGACCACTCCTGGCCAGTGGTGCTTGAAGGTGGCCTATCCCAGCGGGCAGCAGCCCTTCTGGGAATAAAGGCTCTTTGGACCAACAGGAAGGTGGCCAGGGGCAAAGGGGGCCTGTAGGCGAGTCCCAGCCGCCGCCCTGGCGCCGAGCAGTAGGAAGCAACACACACAGGCAAGCAGTAAACAGGACTTTATGGTTGGAGTCGAGTGTGGAAGGAGAAAAAGGAAATGAGTGAGGACATTCTGGCTCCGCTGGTGGCGCGCGAGCAGGTGCGACGCTGGACACGGTGCCTGGGAAGAGCCTCCCCCAGGAATGCGCGGCACTGCCCAGCGTCCGCAGACGTGCCGAGGGCCCGGTCCAGCGGTGGGCAGCCTGGTGGAGCTGCGCAGGAAGCTGAGCCTGCCCGCATGCGGTGGGCGGGGACCAGGGCGCTCCGGCCTTTGTAAACAGCCTCGCCAGCCTCCTGGGCCTCAGCCCCTCCCTGAGAAGCAACGGCCGGTGCCCGCTGCCCACTCCCTGCAGGGCGGCCCAGAACCCGCAGCGAGTACGCAGTGTGCGTGCGCCCGGGCAGCGGCCAGGTCTAAAGCTCCTCGTAGTCCCCGCCCCCGCGGAGATGGCCGCCCGGGGCCCCGCCCCCAAGGAAGGCCTCCAGTTCGTCCACGGTGGTCCTCTTGCCCCGCCGCCGGTCCTCCCGGCCCTCCTCCTTGCTCTTCTTATGCTTGCTCCTCTTCTTTGCAGCCCTTTCTTCCTCCTGGGGGTGCAGCACGGGGTCACGGGAGCGCCAGGAGACAGCCCCCCCACTGCCCGCAGGGCACTTGGGAGAGGTGTACCTCCTTGCTTTTCTTCTTCTTCTTCTTCTTCTCCTTGGAGGGAGGCCTGCCCTCTTTGTCTGCAGAGGACACCCGGTGTCAGCTCCCCCATGTCGGCCAGGTCCAGCGGGAGCACCACGGGGCCCACACCCACTGCCCCTCGGCCTCAACTGCCGGGGCCCTCGTGCCCTCGGTGACAGGCAAACACTCCAATTCCAGGACAAGCCATTCTGGGTCGCGTCCCAGGTGACACTGCTAGTTGGGGCAGGGCTGGGCTGTGCTCAGCAGGCCTGGAGACCATGCCAGGGTTTCCATGGAGGGCTGGACTCTGGGACGAGGACTGTTAACCAGCTCCCAGCAGCACCAAATGCCTCCAGTGTGGACAGTCAGATCCCTCGGGCCTGCCCCCGACCCCAAGAGTCTGGGATGTCATCGGTGCTGGACCCCAGGCAGGGCTGAGCAGGGCCTGAGGAAGGGCAGCCCTGCTGCTCTGAGGGTCCCCTGGGTAAAGGGGACAGACAAGCAGTGGCTCAGGAATGTGCCCAGGCCTCTAGCTACCTTCACCGCTGCTGGCCTTGTGGCCCGTCTCCTCGAGCCCCAGCCCGAAGAGATCCACGTCGCCCTTCACTCTGAAGGGCAGGGCGGAGGGCTTGGGGGGCGGGGGCATCTGCGCAGGGCCGGCCTCCTCATCTGTCACGTCAGAGGGGTCCTCTCGCACTGGGAACTCATCCTGGAGGGGCAGGCAGATGGGGCCGCTGTGTCACCATGTGGTTAGGCCCTACCATTTCCCGGGCAGGTGACCAACCGCCTTGAGGGCCCCCCATCCGACCCAGGGTCGGGGACAGCAGTGCCTGAGTATGGCGGCCGGGGTGCTGAAGCCCTCCGTCACCAGGATGGGCAGACGGGCCTGGGCTCGGGACGGTCACGCTGGCTCACCTCCGGCTCTGGCATCACTGTGATGCTGCCCAACATCTGGGAGCTCTCACCCCGCCCCCACCGCTCCGTCCCGGACATGTCCTTGGGCTCCTCACCGCTCTCCGCGGAGTGTCTAAGTCGCTCTCAAAGTCAGGGTCATCCATGACAAAGGACAACATCTGGGCGGCAATGGGGCCCTCGGGGTCACTCTCTGTCGACGCTGCTGACCCATCCTTCCCGTTCTTGGGCTCGGGAGAGGAGCCCTCAGCACGGCGCCCTCGTGGCTCTGCGGTTCTGGGAGCTGCACCCCTCTGTGGCTTTGGGGCCTCTGTGGAGGACCTTCAGGACAAGGAGGGGGTCAGGGGTGTGTTCCACTCCTCCTTCTGGGGCCCCTCCCGAGGACCCCAACATACTGTTGGGTCTCTGGCCTGGAGCACTTCCGGGGGGCCAGGGCAGTGGCCTCCTCTTTGGAAAGAGTGCTGTTCTCGCTGAGCACGGGGCCTGCGGGCGGCTTATCCTCAAGGTCCACGTCGTCCTGGAAAGGTGCCACCGTTGGGCGCTCTCCAGGGGCCTCCCCATCGCTGCGGGGGAGGGGCAAGGAAGTCAGTAAGGAAGGGGCGGGGCACCCGGCTGCCCATGTTGAGCGCCGGAGTCGCAGGCGCCCACAGGCACTGGACACCGGCTGCTGCCCTCGTGCTCGGCTCCCGTGGGGACTCGGCGAGGGGCCTCCTCCGGGCCCCTCTGGGATGCTCTGCGGAGGCCCCTCGGCTGTGGGGCAGCGCGGAGGCCTGCAGGAGGGCGTGGGGTGGGTCCAAGGAGAAGGAAGGGGACGCCGCCTGCTCCTTGCAGGACGTGGGGTGAGGGGGCCCACACGTGGTGTTGGACACTCGGGCAGGGCATGCGGCCGGGCCCAAGGGCAAGGCTGAAGTCAGCTGCTGCCCCAAACGGTGCCATCGAGGGCACAGGTCTGTGGCGCACAGGCCTGGCACCACCCTTACCTGTCACTGTCCCGAGGGACCTCGGCCTCAGCTGTCCTCTCGCCCCTCGGGAGGGCTCCATCATCCAGGAAGCTGTGGTCAAAGCTGTCTGCAGGGACAAACTCCTCCACGTCCCGGACTTGCGCGGCAGGCTCTGCAGCTGGGGCCGGATCTGTGCCCACAGGGCCAGGACGCAAGCAGGGGTTGGCCTGTGACTAGGCATCAAGCTGCCCACCCAGGAGGAAGGGGACCCTGTCCCGGTCTGAGGAGCTCACAGGGCCAGGGTGATGATGCCATCACCACCTGGGCTCCCACACCTCCTGAGGGGCCGCCCGGGCCTACCTGGGGGGGGAGGGGCCACCTCAGGAGCTGGTGAGGTCCCAAACAGCCGGGAGATGATGCTGCGTCGTGGGGCCGGAGCGGGGACCACAGGGTTTGCCGGGGGTAGAGGAGCCTCCGAGGGGGACAGCGGGGAGGGGCAGGCTGCGGGGGCGTGGGGGGGCAGCGGTGGGGCTGGCTGGGGCGTGCTGGGGCTGGAGCTCCCCGTGGACATGGCGCTCAGAGGGACCACAGGTGACTGGGAGCCTGAGGACGGGCTCTGCCCGTTGGCCGCCAGTGGGGACGCGTGGCCGCGGCTGCGCGCCTCCATCATCTCGAGGAAGCTGGGGGCACAGGGCAGCAGTGAGAAGCCGGCTCCCTCACCTGGTTCCCAGTGAGGGGCGCTCCTGTCCTCGCTCAGCAGCCCTCACACCCACCCCTTCGTCGAGCAGAGCACCCGAGGGAGAGGGGGCTGGGCTGGCAGCCAGCCATGCCCCTCCCCACCGTGCCCTCCGAGCCCGTTCGGAAGGCAGGACTGAGCCTGGGACAAGCCCTGCTGTCCTGGCCCGAGGGCCACTGTGTTCTCTTCAAGCGGGCTTTCCCACAGGCCTGGACCCTGTCTGCAGGCGGGGGCCCGGGGGCCCGGGCTGAGCATCTCACCCTCACTTTGGACTCTGGGGTTGGGGTCTGGCGCAGGCTGGGAGTGCAGTCCAGCCTCTGGTCCCACAGCAGGGCCGGCTCAGCCCTCAGCCAGCCCCTCTCCTGTGGCTGTGGCCCGGGGACACCTGAGCAGCCCCAGCTCCCCAGAGGCACCGTCCTGGGCAGGGGTGCCAGTGCTGCCTCCCAGGGACAAGGTGGTGAAGCGGGCACCCAGCAACCCGTGGAAACGCCCTTCTGCTTCCAGGCCAGCAGCCACACGTGGCCCTGGGGAGCCCCCAGGGAGACTCCTGCTGGGGGAGGCAGGGGTGCGAAGGTCCTGCTGGGCTGCAACCAGAACCGGCGCTCCCGGGCCATGAGCACAGCTGGGCCCGGCACTCAGGGCAGCTCAGGGGCCGCCGCCCAGGAGCCAGCGCCCTTCCCAGAGCTGTGGGGCGCGGCCAGGCTGCTGCCGGCTGGAACCCCAGGACCCCGACAGAGCAGAGGTCTGCTCAGCAACAGGCCGGGCGGGGACGCTGCCCTGCTCTGGACCCCTCCCTCTCTGTCCAGGACCGGAAGGTTCCATTCCCCCCCATAGCCCTCCCAAGGCTGAAGACTCGAGCTGGTCTCGTCGGGGCCTTGGGTGGAACATGACCTGGTCAGTGGCAGCTGGCACCACGGCCATGCGGCCAACAGGCGAGGCTGCTCTGGGCAGAGGCAGGTGCAGTGACAGCAGCTGCCCCGTGTGCCCTTCAGCTCAGAGGCACCTGGGTCCAGTTGGGACAATTACAGAGCCCAGCTCTAACGGGCTCGGTGGGTAAAGGAGGCAGATGCTGAGGCGCCCGCCCGCCCGCAGGAGCATCTGCAGGACCAGGAAGCTCCTCTCCAAAGCCAGGTGGCTGCCACCGCGATGTAACCGCCGTGTTCTAGGCGAGGGCGCACGCCACTCGTTCATCACTGACACAGAACCCGACTCAGGGCAGAAGGGGCTGCGGGCCTCAGGGCGCAGCGGGGCCACCCTCACCCCCTCCTGCAGGGCCTGAGCTCCGTTCTCCCAGCACCACCTCCACTGTGGCAACGACCCGGATTCTTGCAGTCACACAGCCACCCTGGCCGACGGGTCTGCTGGGATGGTGGCGCTGCCCGTCTCGCCAACGCAGACCCCGACGCTTAGCCCTGCCTCCGGTCTAGCCTCTGGGCCACCCCGGGCTGCCGTACATGCCATAGTTCTGGTCCTCGGTCTCCTGCTGCACCGACAGCTCCTCCAGCGTGGCGTCGATGTCCAGCTGGTTGGTCTCCAGCTGCCGCAGCAGGGTCTCTCTCTGCAGGACGGGAGCAGGTGCCCGAGAGGAAAAGCGCAGTTGCAGTGACTGCCCCTCCCCACCTGTGACCCCACTCGGCCAGCCACTGATGAGCCAAGGGCAGCCAGCACGGGGCACGGAGACCAGGAGACCCACACAACCGCATCCGCATGGCCACGTGACACCTGAGGTGCTCGGCGTAGCTACGATGACGATGTCAGTGCCCATTTACACAGGTGCCCCAAGGGCCGCCAGGGCCAGCCCAGCGAAGTCTCAGTGGTGATGGCGCCCCAGGTTAGCTGCCACCTGCGTGCGAGGGAGGGGCGTCCCTGTGCCCGAGCAGCACCTGGGAGGGCAGGGCAGTGCTCACCTGGAGCTGCAGGAACGGGATGTTGAAGAACTTATGAAGGTACTTCAGGCCGAAGCTGTTCTTCATGGAGGACTCAGCATAGCGGAAGTAGGAGGAGCCCGGTGGTCTGCTCGCGGAGAGAAGAGAGAGGCCCTGGTCAGAGAGTCAAGGACTGAGCCAGGCTGCCCTTCTGCCCCATCCTGTTTGAGGTGCCTTCCGCAGGTACTTGGGCCCAGAGCCAAGCCTCGGTGGCTCCGCTCAGCCAGGTGCCTGCAGGGTGCTGCCTCCCCTGGGCTCATGCCCCCTCCCCGCCCCGCCCTGTGTGGTGCCGGGAAGCCAGCTGCCTGCACTCTCGGTCCTCAGTCTGCTCCCTTGGGCCGAGCCCGCCCCCCGCCCGCCCTCCCGCAGGATCCACCCCGCCTCGGCCCCGTGAGGGCTCCCGCAGGCCCACCTGTCCAGGCTGTCCAGGAGGCCGCGCACGTCGTCGGGCAGGACGACGCGGTGCTCGCCCATGTCGCGGCAGTTGCCCAGCACACACACTGGCACGTGGGTCGGCACCTTGGGCAGCTCCCGAACGACGTAGCTGAAGGTCCTTCAGGGCACACGTGAGGAGAGACCCGCCTGAGTTCCAGCCCTGAGCCCAGCCCCGGGGAGCGCACGTCCCGGACCCAGGGGTCACGGGGAGCACAGTGCACGGCGGCACCCCCAGTGCCGCCCCGATCCACAAAGCAGCCTTGGTCTTGCCACTGCAGCTGCTCGAGGGTCTCCTTCCTGCGCATATCCTTTCCGGACTTTTGTACACGCAGAGGCCCGAGGGCTCCCCGAGGTGTCCCTTCTGCTGGCTCAGGGCTTCGCTTCTCAGTGACGTGAGGGTGCCGTACGGCCCCTGGCACAGGGCCCCCCCTCCGGGGCTGTGCCGTAGGGAGTGACCAACGGGAGTGTGACAACTGCCCCACCAGAGGAGGCCGAGACAAGTCAGAAGTGCGCGCACCGCTTGCACCCTGGCTCCCCTTCTTCACCTGCACGTGCACTGCAGCTGGCAGAGGCCAATGGCGCCTGCCCTCCTGCCCTGGGGACGGCCGTGCAACAGGCATGACCTCTCACCCAGCAAAGCTCCAGGACCCCACAACGATACGGAGCCGCCGTGAACTGTCCACGCGGAAGCTCACAGGAGAGTCACTGGACTCCCTGGCCCTGGGCTTCCCTAGCACGACCCCAAGGAGCACACAGCTGCTTTTTGTGCAGATGCCTATGTCTCCAATGTGAGGGACGCGGCCCGAGGCACACAGCTGCCGGAGCCCAGCACTGCAGGAGATCAGTGCTCGCGATGCTGGGGGCCGGGCGCCCGTGAGAGATGGACGTGAGCAATGGACGCGGCCCGAGGCACACAGCTGCTGGAGCCCAGCACTGCAGGAGATCAGTGCTCGCGATGCTGGGAGCCGGGCGCCCGTGAGAGATGGACGTGAGCAATGGACGCGGCCCGAGGCACACAGCTGCTGGAGCCCAGCACTGCGGGAGACCAGTGCTCGCGATGCTGGGGGCCGGGCGCCCGTGAGAGATGGACGTGAGCAATGGACGCGGCCCGAGGCACACAGCTGCTGGAGCCCTGCACTGCGGGAGACCAGGGCTCGCGATGCTGGGGGCCGGGCGCCAGCAGCAGTCTGTCCCAGGGGCTAGTCTACGAACGAGTGGGCTCCACGTGCAGTAACAGCAGTAACCCGGAAAAGCAGGACGCGCACCCAGAGGCTGTTTCTAAAACAGGCTGCCAGGCCCTGGCTGGTTTGGCTCAGTGGTTAGAGCATCAGCCTGTGGTCCAGAGAGACCCGGGTTCGGTTCCCGCTAAGGGCGTGTACCTCGGTTGCAGTTTGTCCCCGGCCCTGGTTGGTCGTGCTGGTGGCAGCCACTCGATGTGTCCCTTCACATCGATGTTTCTCTCTCTCTCTCCCTTCCTCTCTCTCCCTCCTGCTCTATCTGAACAAAAAATGGAAAAATGTCCTCGGTTGAGGATTAAAAAAAAAAAAAAAAGGAAAAATGTCCTCGGGTGAGGATAAAAAAATAAAAAATAAATAAGTAAGATAAAACAGGCAGTCAGCTCCGTTTTTGGTGGCACCTCGGAGTGGCCCGAGGCTGCCATGGGAGAAAGGCCACCTGGGGGCTGGCTGTGGCGCAGCTGCCTGGGCTGCACCGGCTGGTGCGCTGGCTCAGAGCTCCCGGTGTCCTCGAGTCGGGAGCCCCGGCGTCAGGCGGGACAGGCACCAAGTCCCACGCTTCCCTGCAGACACATCAAAGGTGTCGTCCCACATGGCTCCACGCAGTGTCCTGAGAGCCGGCGCCCGGCACCCTGCCCTCGCCCGAGCCAGCCTGCCCCTACGGACAGACGCCCACACATGCGGCCAGGGCAGGGCTCTCTGCGCTTAGCTGCCTGCGTGCACAGCCTGCTGGCCCCCGAGAGCTTCTGGTGCCAGTGGTGACGCCAACGTAACTGCACCTGCTGGACCAATGGCATGTCCCTCGAGGTGGTGTGCTATGAGGAGCTGTGATGGTCCCCCGGCCAGCCCCCTTACCACTGCTTGGTGATGTCAAACATCATGACCACCCCATTACAGTTCTTGTACACGTCCAGGAACTCGGCGTCCAGGGCCATCTCAGACTCCGCCTGGGGACAAGAAGGAGTCGGCTATGAGAGACGTGGCTGTGGGTGGGGCCCCACCGGTGTGAACCCACAGCTCCTGGAAAAGGCCGAACAGGACTTTTACAATCTGAAAAGATAACAGCTATGTTCATTTTGGAAAAAATATGTAAGCACAAGACTATTTGGTGTGGGGGCGAAACCTCGGCTTCGAAGAGTCTGGCAGTAACTATTTCAGACTCGGGCCACTTTGACTCTGCCCGACCTGGGTGGGTCTTCTGCACTGGTGCAGCAGCACCTCTCAGTGCCCCGAGCGCACCTGCCAGCAGAGGAGACGTTCGCAGACCTTCCAGGGCACACAGGCCGAGCGGAGCAGCAGCCCACCACACAGACGGGCCAGGTGGCCTTTAACCTTCCTGCATGAAGGGGAGCAGGGAGGCTGCCCACAGCCCGAGGCCGACTGCGGAGGTAGGACAGGAGCAGGGCCCTGGGAAGCGATGGTCAGCCCAACGTCCGTGTCAAAGGCGGTGGCCATGTGCCAGCCCACCGGGAGCCACTCATGGTGTGGAGGCCTGTGTTTAAGACCTGAGGCCTCTGATGGGGGTACGAGCTGGCCGGGTCACTAAGCCCCGCTCAGCCACTCAGACTGCAGAGGGTATGCAGGATCACGGACACGCGATGTGACTGCGGGCAGCCGGGGTCCTGAGAGCCGCTGGGACGGGCAGGCAGAGGGGTCTGCAGAGCGGACGTCCGCACCACCCACACGGAGGACCCAGGCACGATGCCGCTTACCTCCTGGGGGTCGTTCTCCATCTTCAAGCCATCGCCTCGCTTCTTACATTTTCCTTAGTAAAGACACACAGAAGGACCAGGTGGGCTCTCTGTGTCCAAGGATGGCCAGCGGCAGGAGCACCCCTTCCCTGTCCCACTGCCCCCACACCCCAGCCCCACCCTCAGACTGGACGCCCCAGAAGCTGAGCCCCCACACGAAGGCACCAGAGCACCCTTGGGGTGGCCTCCTTGGCAGCTCTGGTTGCCGCAGTCCAGCCCGGAGAGACGCCCCAAAGGGCTGCCGGCAGCTGGGCCGTGAAAACACGGGGCAGGTCTAGGGGTACAGCAGGCTGCCCAGGAGACGCCCGATGCCCCAGCAGGTCTAAGTGTACAGCAGGCTGCCCAGGAGACGCCCCGATGCCCCAGCAGGTCTAAGGGTACAGCAGGCTGCCCAGGAGACGCCCGATGCCCCAGCAGGTCTAAGGGTACAGCAGGCTGCCCAGGAGACGCCCCGATGCCCCAGAAGGTCTGGCTTCAAGTAAGGGCACGTCCTCCGTGAGTGAAGGGCCCCAGCCCAGCCCCTGAGGGGCTGCTTCGGAGCCCACGGCCGCTCCCCGAGCTAGTGCTGAGGGGCAAGCTGGACGCGGGCCTGAGAAGGCCCTGGAGCTAGAGCTGGGCACCAGTGCCTCCAGGTGACACCGCGCCCCCTCCCGGCACAGCTGAGACACTTCTTTCCTTTTTTAAAAATCCTCACCCGAGCCCTGGCCAGTTTGGCTCAGCGGTTAGAGCGTCGGCCTGCGGTCTGGAGAGACCCGGGTTCGGTTCCCGCTAAGGGCACGTACTTCGGTTGCAGTTTGTCCCTGGCCCTGGTTGGTCGTGTGGGTGGCAGCCACTCGATGTGTCCCTTCACATTGATGTTTCTCTCTCTCTCTCCCTTCCTCTCTCTCCCTCCCACTCTATCTGTACAAAAAAAAAAAATATCCTCGGGTGAGGATAAAAAATAAATAAATAAATAAAAATAAATAAAAATCCTCACCCGAGGATATTTTTTTACATTTTTGTTCAGATAGAGTAGAAGGAAGAAACATTGACGTGAGAGAGACACGTCGACTGGTTGCCTCCCACACGACCCCAACCAGGGCTGGGGGACGAACCGCAACCAAGGTACATGCCCTTGACCGGAATCGAACCCGTGACTCATTGGTCCATGGGCCAATGCTCTAACCGCTGAGCCCTGGCGGTTTGACTCAGTGGTTAGAGCGTTGGCCCACAGACCAGAGAGACCCGGGTTCGGTTCCAGCTAAGGGCACGTACTTCAGTTGTAGTTTGTCCCCGGCCCTGGTTGGGGTCATGTGGGTGACGACCAGTCGATGTATCTCTCATGTTGATGTTTCTCTCTCCCTCTCTTCCTCCCGCTCTATATGAAGACAAGTGCAAAAATGTCCTCGGGTGAGCATAAAAAAATTAAATAAAAAATAACCACTAAGCTAGACCAGCTAGGGCACAGCTGAGACATTTCTAACAGGAGGAAGGACTGTTCTCGCCTATACCCCAGACTCAGAGCAGCAGGCTGGGCAAAACTAACAAACAAACCCCCAGAACAAATTGGGGTTCTTTTATTAAAATAACCAACCTGTGCCCTGGCCGGTGTTGCTCAGTGGTTAGAGCATCAGCCCGTGGACCAGAGACATGGGTTCGATTCTGATCAAGGGCACGTACCTCAGTTGGGGTTTGGTCCCCGGCCCTGGTTGGGGTCATGCGGGAGGCAACCCATCAATGTGTCCCTCTCAGTGATGTTTCCCTCCCTCCCTCCCTCCCTCCCTCCCTCCCTCCCTCCCTCCCACTCTATCTGAAGATAAATGGAAAAATATCCTCGGGTGAGGACTGAAAAACCACCTCTGCCTCTTTTCACAGCTTTCCCGAGTCCCACCACCTCTGACCCGTCCACAGCGAACAAGCTGGGGTGGCAGAGAGAAGGCCACTTCCCTCAGCTCAGAAAGGGTCTCACCCACTGCCCCGTGCTCGGGTTCAGGGGTGAGACAGGGGTTCGAGCAGCACAGACCTCGGCCCTGACAGGTGACTGCTGTCACACCTCCGCCTGCCACCGTGCGCGGGGAGCGGGCCCCGGACCCAGAACTACCCGGAACGTCAGCACCGCCCCAGGCCTCCTCTGGCCGGGGCGCCCGCGAGATGCTGCTGCCCCGCCACGCAGTGCGCAGGGCTGGCCCTGTCTGACAGAACCCGCAGAGGCCAAGGACAGGCACACGAGCCGGGCACAGGAGGGCTCTTTTCTTTACAGGACAAAGCATGAAAGAGAAAGTGCTTGAAATAAAGACACTATTTACCTTTGTCAACTACATCCCAGACCTCAACTTTCACGATGTCATCAGTGGCTAAAACGGAAAAGACAAAGATTAGTGCTCAAGGGACCTGCTAGTGTCAAACTAGCTTTCAGGGTCTGTGCAGGTGCCACAGGAGACACAGGTCTCTCCCTGGGTGCTGGCCCAGGAGCTCTGCACATGCTGTGGCCTGGGAAGCTCCCCCCAAGGTGGCAGGCAGGTGCATGGCAGTGGGCCCACCCCCCAGCCCAGGGATTCTGAGGGGAGCCGCGGTGCCCCTGCCTAGGGCGGGGTGGGTGGGTGCAGCTTCTTGTGCTGCCCAAGGCTGCAGTCAGCCCTGCTGCAAGGCCATCCAGTGGTCCCCGGATGCGGCCTGGCGCCACTAAGAGACTCAGAACTCCCACAAAGGTCCCGTGTATCCTGCTGTTGGACCCACTAGATTTCTTCAGTGAAAAGCAATGTTTCAAGGTCTCATGATTCCCAAACACCCGAAGCAGCTCCTCCACCCGCTGGAGGCTGCCAGGCATGCCCTGCCAGAGCCGGGCTTTCGAACCCTGAAGCCGGGCCTGGCTCTGCCCCAGGCCCCCTGCTGGTGGAGCAAGGCCACCGCAGAGCAGCAGCAGCCACCCTGGCTCCGGGGAGGGGGGTGCACCCCGTGAAGCCAGAGCTTTTGCCCTTCCAGGATCTCCAGGCTCAAGAGTGGGGGCCTTGGACCCAGTCCCCCCCACGGAGCCCCTGCCACCCTGTGTGCTTCTCTTGGAGGGGATTTCAGGGCGTCCCAACAGCAACTTTAATGACAGCAGCTCTGAGGTCACCGAGGCCCCACACGTCGTTTCCATGCCAACACCAGGCTGAGGAAGGTGTCTCCGGGGAACCAAGGCCAGGAAGGGCGTGGACGCCAGCCCCAGCCTGCAGGGCAGCCGCGGCCCCCCAGCCCTGCCCGCGCCCAGCCTCACTCTTGTAGTTCCAGTGGATGCTGGTGACCTGGATCTCCTGAGTGGGGATGTACTCCTCCACAAACTTCCTGCCCTGCAGCCGGTGCCACAGCGCGGTCTTGCCCGTGTTCCTGTCTCCTCGGATCACTATCTTCACTGGCGGGAGAGAAGAGGGCAGATCAGGTACACAGACCAGAGCAAAGCAGTCCCGCACTTCACCCACAGCCGCGCAGCTGTCTCCGCACAGACCCCGGCCTGAGTGGCTGGCAAGCGGGGAGGAGCCAGGTGCCAGGGGCAGGCCAGTGGGGCCCGTGGGGCCCTCAGTGCCCCCGGGGCGGTGGGACCTCTGCTCTCCCTCTCTGTTCCACTGCAGAAGACCCAGGAGGCATTTCCTCTCGGGCCGGCGCAGTGATACCTGCTCGGACTTTGCACTCACTGGAAAGTGTCTCCCCTAGGGCTGGACTCCGGCAGGGGCAGGGGCGGGGGCAGGGGCAGGCTGGGCTGCCAGAGCTGGGCGGGGCAGGTTCCCGGGTCCCCGGCGGTTTGCTCTGAACCCGCTTCTCCCCAGCTCTGTATTCCAGTGCCCAATCCTGCAGAGCGCAGGCCTCTGGAGACCACAGGTGGGGTCAGCGCAGAAAGCCCGTGTTCCATCTTGCCCCTTCGACAAGTATTTCCTGAGTGGCCCACGTGAGGAGCCCAGCACGCGACGGGGGACAAGTGAGGGACAAGCGAGGACTGAGGCGGGCCAGGGCCAGAGCCACCGCGCCCGCAGCAGTGTGGACTTCCAGCTGCCCCCTAGAGGAGGCAGGTCCAGCAGGAGGGCAGCTGGCAGAGTCCTGCAGAGCCAGTGGGGGCAAGGACCAGGGGCAGGCTGGGAGCGACACTGGCCGGCGCCACCCCTCCCTGTACCTGATGTTTGGAAGATCAGCAGTATCTTTACTCTTTTTAACACTCACACTCGCTGTAATAAAGTCTAAAGTTAATAAACGTCCTTGTCTTAAACACAGGGACTTCAGAATGCCTTAATTCTGACCTGCCCCTCCGGGGGAGGTGCTGACTTCTGGGGTTTTCGTCTCTCCGTCTGCGTTCCCGTATTAATCATCGTCATCCACAGAAAGTGTGTCAAGACGTCGCCCAGCTCACCAGCTTCTGCGCCTTTGAATCCTGCGGCCCCTCTGAGCTCCGTTTCCATCTGTCTGGAGCAGCCGTTCTCAACCTGTGGGTCGTGACCCCTTTGGGGGTTGAACGACCCTTTCACGCGGGTCCCCTAAAACCATCGGAAAACACATATTTCCGATGGTCTTAGAGACCGAGACACCGCTCCTCTGTCCACCTCCAGGCGGGTCCGCCCACACACAACATGAGGAACAGTAATAAAGGATCGTGGCACTAGGAAGGTTGAGAACCACTGGTCTAGAGTAACCCTCAGGATCGTTCCAGCAAGAACCTGGGCACAGTGAGATGTCCATCTTGGACTGGGACAGCCTCATCAGCTGCTCCCGAACAGCTGTTTACTTGGTGCTGAGTGTGAGGCTGACAGGACTGTCCCAAGGCCACCATGCGACCAGCCACCCCCCTGCAGCAGTCTTTTTGCTCTGGTGGCTTCCACAACTTTTCTTTTTCATTCTGATCTTCCGAAAATATCCAATGACATGCCCAGCTGCAGATGTTTTTAAAACCTTGAACTCAGCCCCGGCCGGTCTGGCTCAGCGGTTAGAGTGTTGGCCCACGGACCAGTGAGTCCCGGGTTCAGTTCCCGCTAGAGGCACGTACCTTGGTTGTAGTTTGTCCCCAGCCCCAGTTGGGGTTGTGTGGGTGGCAGCCACTCGATGTGTCTCTCTCACATCAATGTTTCTCTCTCTCTCTCTCTCTCTCTCTCTCTCTCTCTCTCTCTTCCTCCCTTTCACCTTCCTGTTCTATCTGAAAATATATGCAAAAATGTCCTTGGGTGAGAATTTTAAAAAAAGTAACCAGCCCCTACTTTTAAGTTAAAAAGTCAGATCAATGTCAGAACCTTGGACACTGGCTCAAATAAGCTGAACAAGTGATTCACTAGAAAACTTGAATTAAATCCCCGCAGAAGTGACAAGAGCAGCCCTCACCAAAGAAGCATGTGGCAAAGTAGCTGTTTTACTAGACAGTAACTTTCCACTTCCACTGTCTGCTTTCGTCCGTGAAGACAGTGCAGAAAGCAGGCTCAGCTATAGAACCCACGAATCTCTTTCACCCCCCCCCATTCGATATTAATTCACTCACATCCCCACACATTTCCTGAAAAACAGAATCATTTTCTTTTGAACCAAAAAAGAGCAGCACATGTTTATGGCTGAAGCCAGCGTGCAGCCACTTCTGCAGGGGACATGCTGCCCTCTCGCCCTGCCCCTGTCCTTGCACAGGGATCCAACAAGCTCCCCACGACCCCCTGCTCCTGGGCACCTTGGCCCGTTCCGCAGCAGTCCCTTCTGCTCCAAGCCCGCACAGTTCTCATTCACAGTTCTCAGTGGCCTGCGGGCATGGCTTTCGGAGAGGGCGTCTCTCCGGACCTCACCCGGAACACACCTTCTGCCCCCCCCCCCACCTCCAGCCTGCCCTGTGATCTTGCTCCAAGCTCTAACCCTACCCTGCTCCCACAGCCCTCAACCTTTCACACAGGCCCAGGCTCACTCACTTCCTGTGTTCACTGCGTGCCCTGCCCTCCATCCCCACTGGGATGCAAGCCCCACAAGGCAGAGATCGGTGTCTGGGTTTCCACTGGCGAACACAATAAATATTTGCTGAGTAAATGAACACTAGAGAAGGAAGACCCATAAAAGAAAACGTGGCAGGTCACGGACAGCAGAGGCTCGGCAATTTGCAAATCAGCCCTACTGGGGCAGGTCAAATCATTTGCTAAACTCAGCTGTCTTTTTCCTAAAGGAAAAGCTCTCTTGCCCTAAAATCAACCTCCCAAAGAGTGTCTAGTGAGGAAGAATTCCAGTTCATGTTAAGTTCTAGCCCTGAAATCCAGTGTCCCATGGCTTTGCTGTGAGAACGCAGTCCTGGGCACCAGCCGTCCTGGGCACCAGCCGTCCTGGGCACCAGCCGTCCTGGGCACTCCGGTGCCTGGCACTTCCTCACCGGGACGCTGCCCCACGGAAAGCGTCTCCACAAACAAGGCTGATGAATTGTCTAGTTGCCAAAGAAAGGGTGGACCAATTCAGGTCGCATTTTTCCTTCCACTCTACATGCAAATGACTTCCACACGCAAGGACGCCAGGCGTCTGTGACAGGGCTCACTTCTCATTATTACAGCAACCGAACAGAAAATGCCTACTTGCCCCAGAAGGACAATCTTCTGTAAGAAAAACATACTTGGAAATCAACTCTTACCTATAAAACCCTGAGTCTCTAACGATCACACTGCTGGTTTGTTCCTCTAAGTAAGTCACCTCGGAAAATAAACTAGAAACATTCTATTCTAATAACAAAGGAAGTTAGACATTTTGAAATTGCATATTATTCAATTACAGAAACAACATCCCTCTCGATTTTAATTCAGGTCCAAATCTCAATTTCTGTCCATCTCAACGCCTTTCATTTAGTCTCAGGAGATCATAACCTGTCCCTCAACTACCTGAGGTTGGGGTGTCTTCTCTGGACAACTCCACTGCCCCTTTCCTTTGGCCCTTTGGACACTAGGGGATGTATGTGGCCACCAGGGAGGGCTTTCCAGAGGGAACAGTTTCCAGTTTCCAGGTCTAATTTCCAAAGGACTGGAGTTAAGTTTGAAATACCACCATACGTAATAAAATTAAATAGGGGACCCACACGTAGATTTGAAAGATTTGTGAAATATATATTTTGAATTATTATTCTCTCCTCTGAATGGGAGAGAAATACATACAAAACTGTGAGTGGAGCCCTCCCTGGCTGGTTTGGCTCAGCAGTTACAGTGTCGGCCTGTGGACCGAAGGGTCTCGGGTTCGATTCTGGTCAAGGGCACACACCTGGGTTGCAAGTTCGATCTCTGGACCTGGTTGGGATCATGCAGGAGGCAGCAAAACAATGTGTCTCTCTCACATCCAAGTTTCTCTCTCTCTCTTTCTCTTTCCCTCCCTCCCTCCCACTCTCTCTGAAAATCAATGAAAAAATATCCTCAGGCGAGGATTAAACAAACAAAAAAAGTGCCTTGGCCAGTTGCTCAGTGGTTAGCGCATCTGAGCATCAGCCCTGATTCCAGTTAGGGGCACGTACCTCACTTGCAGTTCGGTCTTTGGTCCAGGTCGAGTGGGAGGCAGCTGGTCCATCACATCATCCCCCCCCCCAATCTATCTGAGGATAAAGGGACAAAAATATCCTCGGGTGAGGATTAGGAAGAAAAAGTGATTGGAACTCTCTCTCTCTCTCTCTTTTTAATCCTCACTGGAGAGCATGTTTTTCATTGATTCTAGAAAGAGAGGAAAGGAGAGGGTGAGAGAGAGAGGGGGAAACATCCACGTGAGAGAGGGACACGGATGGGCTGCCTCAGCTGCCCCTGTCCGGGTGGAACCTGCAGCCTGGGTACCTGCCCTGACTACAGGCCGATGCTCCCACCCACTGAGCCGCACCGGCCAAGGCAGAAATGACCTCTGTCTTAAACCTGCACCCAAGTTTTTCCAGCCATTTCTTAATGTCACACATCATCACCGAAATACGTCATCGAAGACTGGAGGGCTCCCCTTAAAGGAGCAAAGAGGGGAGAAGGCCCCAAACCTGCAGCATGTAGGGAAGCACTGGAGAGGGACACGACCTGAAAGGACATTGGGAGCCTATAAATACTGCTAGGAAGAGGCCGGCGAGACGGACACACTGAAAAGAGGTCAAGAAGCCAGCATCTAGGAGCCACACGATTTACATAATTTATAACAGACGACGGAAACGTCCTGGGCTCTGGGGCAGCTGTAAATAGCTCCTCCTTCCCGCAGGGAAAGGTCTCCTACGATAACAAGTGAGCGTCTGTGTGCCTTCTGGAGCATAACTAAATATACCCCTTACAAATGCTTCTTTAAAAAAGAAAAACACTGGCGGGGGAGGGGGTGGGGAGCAAGAATGTGTGGCGTCGCTGATATTCCGCCTTCAAAGAAAAACCCCGCAGCGCACAACCAGGGCCGGGCGATCAGCTGCCTGGCGGAAGGCCCCCGCGCCCCCTGCGCCCCCGCGCCCCCTGCGCAGGGTGGCGGCCCACGGAGCTCTCCCCACGTTATGTAAGAACCCCTCTCGGCCGAGGTCACCTGGGCGCGGCCGGGGCGCAGGGCGCACCTGGGACGGAAGCCACCCGGCCCACCGGCACCGTGCAAACCGAAGGCAGGTTTCTAACCGGGCCAGCGTTCCCCGGGGACGACCCACGGGTCCGAGGGGAGCGCCCGCAACGTGCCGGCACAGGCCGGGGCTCCGCACACCCCGAGCATCACCCCGCAGGCGGCCCGGCCCCCCGGCGCTTCCCGGGCCGGCCGGCCGACCCCTCCCCACGCCCCGCACTCACTGTTGTACTGCACTCCCTTGGCGAAGCGCCGCTGCAGCGCCTGGTTCATGGACTGCAGTCCGGCGGGGATGTTCTTCTCGCGGCCCGGAGCCGGCTCCGACCCCACCAGCTTCTTGAGCGCGGAAAACATCTTCCCGCTCCCGCGTCCGAGCTCGGCGTGGCCCGCGAGCTCAGCGGCGGCGGCGCGGCGCGGGTCGCACCATGCCCCGCGTCCCGGCGGCCGGGCACCTGCTTCGAAGGCCGCTCGGGGATTCAGCCCCGGCGACTGCGCTCCGGGCCCTTCGGCCCCCCGTGCGGCCGCCCTCCGCCCGCCAGCGCCGCCATCTTGGCACCGGCTCAGCAGGACGCGCGGCTACGGGGCGCCGGGAGGACCAAGAGAGTGCGGCGGCGCGCGTGCGCGAGGCGCGGCGCGCGGCTACGGGGCGCCGCGAGGACCCAGGGAGTGCGGCGGTGCGCGTGCGCGTGCGCGTGCGCGAGGCTACGGGGCGCCGCGAGGACCCAGGGAGTGCGGCGGTGCGCGTGCGCGTGCGCGTGCGCGAGGCTACGGGGCGCCGCGAGGACCCAGGGAGTGCGGCGGTGCGCGTGCGCGGGGCGGCGCGGGCCGAGTTGGGGCTGCGGGTTGCAGCTCCAGCCGCCACTCCGGTCGCACCTGCGCTCGGATCCCTTTTCTTCCCCTCACCCCTGGTCCGCGGGGTCCCGGACCCACACCGACACCCCGCTTCCCGTAGTCTCCCCAACGTGGTCCCCGCATCCGCGCCTCCCCAGGCTCACTTTCTGAGGCTCCTCTCTCCCCCCACGGGCCCCGTCGCGGTTCTGGAAAAATGTTTATTTGTGTAACAAAGCGCCTGCCGCGGGGCGCGGGCGGGGGTGCACAGGGCCCCCCTCCGGGTCACTTCTTCTTCTTCTTGGCCACCCGGAGCCTCTCCTCGATCACGCGCTGGGCCTGCCTCTTGATCTCGGCGCGCGAGGGCACGTAGCTGTGGTCCATGTCGGCGAACTGGAAGGTTTCTGCGGAGACGGGCGGGAGCGGCTCTGGACGACCGTCCTCCCTGTGCCCCTGGGGCTCCGGCCCTTGGGTCTTACAGCCCCGGGAGAGGCTGCGCCCCAGGTCCCCGGGGTGCCTTTCTTGCAAACGGACCAGGGCACCCCTCCCCCGACCTTTATCCAAATCTCACACCCGCCAACATTCCTTTGCCCAGCTCACCCCAGGGCCAGACAACTGGGCAGTCATGTCCCCAGCGCACAGGGATTATTCGGAGGAGCTGAGCTGAAGCCGTGACCCTGCCTTTCCCACGGAAACCCCACTGAGGGCTCTGGCCTGGGGCTCCCCTTGCTCCTTCCTGCCTCCTGATGGGCACTGGTGCTTCCCAGGACGTGTAATAAATTCTCTCCATATATCCTCACCAAGTCACTGACACACCCTTCCCATCCCTGTCCCGCCTGGCTGTCTTGATCAGATGGAGCACTGTGCAGTTCACCCAAGCCACCCACCCCACATCCTCTCCCTGGCCTGGGCAGCCTGGCCCCCCCAGCCCCGACCGGGCCTGTACCGATCATATCCTCCTCCAGATCCTCAAAGCTGATCCTGGTGTTCTGCTTCTCCTTCAGAGTTGAGGACTCCAGGGTGTCCCTCACCTTCGTGTTGGCCTGCAAGGCACGGGGTGGGGGGCTGTCAGCTAGGTGGAGACAGGGTACGAGTAGGTGCCACGCCACGCCCCCCCCACCGGCCGCGGGGCTACCTCCTCAGGTATGGACAACGTCCGCATTCTGTCTGCCAGGAACAGGAGCTTCCTCTCGCAGTATGCCAGCTTGCTTTGCAGGTCCAGGCTGTCCAGGCCCTCAGAGAGTACCCTGTCTTTCTGCAGACCAGGAGGAGGGGCTTGTCTCCTCTCTGGTCCCTCCCAGGCTCCCCGTGCAGGCGGCTCCTCCCTACTCGGCCGATACCTGGGCCTTGGGCAGGGTGATGCCCATCAGCCGGAGGTAAAGGTTGTCGATGCCCATCTGCATGGTCAGCAGCAGCTTCTGGCTCTTGGTCAGGTTAGTGTGGGCCAGCTGCAGCCTCTCTTCCTCCCTCTTCAGCATGTCCTTCATTTTCTTCTGGACAGACTCAAAGCTGTTGGGGACCATGGGGAGGAAGGTGGCACAGACCTGAGGGTGGAGTTGGGTGCTGTGCTAAATTCTGGGGCTCAAGAGCTGTGACGTGGGCACGTGGGGTCCCTGGCTTATCTGCAGAGCGCGACTGGGCTGGCTGGCAGTGCATACGCTGGGCTCGGAGCCTGGCCCCAGCCCAGTCCGGTGGGCAGCTTGGATGGAGGGAGGCGGGGCCCCATCAGTACCTGCTGGAGCTGGGCATCTGGTGGAACTTCAGCAGCGCCTCCTCCATCTCCAGCTTCTTCATCAAGGCCTCCAGCTGAGTCCGCCTCTCCTCACAGTCGTCCATCTGCAGCTCCAGGTTTTCCTCCGTGTTCTTCTGAGCCAGGAACTGGCTTGTGATGTCCTGGCCCCACCAGTAGGGAGAAGCAGGTGTGGGCCAGCCAGGCAGGGCCCACCGCACTGATTCCTTCTGGGCCCTTCCCAGTGGTCAGTGATGATGCTCACAGCAGCTGGGCACTGAGGACTTGTGGGAGGCCATCCCTCCACTGGGTGACATGTTCCATGAGTCACTGTACAGAACCCTCACAACAAGCAGAGGGCAGAGGCAGGGGACCACTGCAGAGACTGCACGGCTGCAGGTACTTGTCCGAGGATGGACAAGCTTAGTCCAGGGCCGGGGACAGGAGCTCAAGGCTTTATTACTAGTGATAAACCCAGGTCGGATTAAAATCAAAGGGGGCAGGTGGAGAGGCAGCTGCTCGTTATGGTCAGTTTGGGAAGGTACGGGTTGGAGTTGGAGGCTACACCCTAGGCCTTTGGATCCTCAGATTCCACAGCTCTGGCCTCCCCGGAACATGCTGGGATGTGCTGGCTATGTCCCGGGAGGCCCTCTACTCGGAGCTGTGGGGGCCACAGCGTTGGTTGTGTGTTCATTCATTCAAAAGGTTCCCGAAGAGCCTTCCCTGTTCAGCCGGCAGGGAGGGGGGTGCCCCCACCCGCCCTTCCCCCAACACCACCGGCGTGCCGGGAAGCAGTACCCAGAGGTGGGAGCAGCGCACAGCGGTCTTGACTTTCTCCACCAAAGCGCTGATATTTGTCTGGTACTCTATGCTGGCCCTGGAGCTGTCTTTTCTCTTCACTGAATAGAGCAGAGGGAAGGATGGCCAGCACGCGGGCCTGGAGTGGGAGCTCCGTACCTGCCCCGTCATCAGGGAAGGCCTCCCGAGACCTGGGTCCCTGTCACTGGTGCTTGCATATTAACCTGCTTCCCCCCTAACCTGCCCTTCAGGGGTGCCGCCAGGGCAGCGCCATCCAGAGGAGGACCGGAAGCAGCCTGGCTCTGTGGGGCTCCGCGGAGCTTCTTAGGGGCAGCTAGGGGCCCGGGGGACTCGAGTTGTCTCTTCTGAGGAGTCAGTGGGTGACTGGGCCCTGGGGTGCTTGTGGAGTTGACAGCTGAGAAGCTGGGGGCTCAGTCACACAGGGCCACGAGCTCCAATCTGGTAGCCTTGAGGCCGGTGGCCTCTGCGGGTATAGCAGGGCACATCTGTCTCCCTCGCTCAGGCCTCACAGTGACTTGACTGGGTGGCTCTGGCCGGAGCTGGCCTCTCAGGACCCTGGGTGGGGCGGGCAAGGAACTGAGCGCTTACTTCTGAGACTTTCCACACTCATCAGATTGGAGGAGTAGTCCAGGTCCCTCCGGCCCTGAAGGAGGAGGGGGAGATGAGCAGCACACTCTGCGGCGGGCCCCGTCCTCGTGCCGCATGGGTCCCGGGCGCTTACCCGGCGGTACTTCTCGCTGGTCTCCTTGGTGTGGATCTTGTCGATCAGCTTCTTCTGCTGGTTCAGCCTGTTCTCCCGTGCCCGTCGCTCCTCAATGAAGGTCGCCTCCCCTTGTCTCATGTTCATCTGGGGACACAGAGAGGTGGTGGGGGTCTGTCTCAGTAAGGCCTCCCGTGTGCGGAATCCAGTGGTCCCTCGCAGTCCCCTTCTTCCTAGGTGTGGGAACAGCCTTCGAAGCTGTCGGCCAGGCCTCTTTCCTACAACACGGGGTCTGCTGCTTCCCCACCCTGGGTTTGCGCTGTCCCCTGCCTGGCCTCTGAGCGGCTGGGCTGCCCCTGCGGCTCCCGCAGTCACCCAGGCAGCCGGCTCGGGCTCTCCACTGGCTCCACGCCAGCCCCTCCCCGGACTCACCAAAGTGGATTCCACGTGGCTTAACATGAACTCATCACCCTGGCCGATTTGGCTCCGCAGTTAGTGTCTACCCTTGCACCGAAGGGTCGTGGGTTCGATTCCACATCAAGGGCACATTACCTGGGTTGCAGGGTTGATCCCCAGCCCCAGTCCGGGCATGTAGGAGGCAACCAGTCGATGTGTCTCTTTCACATTGATGTCTCTCTCTCTCTGTCTCTCTGTCTCTCTCTCTCTCCCTCCTTCCCTCCCTTCTACTCTATCTAAAACTAAAAATGAAAACTAAAAAAAAAAAAAATCAATGGAAAAATATCCTCAGGTTAGAATTAACCAAAAATAAAAATGAAGTCATCATCTTCCCCCAGACCTGGTCTCTTCCTGTTCTACTTCCATGGTTGACACCGTGCTCCATCCACACCTGCCGACACATCCTGAGGGCTGCTCTGTCCCTCACTGTTCACACCTAACTTCGTGCTGCTTCATGTGATTCTCAGCTCCCTCTGGTTTCTGCCACCCCACTCCCGCTGGTCTGGCCCCGGCGACCGGCCTCTGGGCTCTGGTCCCCTCCAGGCTCTGCGGCCAGAGCACACCCGTGTTGAAACAAATCTGATCCCGTCGCCCCGTTTCCCCCCAGGGCTCCAGGTCAGGTGGGGGGTGACACCTGAGCCCCAGCTGCTCTCAGGCTCCTTCCTCTGCAGCTCCTCGGCTGTAGCTCCTCCTGGGCCCTCTCAGCGCGCCCGCCCCGAGCAGGTCAGCGCTCCACAGTACCCACGTTTCTCCCTGCCGCCCTGGCTAGAGGCTGTGTGACGTGGACTGGATGAGTGGCTGCCTCCTCACACTGCCCCTTCACGAGCACAGCTTTGCGGGGGCCTTGGCCCTGACTGGGTGAGTGGGTGGTCCTGCCTGAGCTAGGCCAGTCCTCTCCTTTCTCTGTCTACCCCATGGCTTCCGGCCTAGTGGGGCTCCCTCTGTCCAGGGCCACAGAGTGAGCAGAGCAGGCTGGCGGGGGGCTGCTGGACTCCAGCGATCGCAGTGATGTAGGCATGGGGGTGTCCTGCAGGGCCTCCCAGCCCGGGGACCTGAGCTCACCTTGACCTCATCCGTAATCATCATGGCATCTTGGGACATGATTGTCATATCCGACAGCTCTGAGCAGTATTCGACCACGAGACCCTGCAGCTTGTCTAGTTCTGTGGGGTATCCGGCCAGCTCCTGAATGGGAGGGGCAGGGCCGGGGGCACAGAGCCTGATGGGCCAGGCCAACTGCATGCCGCCCCGGTTCCAGGGCAACTTCCCTGGCCCGTCCCGGGTCTCCTGTGGCCCTACAAAGTGGACCGTGCCTGCCCTCCACTCCTCGCCCCAGACCATGCACCCTGAGGACAGTGGCCTGTGGCCCCAGCCCCTACCAGGCACATAGCAGGCAAAAGGAAGTGTTTGGGAGGGGCACGCAGTCTCCTTGGTGGACTCTCCCACTGCGCAGGCCAGACAGCCCAGGGACCCTTCCAAGGACGTTGTGATGGGATGGCCCACTATTTGCGAGGTGACTGTGAACCCCAGGGGACACTGCCGAGGAGCGACTGCTTTCCGAAATGAAGCAGTGGGGCTCGAGGCACAGGCCACCTGACCACTGGTGTGGCACCTTGGGAGAGCCACTTGACCTCTCTGAGTGTCCCTGTCTGAACAGAGGTGACCACGGCTTCTTCAGAAGGGTGCAGTGACTGAGAAGGTACAGTGAGGTACTTAGCTCAGGGCCAGGGTCATAAACGTCTAAGATATCTTGGCTCCTAGTATTTTGTCGTTCATAACTACAGTGTAGAATCTTTGCTGCTTTTTTTTTTAATGCAGGTGCCCTGGCTGGTTTGGCTCAGCGGTTAGAGCGTCGGCCCGCAGACGGGAGAGTCCAGGGTTCGGTTCCTGCTAAGGGCATGTGCCTCGGTTGCAGTTTGTCCCCGGCCCTGGTTGGTCGTGCGGGTGGCAGCCACTCGATGTGTCCCTTTCACGTCGATGTTTCTCTCTCTCTCTCTCCCTCCCAATCTATCTGTACAAAAATTGGAAAAATGTCCTCGGGTGAGGATAAAAAAATAAAATAAAATAAAATGCCTGTGTTCTGAAAAGATAAGCCACTGTGAGGACACACGTGCCAGGTGAAGGAGCCGCTGGGCCCTGGAGGGCAGTCACTGGTGCAGAATGGAAAGGTGGGCGGGGCCTCCAGGTGGGTCTCCAGGACCAAGGGCTGAGGCAAGGGGGACAGGCTGGGGGCTGAAGCTGTGCCAGTTAGGATCAGAGGGTGTGCCGACCCATCCCACCACACCCTCCTCCCAAGCCGCCATCTGAACCTGTCACCCTCTGGGGCTCCCCCTCCCCCAGGCTGAGGATGAGGAAGGCTGGGGGTTCCCTCACTCTCCCTGCCCCTCCTGCCAGTTGCTCCTCTGGCACCCTGGAACCCACCCTCCTCTACGCCCCATCTACTGTCGACATCTACTGGCCTGTGCCAGGTGCCTGCACTGTGCTGTGTGGGGCCCAGAGGTGCCTCCTGTGAAGGGGTCTTGCCTCACAGTGGGTCATGTTACCTGGGGCCTCCTCCTGGCCTCCTCCACAGAGCAGGGAAGCTGGCTAAGAGGAGGTGGGCTGCAAGCCGAGGTCACTGGCCTGCTCTGAGGTGACTTGCCCTGTATATTGAGGGGCTTTCTGATGGCACAGGGCTCATCTCTTGCCCTCAGAGGCCAGGCAATGACAGATGACAGGCAGTGCCCTGCCCAGTGTAGCTCAGTGGTTAGAGTGTCGAGGTTCGCACCAAAAGGTCACGGATTCTATTCCCAGTCAAGGGCACATAGCCCGGCTGGTGTAGCTCAGTGGTTGTGCATCGACTCATGCACCAAGAGGTTGCTGGTTCGACTCCTGGTCAGGGCACGTGCCCAGGTCATAGGCCAAATCCCCAGTGGGGAGCATGCAGGAGGTGGCCAATTGATGTTCTCTCTCATCGATGAGTCTCCCCCACCCCATCCTTTCCACTCTCTCTAAAAATCAATGGAAAAAATATCCTCAGGTGAGGATTAACAAAAAAAAGGGGGGTGGGGCCTGGCAGGTATGGCTCAGCAGTTGAGCGTAGACCCATGCACCAAGAGGTTGTTGGTTCGATTCCCAGTTGGGGCACATGCCCAGGTTGTGGGCCCAATCCCCAGGGGGGGTACATGCAGGAGGTGGCCAATCGATGTTCTCTCTCATGTTCTATCTCTCTCTCCCTCTCCTTTCCTCTCTCTCTAAAGTCAATAAAGAAAAAAAAATTTTTAATTAAAAAAAAGGGCGGGGGGCAAAATAAAAACCACACTAACCATCAAGTACATGCAAGAAAATGCAAACAATTCTGATATATCCCATGAAATGCTTCCTTGGAGTAGCAGCGACAAGTTCTTGAAAGAACGTTTTTCACCTACTGGTGCGGCTGCTCATTAGGCGCCGAAGCAGGGCTCAGCCCTCCCCTGGGGTGATCGGCCAGGGTAGCTATGGGCCTGGGGCACGGGGTAGGGGTCTGGGGTGGGGGTGCGGGGTGGGGTTGGGGGGGACGGCCCTGCTCAGAAGGTTCCCGTCCCCACCGAGATCCCAGCCCTGCGCATGGCTGGGGCCTGAGACCCCGGTCCTCCCACTGAGCTGGGCTTCCAGGGGCTGGGATTAGGGGGAGGGGGCTCACTTTCTTCAGGTAATCTAGCAGGTTCACATACAGCAGGTGTATGTTCTGGCTCTTGGTGATCTTGATCATCGTCTTTTCGATGTTGTTCTCCAACTGGCGGATGACCTAGGGGCAGCCAAAGGACACAATGAGAGCCAAGTCACCTAGAGGTGCAAGGGGGGGGGCTCTCATCCATCTAGCTCCGCCTCCCCAATGTAGCCCCGCCTTACTCTCTGATCCACTTCCCGAGGATCCACCCCTCCCGAGCCCCCACCCGAGGAGGCCCCTCCCCGCCACCACCTGCAACAGGCGCTGCTCCTCCTTGGTGGCCACAGGCTGGTTCTGCAGGCTGGCCAGTTCCAGCTGCATGCTCTCCAGCTGCTGCCCGCGCCGCCGCACGAGGTGGATCAGCACGTTGTGCACGTTCACGCGGTCGAAGACGTACTTGCGCAGCTTCTCCCGCGCCACCTGGGTCGGGGAGGGCAAGGTGCGCAGGGGGCCGCGGGCCCACGCGCGGGGAGGGACCCCGAGGTGGAAGCCCGCTCTGCCTCCTACAGCTCCGGCCACCTTACCTCCATGGTGCAGCGACCATGCGCCAGGCTCGTCTGCGCGTCCTTCCCGCAGGCCTTGGAGATGGACTGCTGGTCGTACTGTGGGGCAGAGGCGGCTGAGCGCGGGGGGCACCTCTGCGTCCCCCTGCCGCCAGCCCCTCCGGACATTCTCCCAGTGCCTCTCCTGCCCGTGCCAGCCCAGCTGCAAGGCCCCAGGAGGCAGAGCGCTACGGGACCCTATCCAGGTCATCCCAGCTCAGATGTGATGGGGGTCCAGGTCTCCCCTACAAGGCCAGAGAGCCAGAGGGGCCCCTGCTGCAGGGGGTAGCCCAGGAAGGGGCACCTAGTCAGGGGACCTGGCCGCCAGGCTCGCTGGAGCGCCTGGAGCCCAGCACAGGCCCCCACCGGGCGCGCCCCCCACCGGGCGCGCCCCAGATGCCTCACCCCCGGAAGTCAGAGCCAGGGAAGGAGCAGAGGTGGTTGCTGTCCACCTGTGTGTCTGTTTCAGCACATGCCCCGCCCCCTCACCCCTAGGCAGCAGGGAGGGGGCTGGGCTGCTCACCTTCTTGGCCAAAGTCCAGTCTTGGGTCCTCTGGCGGATGTTGCTGCGCAGGAGAGCCAGCGTCGCCTTGTTTTTGACCGTTTTCTCCTTCATGGCCTGGACCTGCAGCGCCCGGCACTGTTCTGTGGGCGGGCAGAGGGTCGTGGACCAGGGTGTGGGCCAAAGGCCTGGTCCGGATCCCCAGGATTCCAGGTCTGGTGAGCTCACAGCCTGGGGCGCACCACCTGCAGGCCCTGCTCCTGACTCCCTCCCTGCCCCTAAGTCGGGGCCATGGTCTTCACTGCTCAGAGTGCTCATCTGGACGGCAGTGCTCAGCAGGGGGGATGAATTGTGTCCCCTTCCAGACCTGCCGGCCACGGAGGCAGCTGGATTCCTTTCTGTTCCCTCTGGCTTTGGGGTCCATAATGCTCACAAATCTCCATGAAGCCCCCAGCCTCTGTTCTCCCCCACCCCTGCCTCCTGCATGGCAGGCCCCTTTGATGCCTTCTCCCAGCTCTGTTTGCCCTGGGCTGTCTTTGTGTTAAAACGGAAAGTCCTGCACCCCGGAACCTGTGAGCTTTGGGGGCACAGTCGCCACGGCAGTGGCTCACCCTGGAGCCGAGTGATGGTCTTCAGCTCCTGGGTCTGCTCCTCCATATCCGCCTCGCTCCATGTCTTCATAGTGGCCCGCAGGGCCCCCGCCTCCCACCCTCGCTGTGCTGGGCCTGCTTAGCAGAACCAAGTTCAGACTGTCCCTGGAACCTCGGCCATTGTGATGGGGGCCAAGGTTCTCAAAGCCCAGGGAACCCTGGAATTCCTGGCCCGCCTTGCCACCACCCTCTGCCCTGCTCTCTGCTCAGGAGCGTGGCCGGAGCCGGGCGTCCTCTCCCAGACAGGGGACTCGTGGTGGGTTAGCAGGGCACCCACCCATCCCTCCACCGTCTC
The DNA here is from genome assembly GCF_014108415.1 of Molossus molossus. Lineage (NCBI taxonomy): Eukaryota > Metazoa > Chordata > Mammalia > Chiroptera > Molossidae > Molossus > Molossus molossus. The sequence continues at coordinate 1,409,976 of NW_023425349.1, forward strand.
CTGAGCTCCGGACCACTCACTGCCTTACAGGGTCTCTTCTCCACCCACCCTGTGTCCAAACTCCACCCGCAGGTGACCTGGGTCATGAGACCCCAGCGTAGGCCCTCACTACCCCCTCTCCCTGACCTCTGCCTCTACTTCCCTGGGGAATTCCTGGGTTTAGCTTTATGTATTTTTTTAAATTTATTTTTATTGTTGAAAGTATTATAGATGCCCCCCCCCCCCATCCACCCCTTCCGTGAGTCTAGCTGTAGATGTCACTCCAGGAGGGATCAGTGCCCGTCTCTACACCCCCAGCCCAAGCTCCCTTAGAGGTATGTGCCCCAAGCACTGGACGGCCTGGGACTTTGCAGGTTGGGTGCAGGGAGGTGGACCCTGGGTTTGTTACCTTTCCTAGCTATGCTGCGTGACCACTAGGGCTGCAATGACAAAGCACCATGGACGGATGGTGGCTTAATCAGCAGACATTTATTGTCTCACATCCTGGTGACTGGACGTCCGAGATCCAGGGGAGGGCAGGGCGGCTTGCTCCTGGTCTTGCAGTCGGCTGTCCTCTCTGTGCCCCCACAGGCCCTCTTCTCTATGCCTGTCTGTGCCCGCATCTCCTCCTCTTATAAGGCACCAGCCAGGCGAGATCGGGGCCCGCCCTCACCTTAACTTCATCACTGCTTCAGAGACCCTGTCTACAAACGCAGTTGTATTCTGAGGTCCTGGGGGTAGGGCTGCAATATGTGAATTTGGGGGGGACACAGTTCAGCCATAACAATGATCTTCACCCATGTTACAGCACCCTCTTCCTCTGTGACCTCTTACACAGCTCATTTACCTTTCTGGTCACTCTGTTTTTACAAAGTGAGTCCAATCAGGCCTAAATCTCCCAGTTTTCCCTCCACCCTCCCTCTAACCCAGGCCTTACCCTCGGAGATGGAGGAACCTGCCATATGCATGGTCTGCCCCTGCCCCCTCGCCCCCCCGGCCCCCGCCTGAGGCAGCACCTGCCTTGGTTCTCCCTTCTTGCTCAGATATAGAACCCCTGAATTTTAGTAGGGCGCATGACTGCCCAGAGCAAAGCTGCCTTCCCAGGTGCCTTTGCCCAAGTGTATCACATGACTTCGTTTGGGCCAGTGCAGTATAAGCAGAAGGGTGAGTGAACTGCCCTCCTCCTTCCTGTTGACTGGGACGAAGGCACAATGGCTGGAGCTGGTGCAACTGCCCAGGGCTATGAGGTGGATTTGGAATAGAGGCCATTACAACAGGGAATGAACTAAAAAGGAGCCCGGGCTCCTGACTACTCAGCCCCAGACCACCCACTTGGGCTTTTACATGAAGGAGACTCTAGGTTGCTTATGCCATGGTTATCCTGGGCTCCCTGTGATTGCATTCCCACCAACGGTCCTGGTGCATAGTAGGTACTTAGTAGATTTTGGTGTTTTTTGTTGTTGTTGTTGTTAATCCTCACCCCAGGATATTTTTTCCATTGATTTTTAGATAGAGATAAAGTGGAAGGGAAGGAGGGAGGGAAGTCGGGAGAGAGAGAGAAATATCCATGTGAGAGAGACACATCAACTGGCTGACTCCCTTATGACTCTGACTGGGGCCAGGGATCAAATCTGCAATCCAGGTACACACCCTTGACCAGGAATCAAATCTGTGACCCTTTGGTCCATGGACTGACACTCCAACTCCTGAGCCAAACTGGCCAGGGCAGCAGATATTCTTGTGAATGACCGGCTAGGCCAAGAGGCACGGCTGACCTGGGCTGGAGCCGCGTGGCCCTATGCTATGTGCCTTCAGCGTGAATGGGGAGCCGACTGCAAAGGACGTGGACTTGCCCAGAGTTTATGTGGTCTCTGCCTCTTCCTGTTGGGGTGGGTGAGGTGGGGAGTCTTGCCAATCGTGAACTTTCCTTCCGTGAGGACAGAGCTCCAGTAAACTAGCGGCCTCCCTCCACCCCTGGAGAGAAGTGACTTCATCTGACACCCGTGTGTAGGATGACAGGCGGGTGGACATAGCCACTTCCTGTCCCTCATCTCTCGGGAACCAGGTGTTATTGGTGGTACACCTTGTGGTCTGCTCCTCTATGACACGTTGTAAAGAAACAGACACCCACAAGGAGAGGCCTCCTGGTCTTACGGGGCCGGCAGGAAGGTCTAATCCTGGGGTCCGGTGTTAGGAACCGCCTGGCACAGCCTCCAGGACCAGCCATGTGGCAGGCACTAAAGGGACATTTGGCTCGCAGCTTCTTCCTGCCTCTGCTTCCCAGTTGCTGAAGAAGTCAGTTGGGAAAAGGAGCAAGGCGTTTATTCGTCCCACAAGCCCAGCGGCATCTGGCACCAGAAAGGGAGTGTCTGCACCAGGGAGTGTAGAAGTCCTCCACCAGGCGCCCCACAGGGCGGGGAGAGCTGGCCTGGGGTGTGGAGGTGCCGAGGGCTGTGTTCCGGAACTCTCCAGGCCCAGGTCTTGTGCGCCCAGGCTGGAGCTCTCCTAGGTGCGCTGATCTGTAAGAAGCAGATGGAGACAGACCCACACTTAAAGGTGCTCACGGTCCCTGAACCCATGTTACTGTGGCGAACACCAAGGTGAGGCCTGTAGCACAGATGCAGGCCGTGGAGGACGGGCCGGAGGTCAATCCGCCTGCTGTCTGATGCCCGGCCTCTCAATCTGCACGTTCTCCCTGGGGTGTGTCCACACTCCTCGCTCTGCACTCCTCCTGGGTCCTCCTCCTGCAAAGGGGCTCTGGAATTTTCGTCCACTGCACTCATTCCACTCCAGGAAGTGCATGCTAGGGCCCAGGCCAGAGGGAGAGGCCCTGTCCAGCCTACACCTCCGGCCCCAGGTTTGCCTGCCTAGAAGTGCACACCAGAGGCAAGACGTCTGCCTCCCACTGCCCCGGGGCCTCTCACCTGTGCCCCTGTCTGTGGGGAGCTTTCCCGTCTCCAGGAAGAGCCAGAGGTTGCTGCACTTCTGTGTCTCCACACGGGTCACCCAGTAGCTGGCCACTGAGCCTGCAACTGTGAAGTAGAGCGGGGCTGGCGGGCTGGGGGCCTAGGCCTCTGCATTTCTCCAGGAAAAAGAACCTGGACACAGGATTCCTCTGGGCAGATGGTGGTGGTGGGCTTGGGCAGGGTTCCCTCTGGGAACTGGGGCCCCATCCCAGGAGGCAGGGATGCCCGGAACGCAGCCCCCCCCTACACACACATACACTCCTAGTGGGAACCCACCCCCACTTTAAAGCCAGAGTCACCTCCGGCAACTTGGATGCATTTCAGGGGCCTGGGGCACTGACCCTGGGGTACCCACCCACGGCCACCAGCACGTTCCACTGAAAGGGGTACTTGAACTTCCTCTGAACGAACATCTGCAGGCCGAAGGTCAAACCGGTGCCTGCCAAGAGGCACAGTGCCCATCAGCCAGCATGCGGGCCCAGGGACCACGGGGGCGCGGCACCTGCCGGCCCCCAGCACCTGCAGGCAGGCGACTTGGCGCCACCTGCTGGGGAGTCAAGATGAGACGAGGTCGGAGGGTGAGGTCTTTACACCCGGGGGCACCTGGACCCAGCCTACCTGTGACAAAGGTGAAAATGCCCTTCACGAAGGCGTTCGATTGGCATGCGGCATACTCCCCCAGTCCCTGGGAGGGGGAGGGTGTGGAAGGCTCAGTTCCCCTCCCTCTTCCTTCACCTCTTCCTTCCTTCATCACGAGGCCCCGAGCTCTTGGGCGCATCCTACCGCCCCATGGCCACCCAGGATGCCCCGATCCCCGGAGCAAGAGGGTCCCCACTCGGCCCCTTTTCCCTGACGAGACGCACCCCCCCGCCCGCTCAGGTCAGCTTCTGAGGTCCTGAACCCGCGTCCTAGGCCGCGTCTCACCGGGTGCTTGGCGGCTACGGCGTCGTCCACGCGGGACAGGCCCAGGTTCACCATGGCTGGTGGGGCCTGGCTGTCGGATCCACGCAGGCGCGGGCGGAGGGGTCGGGCCGGATCGGGGCGGGGCGGAGTAGGAAGGGGCGGGGCCTTGCGGGCCAATCTGCGCAGGCGAAGGCGAAGGGGGCGGGCAGGCCTGCGCAGAGTCGGGCGGGGTCTGGAGGAGGGGGCGGGGCCTGCGCAGAGTCGGGCGGGGTCTGGAGGAGGGGGCGGGGCCTGCGCAGAGTCGGGCGGGGTCTGGAGGAGGGGCGGGGCCGCGCAGAGTCGGGCGGGGTCTGGAGGAGGGGGCGGGGCCTGCGCAGGCTCAGGTGGACCCGGCAGAGCGGAGAACCGAGGGCGGGCCCGGGAGAAGGGGCGGAACCCGGCGCGTCGTGCATCCCGGGCTCTGTGACCTGCGGGGCCGCAGGCGTACACTGGCCACCTCATCCCCATCACGAGCCCGGCCTTGGTCACCCTGCCTCACGTCGACTCGCGGAGGAGTAATGATTATTGATAGAATTATGTGTTGGGATGGGACTTTGCTTTAGGGGTTCAATCTCTTGGAAACGACCACGGTGGAATGATGTATCAAAAGATTATTTCGCAGATTAATTCCCAAAATGCTATAAACCCATACTTGGTGCTAGGAGTTCTGTGCTAGGAGGTGGGGAACCCACGGAAGACTTAGAGCCCCTGCGCTCAAGGAGCAGACAGGTGAACAGAGCCGGGAGACAGACCAGGAAAACAAAACTCGTCGTTGTGCTAGGCGGGGGTGAGGCAGGGGGGTACTGGGTGGGCCCCTGGGATCCCCTAAGTCAGTTTGGCCCCAAGGCTGGGCTGGTGGGCAGGTGCAGGTGAGCCCTCCCTGCAGGGCCTTCTTGGGCCCCAGGGTCCTTCTGCTCTCCTGTTCCGAGCCCAGCCCAGAGGTCCCAGGATCTGGAACTACAGGGTGAGGAACGCACTCCGCAGTCCGGGAACATTTTCAACCAGAGGGGCTGCAGCCCCTGGTGTCTTTCTCCCCTGGAGAGAGACAGGGCGCCAGCTTGGTCCCTGGAGCTGGACTCCACCAGAGCCCTCTGTCCTGCCTGCCTCCCAGCACACAGCCTTCTGTCTGGGCTGTGAGCCCCCAGTGCTGACCAGTAGAGTGAACAGGCGGGGTTGGGAGGGCTGAAGCCTCTCCCAGGGTCTCACCTCTGGGCGCCTTAGGAAGCTTTTTGGAAATGCTGCTGGGGTCCCCACCACATGGGCCAGATAGGGACCAGAGGCCACCTCCCTTCTCTGTCCTGAAGGCTCCACTGAAGCCCACTGACTTGGGGGGGGGGCTTCTTGCTCTCCTGGATGTTTCTTCTTGTGCAAGCCCGCAGGGGACTGGGTGCCTGGTTCCAGGAGGGGCCCCTCCACCCTGCAGGCTGTGTGGTGTGCCTATGTGTACACCAGGAGTTGCATAAGTGGATACGTGAGGGTGGTGGGAGGGACTCGCAGGCACCTTGCCAATAGGAGATTGCTGGAAGGGTACGGGCTCCCGGATTAGCAGGAGAACCCAGTCATTTGTCCCTTGATCCCTGCTACCCAGGAAAGGACCGAAACTTTACACTCTGGCATTGTGCTGGGAGGTCTGATGTCTGTCCTGCCCCATCCCCGCCCCCACCCCTTCCCTGGCGCTCTGGATTTGTAGCCGGGGACTTATACTCCTTCAAGCCATCCTGCTCTTTACCCAAGAGGCAGCATTGGGGGACAACTTTATATACACATGTAGCTTACATATACGCTTACAAAAATTAAGGTACCAGTTACATACAGTGGAAGTCACCCTTTTTTTTTTTTTTTTTTTTTATCCTCACCCGAGGACATTTTTCCATTTTTTCGTTCAGGTAGAGTGGGAGGGAGAGAGAGGAACAGATAGAGAGAAACATCGATGTGAAAGGAACACACCGAGTGGCTGCCACCCGCACGACCCACCAGGGCCGGGGACAAACTGCAACCGAGGTACATGCCCTTAGCGGGAACCGAACCCGGGTCTCTCAGGACCGCAGGCCGACGCTCTAACCGCTGAGCCAAACCGGCCAGGGCGGAAGTCACCCTTTTTATAAGTTTAGACACAATCATGTGACCACCACGGCCCATCATCCCAAAAGGCTCTGCATGCCCCTTGTCGTCAGTTACTCCCCCACCTCACCCCCAGCAACCGTGGAGCAGCTTTCTGTCTCTATGGGTTTGCCTTGTCTAGAAGGTCCTAGAAAAAGGATCCAGGTCTGTGGCCTTCCACTCTGGCTTCTCTCAGCGTACGGGGTGTGGGATTTATCCAAGTTGCTGTGTGACCCCACAATTTCTTCCTTTTGTTCCTGAAAAGTGCCCATCACATGGAGGCTGCAGCTCGGTCATCTATTCCCGGAGACCCACGGTTGTTCCACTTCTCAGTGCTTGTGAATAAAGTCCCATCGACTCCCATGCATGGGTTTTGTGTGTTTTATTTCTCCGTGGTGAATACCTAGGTATGTGATCGTTAAACTGGACAGAGCTTTACAGGAACCTGCCAAGCGGTTTCCCGGGGGCTGCTCCACCTCCCCACTCAGCCCAGCGGTGTTCGTGTCAAAACATGCTGCCATGCTCTGGCCGGTGTGCTCAGTGGTTAGTGTCAGCCTGTGAACCAGAGCATCTCAGGTTCAATTCCCAGTCAAGGGCACGTGCCTGGGATGCAGGTTCCACCTCTGGGTCGTTCAGAAGGCAACCAATTGATGTGTCTCTCTCACATCGATGTTTCTCTCTCTCTCTCTCTCTCTCTCCCACCCTTCCTCCCGCCCTCCCTCCCTTCACTCTCTTTAAAAATCAATGGAAAAATATTCTTGTTGAGGATTAACAAAAAAAAAGCTAAAAAATGAAAACATGCTGCTATTCCCACAGGTGTGTAGGTGTGTCCCGGGTGGTCTCCATTTGTCTCTCCCTGGGACAAATGACGTTGAACACTTTTTCATGTGTTTATTTTCCATCCGAGTGTGTTCTTTGGTGAAATGTCTCTTTAAATCATTTTCTCCTGGTCTGGCTGGTGTTGCTCCGTGGTTAGAGCGTCAGTCTGTGCACTGAAGGGTCACAGGATCGATTCCCAGTCAAGGGCACGTGCCTATGTTGCAGGTTTAATCCTTGGCCCCTCTCACATTGATGTTGCTCTCTCTCTCCCTCCTTCCCTTCCACTCTCTCTAAAACTCAATGGAAAAAATATCCTCAGGTGAGGATTAACAACAAATAAATCATTTTGTCGTTTTGTTTTGTTTTGTTTTGTTTTAATTGGGTGGTTTGTTTTTGTTACCGAGTCTTGAGAATTCTTTGTACATTCTGGGTCTAAGTCCTTTATTAGATGTGTCTTGTGAATATTTTCACGGGAAGCCCTTGACTGGTCTATCCTGTAGCTCTGGGGCCTGGTTGAGAGCAGGTGCCTCCTGAAACCCTGTGGAGGCAGCAAGCAGGGACCTTGGCTACTCCTCCCTCCGTGGAGACCAGGGACTTCTCCCACCCGGACGCCCTTCCGCTCTGAGCATTGGTCCTCCCCAGGGACCTTGGGGCATCTGGGTGGTGTGCCCCGAGGCCACGTGCTGCCCCTGGCACGGTGTCCCTGGGCACTCTGCATGGACACAAGACATCACCTGCAGAGGCCAGGGCACCTCAAGCCCTCGCCAGCTGGTGGTGCCTGCCTGGCGACACTGCTGCCCAAATGCTTATGCAACCAGTGATAAGGTCTGGAGACCATAATCCATCCTAAGTGGCAGCTCAGCCCCGCCCTCCAGACCTGTTGCTGGAGGCCCAGCTGGTGCCTTCGAGGGGGTAGTGGGGGTCTGGAGTGCGGGTCGCTCAGGCCTCTGATGCCACCTCTATCACAGCTGCCCTGGCACAGGCTTTGCCCCTTGATGAGGTCCAGAGGCCTGACCAGTGGGGAGCAGAGGGAGTGAGGACAGTGGGGGACCCAGGCCCTGAGTGGGGGCCCGTTGGCTAGAACAAACCTGAGCCTGACTGCTTCCCAGCAGCAACCCCAAGGGCCCTGGGCCCCCAGCCCCAGCCAGACCCGAGGTGGACAGAGGTGCTGAGGGTCTGAGTCCCTGCAGGCCACAACAGTCTCTGCGTGGGCCCCCAGGACTACCTGGCAGGTTAGGGGGACAAATCCACAGCTTGGAGGAGTCGGGTGAAAGCCCAGCTTTCTGGAGCCCTCCAGGAAATGATCCCTGGAGCCGGCGGGGACACTTGGGTGATTGTGCCACACAATGGACAAAGGAAGCCTGGGGTTTCCGGAGACCAAATGCCTTTCACGCCCCAACCTGCTGATCTGGTGAGTCAGCTGCTGGCTACGCTATAAGGGCCCGGCCTGCTGGGCTCAGACATGGTGCCAGGAGCCAGGCACAGGCATGAGGATGAAGTCTCTCCTCCGAGGCCGGGTTCTGGTGCTGCTCTGGGTGTCCACAGCTTGGGCTGAGGTCCTGGTGCAACCAGAATTTGATGCCAAGAAGGTACTGGAGGCCTCCGTGCTGTGCTGTGGGGGGCTGGGGACTGAGCTTCTGCTGAAAACCACAGCGACAGGGTAACGGTAGGAGCTGTCTCCACCTGCTGGGCTCGGGCCTCATGCTGCCTTTCCACGTGCTCTCTATGGAACCCTGAAAGCACCCTGTGGGGGTGATTACTGACCCATTTCACAGTGGTGATGTGACTTGCACAGCTAAATGCAGACAGGGCTCTCGTTCACCCTGGTCGCAGAGCCAACGGGTGGACACGCTGGCTGTGTAGTTTCAGACAAGTTCTGGTTCTGGGTTGTTGGCTTGTGCTCCTGGGCCCTTTCGCCTGCCAGTCACTGAACTACCTCACAGTTCTCAGGCCTCTGGTACGTGGTGGCCATGGTCTCCGACTGCAAGGTCTACCTGGACAGGAAGGACCACCTGCTGATGTCCACCAGTGCCGTCACGGCCACGGGGGAGGGCAACCTCAGCGTCCACATGGAGTTCCCCTGGTGAGCCCAGTGGGGCTGGGTGCAGCTGGCAGGGCAGGGTGAGCCTGGGCAGCTTCCCAGAGGGAATGGGCTGTGTACCTCCAGGGCTGACGGCTGTAACCGAATGGATGCTGAGTACCTGAAGGTGGGCTCCGAGGGACACTTCAGAGCCCCAGGTAGGTCCCGCCCCACCACCTTAGAGGCACCTGATGCCGATTCTCCATGGGGGTGATAATGGGACTGTCCCAGGATCCCCCCTCCAAAGCCATCTCCTGTTCCTCCTCCTGTCCCTCTCCTTCGCCACTGCAGCAGAGGTCAGTGTGGGTGGGGGTCACCCGGGTCCCAGCAGCTCTCTCCCCCCGCAGCTTTGGGCTACCTGGACGTGCGCGTGGTGGACACGGACTACAGCTCCTTCGCCGTGGTCTACATCTACAAGGAGCTGGAGGGCGCGCTCAGCACTATGGTGCAGCTCTACAGTGAGGCCCCTCCAGCCCCAGCCCCCCAGGCCCCGCCCAGTCCCCATCTTCCTTCCCCCTCCTGGTCACACACTCCCAAGTCTGGGCCCGCAAGGACCAGGTGCGGGTGAGGCAGGGGCTGAACAGGGCTTTGGATAGGTAGGGGTTGGCTGGAGGGGCCTCTGAGGGTGGGGACCCATCTTCCGGGCTGCTGAGAACTTGAACCAGGGCTGAGACCCCATCGGGCTTTCATTTCCGAGGTGTGGGCAGAGCGCAGCTCCCCAGGGTAGCGCGGCTGAGGTTAGGGCGAGAGGGTGGCCCTTGGCAGCCGCAGGAAAAGATGCCTGGGGGAGGGGACAGCCTAGGGGAGCATGGCCAGGGGGAAGAGCTGAGTTCCCAACCTCCTGGACACCCCGGTGTGAATTGGGAGAGGCGCCCCTCTGGGCCAATCCCAGTCCCCACTGGCCGCTCAGCCAGGCAGGGGCTTTCGGGCTCAGCCTGCCCCACCGCGGGTGGCAGCCCTCAAAGAAGAGAGCAGAAGACACCCGTCTCTCCCCCTCTCCTCCGCGAGCCTCGGGGTTCACGAGGGCCCTGCTCTGCCCCAGGCCGGACCCAGGAAGCGAGCCCCCAGGCCCTGACGGCCTTCCAGGACTTCTACCCCACCGTGGGGCTTGCGAAGGACATGAAGGTTGTGCTGCCGAAGTCAGGTACCCCGCCAAGCACTGCCTCCGGCTAGGCCCCGCCCCACCCAGGCCCCGCCCCACTCAGGCCCCGCCCCGGCTAAACCCCGCCCAGGTCCCGCCCAGGCCCCGCCCCGACCAGATCCCACCCCCGCCAAGTCCGCGTGCAGCCGGTCTCTGGTCGCCCGAGTTTCCTGCCAGGGGCTGGGCTGGCAGCACCTCCAGCCACTCCTGCCCACAGCCGCTTCTTCCCCCAACACACCCCAAGGGAGAGATTGTGGGGAGCTCAGGAGGGAGAGTCTTTCAGTTCCACCCTCTGGGGGTGGCTGTACCCATCCCCACACACTCGGGGGGGGGGCTGCAAAAAGCCGAGGGCGCTGTTCCCCAGCGCAGCCTCTCAGGGACTGCCCTTCTTCCCTCAGATGCGTGCTCCTCGGCGGGCAAGGAGGCCCCCTGACAGCCCGGAGGCCCACCTCGGCCCTTCCCGGGGGGAGGACAGGGTAAGCCCTCCCGTCCTGCAGGGCCTGGTGGCTTCCCCACCAACTCCGCTCTGTGTTCTTCTGCCTGGGTTTTGTGCTTCCACATCACCTCTTCCAGGAAGCCCCCACTGATTTCCCGCCTGCCGTAACAACTCACAAACGGGGAGCTTAAAACAGGAGACATTGTCCCTCTCAGTTCTGGGGCCACAGGTCCAAAGCCAAGGGCGGGCAGGGCTGCTTTCCCAGGGGCTCCGGAGGAGAAGCCCACCTGGCCCAGCTCCTGGGGGTGCCGCACTCTTGCGTCCCTTGGCTTGTGGACACATCACTGCCATGTCTGCGTCCATTGTCACATGGCCGTCTTCACTCTGTGTGTCTATCCAAATTTCCCTCTTTTTTTTTTTTAGACATTTTTTTCCTTTTTATTGATTTTAGAGAGAGAGAGGAAGGGAGCGGGAGAGAGAGATAGAAACATCGATGAGCGAACACATTGATTGGCCTCCTCCTGCATGCCCTCCACGGGGGATCGGGCCCACAACCTGGGCATGTGCCCTGCCTGGGAATCGAATTGGCGACCTCCTGGTGCATGGGTCGATGCTCAACCACTGAGCCACACCAGCCGGGCCTCTTTTCTTTTTTTAAATATATTTTTTTTTATCCTCACCTGAGAACATTTTTTTTTTTTTTTTTTTGCATTTGTCTTCTGATAGAGTGGGAGGGAGAAAGAGAGAGGGAGAGAAACATCGATGTGAGAGAGACACATTGACTAGCTGCCACCCACATGACCCCAACCAGGCCGGGGACAAACTGCAACTGAGGCACATGCCCCTAGCAGGAACCGAACCTGGGCCTCTCTGGTCCATGGGCCGACGCTCTAACCATTGAACAAAACCAGCCAGAGCTAAATATGTTTTTATTGATTAAAAATTCTTTTTTCTTTATTGATTTTAGAGAGAGAGGAAGGGAGAAGGAGAGAGAGAGACATCAATGAGAGAGAACATAGACTTGCCACCTCCTGCATGCCCCCACTGGGGATTTGGCCCACAACCTGGGCATGTGCCCTGACCGGGAATCAAAGTGGCAACCTCTTGGTGCAGGGGTCGAAGCTCAACCACTGAGCCACACCGGCCTGGCTTTTATTGATTTTTTTAGAGAGAGAAGAAGGGAGAGATAGAAACATCAATGTGAGAGAGAAACAGTTATTGGCTGCCTCCTGCACGACCCCTACTGGGGATCGATCCTGAACCCCCAGCATGTGCTCTAACCAGGAATGGAACTGGGACCTCTCAGTCCATGGGGATGATGCTCAATCCACTGAGCCACACAGGCTGGGCAATTTTCCTTCTTCTTATAAGGACACCTGTCATTGGTTGTGAGGCCCACTCTAAATCCTGGGTGATCTCATTTTGAGATCCTTAGCTAAATATTTCTGAAAGACCCTATTTCCAAAAAGTTTACATACAGAGTTCCAGGTGGACTTGAATGTTGGGGGAACCCTGCCAACCCAGTGCACCCTATGTCCTCATGTGCCCCGGCTCACCTCCTGGGCGTGGGGCCCTGCCTTGGGATGGCCTGGGTCCTCGTCCTCTTCCTGAGGGTCCCATGAGCGATCCTTGCTCGCTGCCAGAACAGGGCTGGGTCCCCAGGAGCCCTTGGGACATGGAGGCCGGTGGGCTCTGGGGGACACCTTCACCCAAAGTAGACACTAGGGAAGCTTTGTGCCCCTTACCCAAGTTTACGGTGAAGAATCTGGGAACCTAAATAAAACAATGAAGCCCTGGCCGGTTTGGCGCAGCGGTTGGAGCGTCGGCCTGCGGTATTGAGAGACCCGGGTTCGGTTCCCGCTAAGGGCACGTATCTCGGTTGCAGTTTGTCCCCGGCCCTGGTTGGTCGTGTGGGTGGCAGCCACTCGATGTGTCCCTTTCACATCGATGTTTCTCTCTCTCTCTCTTCTTCTCTCTCCCTCCCACTCTATCTGAACAAAAAAATGGAAAAATGTCCTCTGGTGAGGATAAAAAAAAAAAAAAAATGAATAATGGATGTGGCAGAACAGTGAGCAGCATCAGGAGGCAAGCCTCGGACCTTCCCTGGCAGTGGTGGTGCCTGGGGCCCCTTACCCTGCATCAGTGTTCCCTGTGTCCCTCACGGCTGTCCTGGCTATTGCCCAGAGGCGATGGGGACATCTGGGCTGTTTTCGCTTGTCGTGGGTCTGACGCTCCCCGCATCCCGGCGCTGTCTCCCGTCACGAGTGTGCTTGTTTCAGAAGCCGTACTGGGGGTACAGAACCAAGTCAAACCCAGAGGGTTCTCCCCGTGGGGACTGTGAGCCTGTCCTCCCGCTCTGTACCCCACCCCCAGATAATCTCACAAAGAAAAGGCGGCTTTGGGGGTCAAGCGCCTCCCGGGGACCACCGCTCAGGTGCCGATCTGCGGCTTTGTGGTGTTTCCTGGCCATTCTGGGGCTTTCTTCCACCCCAGCCCCTATGCCAGCCAGCCAGCCAGCCAGCCAGCGAGGCTGGGGCCCCAGCACACTGGGCAGGAGGACAGCCCCGGGGCTCCAGGGGAGCGGTGGGGGGCTGTTTCCACATTTGCAGAAGTTTGGGCGGCAGAATAGCTCAGACGGGCCTGTGGGTGACGCGTGAACTGGGGGGTGGTGCCCTGCAGTGTGTACGGCAGCTGGGGCGTCCGAGGGATGTTTGCCGAGTGAGTGGGTGGGTGGAGTGACCATGCCTTTCCTCTCTGTGCAGGGCAAGCGGAGTAACAGGCCTCGTCACCCCAAGTTGTCCAGACCCTCGGCTCTCCCTCTTTTCCTGGCCTTGTCCCCCTCCTCATGCCCACCTCATCCCCAGGGGGCTGTCTCCCTGGGCCTCCCCCTTCTACTCAATAAACACATTCTGTTGGCTCCAGGCTCACTTCTTTGGAGATGCCTTCAGGGGGAGCACAGTGGGCCCCGTCTCGGCCTTGGGGAAACTGAGGCAAGGAGGTGGGTGTGAAGGGGATTCTGGCTGCTGGGCTCTTCCTGGCACCTGTGGGGGGGCTGTACCCCCAGGCAGCATCTAGCACCCACTGGCTCGACCCCCATGGGTTCCCACCCTGTGGAGCCCAGCCCGCTGCCGGGCTCTGCGGGAGGAGCTAGAAGCCGAGCCGCGTGGCTCTGGGGCTTCGCTGCCCCCACCCATGTGACCTGGACCTTGGGCACACGTGTAACCCTCTGGAAGGCCTGGTAACGGGTCACGGTGGTGGCCAGTGCACTCCAAGCCCTCGCCTCCAGCGTAGCCCATGGTGGGCTGCTGGACACGCGCAGTGAGCCTGTTGCGTTTCTTGTTTCACAGACCTGGAAGCTGGGGCATGCAGAGGGCTGCGACTTGCCCCGCAAGGGGCCAAGCTGGGGGTTCAGGCCCAGTGGCCAGGCTCCAGGGCCTGGGCTCTGTGCTGACCGTCGATGAGATGTGGGGGAAGGAGAGCCCTCCCCGGGGCCCCTGCCACCATGGTCGCCCCGGACACTGTGCCTGGAGCCCTCCTGCAGGAACTCTGAACGCTGGGTTCCGTCCAGAGCACACACTTCAAAGGGGCAGACGTGGGGCGGGCAGGAAGGCGCTGGAGGTCCCGCTTCATTGCTCCGGGCGGTGCAGCCCCCGCAGGACTGGAGCCGGAAGCAGTGGGCCCCGAGGGCATCTGTCCTCATCCTGCTCCTGGTCCCCCAGAGACTGGGCGCCCTCACACGTCCTGCCTTCCCTCTGCTGCCTGGCGAAGCCCTTCCCAGGGGGCCCTGGCTTATGAGCCCGGGGCTGGGGTCAGCCCAGTTCTAGGGTCAGGCTGGGGCAGGGCCAGCCAGCCCTCAGCCTCCTCAGCCCCCACCCCTCAGCTGCTCCTGTCCTCTGGACGGTCCCCCTTGGTCTCCAGTGTGCCAGCCAGCTCTGGGCTACCCTCTCCTGGCTTGAGCCCCTGAAGCCAGCCTGACAGCCCTTGTGGGAGGGCAGCGCCGCGCCCGGAGGCAAGGTGGCCAGTCCCTGGTGAACGGGCCTCCTCAGCCTGGACGGTGGACAGGCCAGGGGTGTCATTCTGGACAGGAGCTGCTTTGGGCACCCTCAGACCCCTTGTGCTTCGTCATCATTACAGATGGGGAAACTGCGGCAGAGTAGCTGGGTCCCAGGGCTGGAGGGGGCAGGGCTGGTGCCCGGGAAGCCTGAGTCCATCCACCCTGACATGCTTATCGTCTGTCCTGGGTCCGTGAGAAAGTGCCGGTGGGAGGAGGCCTGGGGCGCTGGTGGCGAGCAGTGGATGCTGACACCGGTTCAGATCCCGGCTGTGTGCCACCGGCCTCAGACCGCGGGCAGGCAGGGCCTCTCCGAGGCAGCCTTCTGGGTGGGGGTCCCACCTTGCTGTGCACTGTGGGGCCTGAATGAATCGGGGGGATGCTCTGCACGGGCCTGGCACGGGTTGGGGCTGGCTACTATCATGGTGGAGGGGACATAGGCACAGGAAAGAGAAAAACGGGGGCGGGTCCCTGTGCCTGCAGAGGTCCGTCAGGCCAGCGGGACCCCACCTCCGGCTCCCGTGGGCCCCTCGCCCTCACTAGGCCTCAGAGGTGCTACCTGTGCAGGAAACACCCCGTGGAGACCCCCAGGCAGAGGAAACCCTCACTCACTTCCCCCGCCTGGAGGGCAGGACCCCGCTCAGCGCTTGGGCATCACTGTACTAGCCCTCAAGCGTTTGTCCCAAGACTCAGAACGAGCCTGGAACCTGTGCGTCCGTGGGGAGGTGCCCAGGGCGCATGCTGGATGCCATGGGGCCTGGGCTGGTGCGTCCATCCCACCAGCCCTGTGTGGGTTGGAGATGGGGTCCCGCGTATCCTGGTGGGGCGGGATGTCCTCATGCTCTCAGGCCCCAGGAGGCCCCTGTGCCTCACCCAGCCCTGTCCCCAGGCTGCTAGCCCAGGCCAGCCCCACCCCCGTGGCTGTGGGTGTCACAGGGCCTGGACGGCACCTTCTGCAGAAAAGGCGAATTTCTCTGAGCAGTGTGTGGCCACGTTTGCCTGATGACATTCCCAGGTGATTGCATCACCCTGGCTGTCCCTTGGATATAAACCCAGGCGCCGGGGGCAGAGGTGTCGTGAGCGCTGAGCAGGGATGGAGGCCAGGCTGCTGAGCGCCATCCTGGGTGTTGTCATGGTGCAGGTGCAGACGGCCATGCAGTACCTGGACATGGAGAAGGTGGCTTCCCTTCCTTGTCTTGAAGAGGTTGGGGGGGATGGGCCCAAGTGTCTGGCTAGTCTAGTCCCCCGTTCCAACACCCCCCAGCGGATGACTGAGCAGCTGCCTGGATCGGGGGCCCAGACCTGCCCAAGTCAGCCCCTACAAGGGCAGGTGGCTAAGGGTCTGAGTTCAGCCCACCTGCTCTCGCCTCTCCTTGGGAGGCAGCGCCCCAGGACGGGGGGGTGGGGTGGGGAGAAGGGCAGAGCCCTTCCTGAGGGTCTCCTGGGGGTAGACCTGTGTCCTCAGCCAGGTTGCTGGTCCTCTGGGGTGTCCAGGGTCCAGGGCTCGGTGTGGCCACCTCATGCTTTCAGGTCAGTGGGGTCCTGCCCCCTCTGGCCCTGTCCACCGTGGGAACCAGAGGGGGCCCGTCCCGGTGGGAAGGGTGGCTGGGGGCTTTGGTCCCATCTAGATGCTTCTGTGGTTGGGCCCCTTCTTTGCTGGGTCTGGGTTGGTTTCGGGGCCAGGAGCCAAAATGACCAGCTTCTAAAAGATTCAGATGGAAGTTGTGGGCTCCGGATAAGTTTCTGGAGGAAGGAGCCCCCCCCCAAAGTGAGGCCGGGCAGAGCTGTGCCTCTCCCGGGGGGCAGGGCTGCTGGCTGCTGCTGGCCCCGCAGGGCCGCTGGCTCCCTGGAGGTTTTCACAGCCGGCCGGCCCTCTCCAGCCCATCTGCCCTCTGGCGACCCTCCCAAGGACAGGCAGCAGCAGAGGTCGTTGTCCGGAGGACAATGCACACGGGCCTGGGTGGGGAGGGGCTCGTCCCGCTGGCATCTTGTCTGGTCAGAAAGGACCCCCTGGAAGGATGGCCACCTGCTGCTTTGTCACTGAGCCTTGCGGGTGTCCACTGACCTACCTGGGGAGTCCTGGGGGTCCACCCCATGGAGCCCAAAGACAAGGATCCCCACTGGCTGCCCCAGAGGGGCTTGGCTCTCTCTCTTCTCTCTAGATTGCAGGATTCTGGCGGGAAGTCGGTGTGGCTTCCAACCAAAACCTGGCACTGAAGACCCCGAAAAGGATGGAGGCCTTGTTCCTGACCCTGAGTGGGGACGAGCTGACCGTGAAGGCTGCGTACAACAGGTGAGGGCCGGCTCCCCAGAGCTCACGCAGGAGCAGGTGTGTGGCCAGGAGCCCGGGAGCGGCCCAGCTGCTCCAACTGTGGCTTGGGTTTCAGCCGGCATCATCACTTGGGTGGCTCCGCCCTCCCTGTGTCCACCACTCAAGACCCCGACCCCTGCACACACACCTGTGCCTTCCTCGCTCTGCCGCCGTCCTCCTGAAGACACTTACGCCACGCCGCCCTGAGTGCACCCAGCAGGAGGCACGCAGTCTGGCTTCTTCCTAGTGAGGCCTTTGCTACCTTTCAGCTCAGGAAGTTGTGAGACAGAAAACATCGTGGGCTCAGAAGTGGATGTTTCGGGGAGATTTGTTTTTCCCGGTAAGAACGTGGCCCTGTCGCTGCAGCGACAACACCCTGGTGCTGCACACCAGGAGCACTCGGCCGTGCTGTTCCCCATGCTGTTCCCTGCAGTGTCCCCGGGCTGTTCCCCACACCGTTCCTGTGCTCTCCTCCTGCTCCAGACTCTCCCATTCTGCCACCAATCAACCTGTCACCCTTCAAGAGCTACTCCAGTCCTCCAGACCCCCCGGAAATTATGGATGGGTCAGGCAGGGGTGGGGAGAGCATGGAGTCTGACCCCAGAGGTGCTGGTGTGCACGGTCTCGCCCCTTCTGCTTGCTCCCAGGCCACAGGGAGATCCACGTGATCGACACGGACTACGAGCGCTACGCCATCCTGAGGCTGTCCCTCCACTGGCAGGGCAAGGACTTCCACGTGCTCAAGTACTTCAGTAAGCTCAGCGGGTGGGGCCTGTCCTGCTGCTGTCCCGCCGGCCCCCAGCTCAGCCCCCTCCCCCCACAGCTCGCAGCCTGGAGGACGAGGATGAGCCCGGCTTCTGGAGGTTCCGGGAGCTGACCGCAGAAACCGGGCTTTACTTGGCGGCCCGGCACGGTGAGCCCAGGTCTCTGGGATGGGCTGTGGGCTGGGAACTCCGCGGCGGGGTGGGGGGTGTCCTGGCAGAAGTCCAGCCTCACCCCGCCCCCGTCCCGCAGGGAGGTGCGCCAAGCTCCTGAAGGAGGTGAGCCTTCGCCCCGTCTGCTCTGAGCCCCCTGAGTCCCCGGCATGGCGGGAGCCCTGCCCCTCTGGATCCGGGGCCTGCAGGGTGGTGACCACAGAATGCCGGGGGACCCTGGAGGCTGGGGGGCAAGGGCAGGGCAGGGCAGGGCAATGGGGGGGCTGGGCCCCGTCTCCCCTCTCCATCTAGCAGGGTGTGATGGATGCTTGGTGCGGCCCTGTGGGCACCGTCTCAGGCCCCATGTCCCACACGTGCCAACCCGTCACCTGTCAACCCCTCTGTCTCAACACCGCCCGAGGGCTGGGGGCTGTCACCCGCTTGGCAGGCAGAGAAACTGGGCTGTGCTTTGCCCAAAGCTCCCAGCACAGTGGCCAGGATGCCCAGTCCTGACGTGGCCCTGACCGCGGCCTGGGGCCTTGGGAGCGGGCAGCCCCTGAGCCCTGCCCTTCTGTGTCCCAGGAGCTGATCTAGGAGGCTGCCCCGGGCCAGGAAGCTGGGAGCCCTCCACCCACGCCCTGCCCCTGCCTGGGGCCAACAGCACCGGCTCCAAATAAACCCCATGACCACACCCGCTGTCCTGAGTCTTTCCTGGGGGCTGAGGGCTGGCAGGTGGGGGTGGCGGGGTGTGCTTTCCATGACTGCCCTAAAAATGGCCATCGCTGCCCAACGGGAACCATGTCGGATGCCACCCTGGGCTGGACCTCTGCCTGAAGGGGGCCGAGCCAGGGTCCCTGTGGCTCAGACGGGATGACCACTCCCCACGCTTCCCTTTCTCCTGCTCAGGGGTCCTGCCCAGCCGTGCTCCGCTCAGAGCCCCGCGCCAGGCTGCCCCGGCACCCTCCCTGCTATGCCCCGTTCTGCTCCCCGGAGCCCGAGGGCACCCCTGAGCCAACACTGGAGCAGGCCGGTGGCTGAGCGGCAGCTGGGCAGAGGGTCATGGACAAATGAGAGGAAGCACGAGCTGGGGACCATGTGGGAGCTCTCCAGACCCTGCCTGTTTCAGAACATGAAATGGTGTTTGGACCTTGATTGAAGCCCGGCACGCGGGGGGCTTCCTCTAGGGCCCAGCAGGGGTCTCTGGAACCTCCTCCACCGCGGTTCCTCCGGTGAGTGAGTCCTGGGAGGGCCACCTGGCTCTGGGGCCCCAAGGACTTGGGGTGCTCCCAGGGCAGTGGTCAGGGGCGGTTCTGGAGGACCGCATTTTTCAGGCGCTCGGTGATTGCAGAGGCATCTGGATCCTGCGCTGGCTCGGTGGCGTCCCTGTTCCCAAGCTGGCAAACTGCCAGAACGGGCTGCTGGGTCTGGGTGGTCCTGGACGTCAGAGTCCCAGGCCTGCATGAGGGACAAGAGCAGACCTCCCGAGCCCCGGTGGACGGCGCAGGCGCAGAGTGAGTGCCGCTGTCCCATCAGGTTTCACTTACAAATACACGTTTTAAGTCCGGCCGGTGTGGCTCAGGGGATGAGCGTCGACCCTGCACCAGGTCCCAGGTTTGATTCCCGGTCAGGGCATATACCTGGGTTATGGCTCGATCCCCAGTAGGGGACGTGCAGGAGGCAGTCGAACTTTGTTTCTCTCTCCCCTCCCCCCTCTAAAAAATCAATAAAAACATATTTTTAAAAACCACAAGGTTTAACACATCAAAATTACAACTAAACTACAGCACAACCACCATTCAGAACCGCCTGACATCAAGCTGGATGGAAGTCCTACAACCATGACATTAAAGAAGCCACATGGAGACTGGTAGGAGGGCCGGAGGGGGATGGGCTGGTCCCACACCATGTGTGGCAGATAGAATCAGGACGGACACTGCGACTGGGAATGTCCTCCCTGAGGAGTGAGGGGTCCCTGTCCCACACCAGGCTCCCAGTTCAGGGTCCCAGTGCCAGGAAAAGAATCCCCATCACTTCTGGCTGTAAAACCAGCGGGAACTGAGGCTGAGGGAGGCTGAGGGAGGCTGAGACTGTTGAAGCTTCAGGCAGTTCCTCTTAAAGGGCCAGCACAGGGCCCTGGCTGGTTTGGCTCAGCGGTTAGAGCATTGGCCCCGGGACCAGAGAGGCCCGGGTTCGGTTCCCACTAAGGGCATGTACCTTGGTTGCAGTTTGTCCCCGGCCCCAGTTAGGTTCGTGTGGGTGGCAGCCACTCGATGTGTCTCTATCACATTGATGTTTCTCTCTCTCTCTTCCTCCTTCTCTCCCTCCCACTCTATATCTCAAGATAAAATGCAAATGTGCTCTGGTGAGGATTAAAAAAAAAAAAAATTAACCGGCCTGTGGACCAAGGAGTCCTGGGTTCGATTCCAGTCAAGGGCACGTACCTTGGTTGCGGTTTGTCCCCAGCCCTGGTTGGGTTGTGCAGGAGGCAACCAGTCGACGTGTCTCTCTCACATTGATGTTTCTCTCTCTCTCTCTCTCTCTCCCTGCCACTCTATCTGATGATAAATGTAAAAATATCCTCGGTGAGGAGTAAAAAAAAAATTGAAGTTCATGAGTTTATGTTGTTGCCCTGGCTGGTTTGGCTCAGTGGTTAGAATGTTGGCCTGCGGTCCAGAGAGACCGGGTTCGGTTCCCACTAAGGGCACATACCTTCGTTGCAGTTTGTCCCCAGCCCTGGTCGGGTCGTGCGGGTGGCAGCCACTCGATGTGTTCCTTTCACGTTGATGTTTCTCTCTCTCACTCTCTCTCTCCCCCTCCCACTCTATCTGAACAAAAAAAAGGAAAAAATGTCCTCGGATGAGGATAAATAAAAAAGGACCAGCACACGGACTTACTTGGACTTGCTCCTTCTGGGCTCCAGCGTGGGGGAGGCAGCTTGAAAGGCACCAGAGACATACGGGGAAGAACTGAATTGTTCGGCTTTGGGGCGAGAGCTGGAGAGGCAGCTTTCTCCCGGGCAGACGTGCTGGTGGAGACCGAAGACCGTTGTTCCTTTGGTGAGCCCTTCCCCTGGGCAGCAGACAGCCGCCATAGCTGGGACTCCAGCACCCTGGTGATTCCCTGAGGCCCTGCCCCACCCACCTTTCGGGCCCATCCAAGCTGTCTCCAGTGGCTTTACCATAGGATTGGCCTGTCTGGGCTCCTGCTTCAGATTTTCCTAAAATCTCTCAAACAAGCAGCATCTGGCCCCAGCGAGCCCCATACCTCTCACTAAGTGGCCCCAGGACTGGCACTAGAAGCAGCCAGCTTTGGTTCACAACTTGGCTTTTCCTGGGCACCTCCAAGCCCAGCACAAGAAGCAGCCATCAGCAGATCACTTTGTAGCTTATGCCTGGTGGCCCCGGGTAGAACACAGGCAGTGGCTGACCTTGCCCCAGAGCCAGCACACCTAGTGGACAGCTTCAGACCACAGCGAAACACCACCACCCAACCACCTCCACAAGTGAAACACTCAATGAGCGGACTCAGTGGGTACAAGAGCCCTGATGAAGTAAGTCTTGCTCTAAGTGGTGGGCACCTGCACAGTTGATCCTCCAAGGGAGTCAGAGGCCAGTGGTCAGTGGGCACAGCCAGTCCTTGCAGCTGATCAACCTGAGCAAATTCCTCCCACTGATGTGCCAACAGCAATCAAGACTCAATTACAACAGAAGCATGTACAGTCCATACTAGGGGTGCACCTCAAGGGCCCAGCTGGGGTGATCAGGAAGGCTGTGTCACTGGACCCTACAGGACACCTACTATACCAGTCCACCCTACAAAGCCTAGGAGACATAGCAACTCTGCCTAATACATATAAACAAACACAGGGAAGCAGCCAACATGAGGAGACAAAGAGACATGTCTCAGATGAAAGAACAGAACAAAATTTCAGGAAAAGAACTAAACAAAATGGAGATAAGCAAGTAATCAGATGCAGAGTTCAAAACACTGATTATAAGGATGCTCAAGAACATTAAGAAGAACTCCAAGGAACTTAGTGAGAACATCAACAACATGAAAAAGGACTGGTCAGAAATGAAGGAGGCACTAACTGAAATAAAGAATAATTTACAGGAAATCAATAGTAGAGTAGGTGAAGCCAAGAAGCAAACCATCGATTTGAAATATAAGGAAGCAAAAAACACCTAATAAGAACAGCAAAAAGAAAAAAGAATCCTAAAAAAATGAGGATGATGTAAGGAGCCTCTGGGACAACTTCAAGTGTGCCAACATCTGCATCATAGGGGTGCCAGAAGGAGAAGAGACCATGCAAGAAATTGAAAACCTATTTGAAACAATGACAGAAAAATTCACTAACTTGGTGAAGGAAGCAGACATACAAGGCCAGGGAGCACAGAGAGTCCCAAATAAGGTGAACCCCAAAAGGCCTACACCAAGACACATCATCATCAAAATGCCAAAGATTAAATACAAAGAGAATCTTATAAGCAGCAAGAGAAACATACAAAGAAAGAATCTTATAAGCAGCAAGAGAGAAGCAGTTAGTAACCTACAAGGGAGCTCCCATAACACTATCAGTCCATTTCTCAAAAGAAACCTTGCAGGCCAGAAAGGAGTGGCAAGAGGTATTCAAGGTGATGAAAAGCAAGGACCTACAACCAAGATTACTCTATTCTGCAAAGCTATTATTTAGAATCGATGGCCATATAAAGAGTTTCCCAGACAAGAAAAAGCTAAAGGAGTTCATCACCACCAAACCAGTATTATATGAAATGTTGAAGTGTTTTCTTGAAGGAGAAGAAGAACAAAAATATGAACAATAAAATATCTATCAACAATTGAATCTACAAACAAAATGAGCAAGCAGAACAGAAATAGACTCATAGATACAGAGAACTTTTTGTTGCTTGCCAGATGGGAGGGGGCTGAGGGGATGGGTGACAAAGATGAAGGAATTAAGGAGGACAAATAGGTTGTTAGACTGATGAACCTCAAAGGGAAGGGAGGAGGGAGGACGGCATGAGATAAACCAAAAACTTCTATGCACATATGCATAACCAACGGACACAGACAATAGTGTGGGGAGGCAGGAGGGGCGCGGGATTGGGAAGGAGGGGGTCAATGGGGGGAAAAGGGGGGGACGTCTGTAATACATTCAACAATAAAGGTAAGTTTTTTAAAAAGGCATAAGGTTTAGAATCAAATTACTGACACTTTGGGGACTGCCTGAGTGGGGTGGCAGGGCAAACACACTGCATGATGCCCAGGCTGGGGGTGGGCAGTGGGGCAGCTGACCCTCCTCCAGCTGGCCTGGGGCCTGCCACTCCCCATGTCCTAAGGTCAGGTCTGGCCCTGGTGCCTCCACCCGGAGGAAAGCGTGTACGTTAAGGGACAGATCAGACGGGCCGCTGCCTCTGTAGGGTCTAATCACTCAGCTCCCCCAAGAGTCACTTTTGCATTTTTCATTCAGCTCTTCCCCCGTGTCTTTCTGCCTGTCTCTGTCTGCTTCTCTCCGTCTCTGTCTCTCTGTCTTTATCTGTTTCTGTTTCTCTCAGTCCCTCTGTCTGTCTCTGTCTCTCCCCTCAGGAGTTGGACACTGCTGCTGCCTACTGGAGAACCCCCACCTGTGTCTCCGCCTTGCGCCTGCTGGGTGAGAACCAGGACAGCACTTGGGGTGGGTGTGGGGGTCTAGGGCAATGACAGCCACTGTGATCGCACAGCTGCCCCCTGCTGGTGAACTTGGGCAGGTGCGTCACGCTCTCTGCACGGCTCTTCACCTGTTAGAGGCGCCTCCCTCCTGGCCTGGGGGACGATTTCGTGGTAGAGAGCCAGAGGCCAGGAGGTGGGTGCCTTTGGCTCCTGGCTGGGTCAGCAGGATGCTGCTAACTGGCCATTTGGTGATGGTTATGGGGTCTTCAAAGGACTCGGTGACTAAGCAGCAGGGCTGGAGGGTCAGGACGTCCCGGCCAGCTGCTCACTGCCTGCAGCCCTGGGCTGGCCGTGCCAGCAGCATCTCGTGGGCACCTGTGTCCTTGGTCTCGCCCCACTGACTGAAGGCCCTGTGCCTGCCTGTGCCCACGTCCTGGGCGTGTCTGGAGTCCGAGGGGGACCAGGGCCTGTGCGGGCCACACAGGTGGACGCCACTTGAGGAAGCATAGGGCTCCCTGTGTGGAGTGTTCTGGGCGGTGTTGGGGTCCTGGCGCGGTGACCAGTCCAGCACACGTTCCCAACGTGCTTATCTGGGGAGACCCTTTCCCCAGGGCCACGACGTTCCAGCCGGTCATGCCCACCCTGTCTTGTCCTCTCACTCTAGTGCCCGGCACTGCCCTCCGGCCACAGGACGCACAGTCTGAGCGCCCCAGGTGGACTGTCATCAAGGGAGGGGTGCCGGGGCCAGCTGGGCAGTTACCTGTGATACCTGACAGCAAACGCCCCCTGCCCAGTGGGCAGCTCCCCTCGGGCCTGGTGGGTGGGTGGCGGCCGGTGAGTCTGCCGTGTGCTGCCACCTGCTTAATGAAGCCAGCCCGTTGCTGTCCCGCGAGCCCACGGAGGAGGATATAAGCCTGAGGCCTGTCCCGCGAGCCTGCTTTAGGGAGCCTGCCCCAGCCACCTTCCTGCGGGACATGAAGGGCACGGTGCTCACAGGCCTGCTGGCACTGTGTGTGGCGCTGGTGCCTGGCAAAGAGAACTTGGTGTTGAAGGACTTTGACGCTGTCAAGGTAGCAAGCTCAGGGTGCCCCCCGGCGGGGACCCGCTGCCCTGGACATGCTGGGGGGCCTCCAGGGCCGCTCCCTCTGGAGCCCCTGCCCGCTCCACAGTGTGGGGTGCCCCTGGAACTTTCTGACTGTTGTTCCACTTGGTGGGGAGGGGGTGGCCCTGATCCTGGACCGTGTGCCTGCAGCAGCTCCCCACCCCCCAGTTTTCAGGCTTCTGGTACGAGATTGCCTTTGCCTCCAAGTTCCGGGGCTCACCCCCGAAGGTGAGGAAGGTGGGGGCTGTGCTGGTGGAGCTGGAGGGGGACCACCTGGCCCTGACCACCTCGTATGACGAGTGAGTGAGGTGCGGAGGACAGAGCGGGGCTCCTCCCTGCCGTGTGCCGCGGTCACCCTTCCAGGTTTGAGCAGAGGGGCCTGCAGGGCGAGTGGAAGTCGGGGGGGGGGGGGCAGGGCTCACTCTCCTAAGACAGTTCACGAGGTGACTTTTGACCTTAGGGGCTCGGCCTCCAGCCCTTCCCCTAGTACCCCTCCTCCCCAGGTGTCAGGGCCCCCAAATAGCCTGGCCCAGCCATGACTGGTTGGCTGCCCTTCCTGGCACCCTCGGCGGTGGTGGCCGGAGCTGTGGGAGCCTGGGGGCCCTCCTCGGGGACACGCTGCCCGCTGGCTGTCACGCACATGGCTTGGACTCTGTGAGGGTCGGGGAGGTTAGCTCGGCCCACTCCCGGAGGGCAGCTTCTTTCTGCCCCGTTGCCTGGGGTCCCGGTGGTCCGAGCCTGCCCCTTGTCACGTGGTGGGCCTGGTGGCGGGGCAGCTGGCGGCAGGGGTCTCTGCTCTCCAGTGAGGACGGCTGTGTGAAGGAGAAGAGGCTGGCCTTGAAGGGGGACGCCCCGGGGAAGTTCAGACTTCCCAAAGACTTCGGTAAGGAGCTGCCCGAGGCCTCCCTCCTGACCACTGCCCGGCGCTGCCGAGGTCTGGGTGGCGCTCAGCAGGTGGGGTCCCCAGTCACGCCCTCCCTGTGGGCCAGATCCACACGGACACTTGGTCCTGCCCCTCACGGCTCCTGCTCAGCTCACACTGGTCACCAAGGGTCTGGGAGGGGACAACTCTGTGCCCTCCTGTGGGGACCTGGTCTCAGCGGGGTGTTCATGGTCACCCTGGGCCAGAGCCCTCGGCATGTAGCTCAGGACCAGGCCCGCCTGGGAGCCCGGGGCTACCTTCCCAGCCCCAGCCAGTGGCTTCAGCCCCGGATCTTGGTGAGGACTGTGTAGCCTCCTCTCTGAAACGCCTAGAAATGTCTAATTAGGTGTCTTTTTGTCCTGGCCAGCAGGGTCCCTTGTCCACCATCCTTAGGGAGGTCCCGGGAAATCCAGAAGGCCCATTCCAACTCTCTGGGGGGGTGTGCATGTGCGTACATATGTGTGTACACATGCACGCATGTATGTGTGCATGCATGTGTACCCGTGTGCATGCGCTGGGGCAAACTCTTGGGGGCACGGCCTCCAGGAGGCAGTGAGGCCGGAGGGCGGCGCCACCCGAGCCTGGGAGCTCTGTTTGGCTTGTCTCCCAGGAGACAAAGAGGTCTTGGTGGTGGCCATAGACTACGACAGCTTTGCCATCATGGACGTCATCCTCCACCAAGGAGCGTCGAGCTTCAGGGTCCTGAAACTCTACAGTGAGCCCAGGCGGGGACCAAGGGGGGGTGCTCCATCTGTGTCCCGGCCCAGCCCCACTGTGGGTGCCCAGGTGTGACACGCCGGCCGGGGAGAGCTGGGAGCGGATGGGGCAGGGCGGGTAGACAGGAGGAGGCTCCGGCCGTGTCCCGTGCCCCCTAGCCAGTCGGCCCCCCACCCTCCACAGGCCGGGCCCCAGAGCCCAACCAGGAAGCCTTGAGCAGGTTCCAGCTGGTGGCCAAGGAGTACGGGTTCTCGGCAGGGGACGTGTACCAGCTCACCCGGGACAGTGAGTCCGGGGACAGGTGCGGCCCTCCCCCAGCCAGCCCAGGCCGGGCACCGGCGCCTCTCACTCTTCCTTTTGTCCACAGTGACCTGCGTGAACTTGCTGCGGTTGGTGAGCTCCGGGTCCCCCCACTCCCACCACCCAGCTGGGGCTTCGTCCGCCTCTCCTCCCCACCACACGGGGAATGAGGGGGCTGGGGACTGAGGGCGGTGGGCTCTCTCTGCGGCCATTGGAGCCAAGGTTCGGACAGGAGGCCGAGCTGCGGGGGCCACGGAGGGGCCTGGCCTTCGGCTGCCTGCTCTGCAGAGCGGGGGCGGGGGGGGGGGGGGTCCGGGCGGAAGTCCAGCCTCACCCCGCCCCCGTCCCGCAGGGAGGTGCGCCAAGCTCCTGAAGGAGGTGAGCCTTCGCCCCATCTGCTCTGAGCTCCCTGAGTCCCCCGCCTGGCGGGAGCCCCGCCCCTCTGGATCCGGACCTGCAGGGTGGTGGCTACAGAATGCCAGGGGGGACCCTGGAGGCTGGGGGGCAAGGGCAGGGCAGGGCAGGGCAGTGGGGGGGGGGCTGGGCCCCATCTCCCCTCTCCGTCTAGCAGGGCGTGAGGGTTGCTTGGTGCGGCCCTGTGGGCACCGTCTCAGGCCCCCATGTCCCACACGTGCCAACCCGTCACCTGTCAACCCCTCTGTCTCACCACCGCCCGAGGGCTGGGGGCTGTCACCCGCTTGGCAGGCAGAGAAACTGGGCTGTGCTTTGCCCAAAGCTCCCAGCACAGTGGCCAGGACGCCCAGTCCTGACGTGGCCCTGACCGCGGCCTGGGGCCTTGGGAGCGGGCAGCCCCTGAGCCCTGCCCTTCTGTGTCCCAGGAGCTGATCTAGGAGGCTGCCCCGGGCCAGGAAGCTGGGAGCCCTCCACCCACGCCCTGCCCCTGCCTGGGGCCAACAGCACCGGCTCCAAATAAACCCCATGACCACACCCGCTGTCCTGAGTCTTTCCTGGGGGCTGAGGGCTGGCAGGTGGGGGTGGCGGGGTGTGCTTTCCATGACTGCCCTAAAAATGGCCATCGCTGCCGAACGGGAACCGTGTCGGATGCCACCCTGGGCTGGACCTCTGCCTGAAGGGGCGGAGCCAGGGGCCCTGTGGCTCAGACGGGATGACCGCTCCCCACGCTTCCCTTTCTCCTGCTCAGGGGTCCTGCCCAGCCGTGCTCCGCTCAGAGCCCCTCGCCAGGCTGCCCCGGCACCCTCCCTGCTATGCCCCGTTCTGCTCCCCGGAGCCCGAGGACACCCCTGGTTGGGTCCCCTGAGCAGAGCTCCTGGTTCAGATGCCCACATACTGCTATGGGGATGGGGGGTTGGTAGATGGACGATTTGTAGCCTTGCAACCTGGCAGCCTAAGATCAAAGTGTGTGTGTGGACAGACAGGTTTGACTGATAGGCAGGAAGATCACCTTGCTTGTATTGAATCCTTTTTATGTTTATTTGTTTGTTTTGTGTTTTGGTAGGTGCCCCTATCGGAACCGAACCCGGGACTCTCTGGTCTGCAGGCCGAGATGCTCCAACTGCTGAGCCAAATCAGCCAGAGTGCCTTGAGTGCTTCTTTTGCATGTGAATAAGATAAGGTTTGCATGACTGTGGCTGGAACACCACCTCGAGTGGACAAATGGGTCGTAGGACTCAAGAATGTCTGGGTTTGTTATTTTTGAGTTTTAAAGTCTCTTTCTGCCGTAAAAAGCGAGAGACAAGGCTAGGCTGTATGGTTTGCAGAGATGCCATCTCAAGAAAATAATTTACATAAATCCACTTGTAACCTGGGGAACCAATTCTGCAAATAAATGGGACTACGTCCAAAGATCTGGAGCATTTGCTCCCTTGCAAAGCTCCCTCTCACTCCGAGCAGCGTGTGCCTGTAGTTCATTGTGTTGCACCGATCCCGGCAGGCCAGGAGACGGCGTACTGCCATGGCTTCCTATTGTCCCAGCCAAAGCCTGTGGGCACTGTTCTCTAGCCTCAGAGCCTCACCAGGTATGCACCTCTGCCAGCCGTGCACAGGGCCTGGGTCCCCACCGTGCACCTGTCACTATTACCCCTCTGGTTCCTCTGCGGGGCTGGAACTGCCTGGCAGACAGGGTGGCTGGCTCAGGACAGGTGAGCCAAGGCAGGAGGGGGATGCTGGAAGCCAGTAGTGCTGAGGGCAGAGGGTCCTCCAGGAGTACGGGCCGTCCTGAGGGAAGGGTGTGTTCAGGACTCGCCCAACAAACCTTGAACCAAGTCCCTAAAGTCCCACGGAGGAACATCTGGAGGCTGAATTCTGACCTGTCAGGTGCTCGGGGACCGGGGGATCTCCCACAGACCCAGTGGCCAGAGTGTCCGGAGCAGT
The DNA here is from genome assembly GCF_014108415.1 of Molossus molossus. Taxonomy (NCBI): domain Eukaryota; kingdom Metazoa; phylum Chordata; class Mammalia; order Chiroptera; family Molossidae; genus Molossus; species Molossus molossus. The sequence continues at coordinate 1,438,757 of NW_023425349.1, forward strand.
CGATACTTAGTGTCCCGGCCCCCGGATGGTATCAAGGGTGCTGATTGAGGAGCCTCGGTGGCCACCAAGTTCTCTAGGTTCTTGAGACCAAGTAACAGCCGTGAGCCAAGCCAGGTGCCCATGCCATCAACTTAGCCTTTATTCCTGCAGGTTTATTTATTTATTTTTTTAAAATTTCTTTTCTTTATTGATTTTTTTAGTGATAGAGGATCGCAGAGGGAGAGAGAGAAACATTGATGAGAGAGAACATTGATGGGCTGCCTCCTGCACGCCCCCCACTGGGGATTAGACCCACAAACTGGGCATGTGCCTGACCAGGAATCGAACAGGCAACCTCTTGGTGCAGGGTCGACGCTCAACCACTGAGCCACACCCGCCGGGCTATTACCGCAGATTTAATCCAAACACATCAGAACATGCACACACAAGTATTGGGGTTAATGAACCGAAAGTCCTCGAGTCCCCAGTGTGCCCCGGTCCGGGCTTCTGGCAGAGTGGCCGTCCCTGGTCACTCGGGGAAGCCGTGGGCCCCAGGCGTCCATGTCCTGCAAGGGCTGCTGAGGCAGCAAGGCCCCCGATACTCCACGGCCACCCGGCCGGACACACGGCTGTCACACCGCGCGTTCGCAGGAGGGCACCCTGCAGGTGTCCGTTCTGGTGTCACTGTTGTCCTGTGGAGGTGTCTCCCTCCACCTGCCCTTGTCAGATGGGCCGCGGTCTCCAACGTTAGTCCTCGAAGTCCCACATCAGGATCCTGGGCACAGTCCACGGAGGTGCCTCGTCACCCCGACCGCGTGCGCCTGCGGGCTCCTCCCTCGGCTGCGCCCAGACCTGGGCTGTGGGCCTCAACTCATCTGTGTTCCGACGATGAGTTTCGAACTCGAGATGGAGCTTGTGAGGCTGACTGCTCGCACCTCGTGGCCTGGAAATCTGAGCCTCGGGCCTGCGGCTGGAGAGCAGAGCGCCGCTCAGCCTAGTACAGGACAGAGACGTGAAACACACGCTTTAGTTTCCACCACGGTTTTATTAGAATACAACTGCTGTGGGCGGCGGAACGGTGCCAGGTGGTAGGCCGGTGGGGTCAGACCGGACCTGGGTTCAGCAACCTCGGCGTGTGAGTTCTGGCTAGGAAAGAATTCAGAGCCAAGACTCAAGCGATAAGAGAACATTGATTTGGAAAATCACAGAGGTGGAAGAAGCAATTCATGGAAGAAATGGGCTCAGGAAACAAGTTACAGAGTTCAAGGAAGGGCCCTTAGTGCTTGGGAGCGAGGAGGGTACTGGTACCGTGTCGGGGGGAGGGGCACGGGGCGGGGGGGGGCGGGGCGGGCGTGCTCCCAGGGGGGAGGGCGTGCTGGTCCTCGTCCTAAGGGTTTTCGGGGTGCGGATTTTTGGGGTGTGGGTTTTCGGGGCGGTCCCGGGGGAAGATCTAGAGCGCAGACTCAGCAGCTTCCAGGTGTGTCCACTGACTGATGGGTCAGCGCCAGGGCGGGGCTCGTCAGTCAGTGCAGCTGGTCCTGAGGTCGGCCTGGAGCTGAAATACAACCGAGGCCTAGACGTTATCTCTGGGGAGAAAAGGTCAGGGGGTCCAAACCGACACGCCAGGAGGAAAGGCCACCCTGGGGGCGAGGTCCCACCCTATAGCTGCCATTTGCTAGGCACTGGGGCTTTCTGCCCTCGTGACCTCTGTACCCGGCCCATCATCCTTGCTCCGCTCCTAACGGCCCACCACACAGCCACACGTATGTGCTCACACGCTGTCCGGGACTGCCGTCACGCGAGGAGGGAAGATCGGAGTTTCCACAGACCCCAGAAACCGCTCACTCTCTGGCTGCTGCAGGGAACACTTGCTGACCTCTGATCGCGGGTCTCGAGTTCCCTTTATCATCTCGGCACAGCTGGTGAAGAACGAAGAGCCCGGCCAGGGTGGCTCAGTGGTTGAGCGTCGACCCTGCACCAAGAGGTCGCTGGTTCAGTCCTGGTCAGGGCACAGGCCCAGGTTGTGGGCCCGGTCCCCAGTGGGGGGCGTGCAGGAGGCGGCCAATCGAAGTTCTCTTTTATCAATGTTTCTATCTCTCTCCCTCTCCCTTCCTCTCTCTCTAAAATCAATAAAGAAAAAAGATTAAAAAGAAAAAAAGAACTTTGGAGAGTCTGTTCCACGAAAGACCCTCTTTTCCATGCGGACCAGCCACTCGTTAGAGGCGGGGGAAGCTGGACAGGAGGCTGCAGAGACCGCCTAGGAGCCCCCAACCTGGAAACTTGGTGACGCGGGCACCTGGGTCCCACTAGAAAGTGAGTCGGGATGGCAGGGGCACAGGGGAGCCGGTTTCCATCTTCTCTGTCTGACCTGGCAGAGAAAATATGCACGCACAGGGGTGGGGCTGGAGGAGGGGCATCTGAGGTCTGTGTGTCTGTGTGTGCTTGTGTGTGCAGGTGCACGTGTGTGCACAGGTGTGCGCACATGTGTGTGAGTGTGTGCGCATCTGCATGTGTGTTTGTGTGTGTGCGCATCTGCATGTGTGCGCGTGTGTGTGTCACCTTTTGTGCGGCACTGCCACCCCCTGGGTGCTGGCAGCTGCAGCCTCCCTCAGCCCCGCACCGGCCACGAGCAGCACCCTTGGCACCAGGAAGCCACCAGAAGCGATGACAGTGGGAACAGCACGGGCACAGGAGCGGGAAGGCCGCTTAGAGACCCGGGACGCCCAGCAGGAGGGTGGACAGGGGACCGGTCCCACCCTGCTTTGCTCCGCGGGGAGCCTGACGTTCAGGCAGGAGAGAACCTGAGGCACAGCCAGAGGTGGAGTTGACGTCAGGGCCCCCAGCCCCCAGGTCACACGCCATCCGGGGATGAGAACTTACAAGGCGCACAGTCCAGGGCCCAGGAGCCGCTGGGGTCTCTGGGTGCCACTGTTTCTCAGAAGGGAGCCTGGGCCTCAGGGGAGAGGCTGTCCCCCATGGACCCCTGGCAGTGTGGCCCCAGGACAAGGGCCGGTTTTCTGCCTCTGGAGTCCCCACAGCCATGTCTGCACTAGTGCTCCGGGCTGGTTCACTTTATGAACACGCAGGGCAGGATGGTCTGCTCCAGGAGGGCACCTCCTCTGCAGAGAGCCCCCGTCTCCCCTTTGCTGCCCTCAGGTGACGTCAACCTGCCGTCCTGGTGAGCAGACCTCCCCTGTGTGCCCCTCAGTTTCCGTGGTGACCAGTGTATTTTGTTCCGTGTTCGTCTCCCAGGTCTCGCTCTCCCTCTGCAGAAGCCCATCCTTGGCCATCTGGAAGCGAGCACAGACCATGTTTGCAGAACTGCCGGCCGGCACCCACAGCTCCACCTCTCCTTCCCGCAGGACCGAGGGGCCCGCCTCAGGGAGGGACAGTGACTTCACAGCCACCGCCCCCTCGCGAGTCAGGGGCCCTTCCCACCTCTGGCTCCGAGGCCACGGGTGCTCACTGAGGGTCCTGTCCTGTAAGGCGACCTTTGGCACACCGGGGCTTCTCCACGGCCCGGGTCGGTTTGTTTAATGGACTCTGGACTCTCAAAGGGATCTGATCCTTTTGAACTGTGCACAGCCCCAGATAGAACCCATTCTGATAAAAGGTCTTTGCTCCTGAGTGTAGGAACGCCGTGGGACGTCTGGGAATGTGTTTTGACAACTCCGTGGAAGTCGGTGTACACGATGAGACCAGCCCACGCAGCGCTGCTCTCCGACCAGGCCCGGGGGGGGGGACTTCGGAAGGAAGGGGTGGGAGGAGTGTCTGTCCCCTGCAGGCCAGCCTGGCGCTCAGACCTGAGACGCGTAGTCAGTCGCCACTGCCCGCATGAGAACAAGCGTGTGACTTGTCAGTGTGCAGCGTGACCTCTTTCGAGACCAGTTTGAGCCGGAGCCCCGAGAGCAGGGGCTGGGAGCCCCGAGAGCAGGGGCTGGGAGCACAGAGGCGGCCCGGCCCATCCCCTGCAGGGGGGGCAAGAGGCAGCCGGTGAAGGTTCTCGCTGCTCTGCAGTCTCTCTCCAAAATCAATAAAAACACTTCTTAAATAAAAACGTATTTTTTAAAAATGTGATTTCAAAAAAGGAAAGACCATATTATTTTTTTAGATTTATCTTTATTGTTGAAAGTAGTACAGATGTCCCTCCTTCTTTCCCTCACTGACACCCTCCTCCCCACGCCCACCCCCCACCACATTGTCGTTGGTGTCGGTTGCTTATGCATATATGCATAGAAGTTTCGAAGACCACAGTATTTAAAAATAAAAGAAATGGGGGTCGGTTTGTCCCCCACCTGGAAGCTGGAAGTGAAACATGGCGAAGGCCGTGCCCCCAAACCACAGCCACCTGCCCCACCTTAAAGTGAGGCTCCCAGCCCGGCCAGGGGGCTCAGTTGGTTGGAACATCGAAAGGTCGTGGGTTCAATTCCCGGTCAGGGCACACGTGGGAGGCAGTGCATCGGTGTTTCTTTCTCTCTCTCTCTCTCTCTCTCTCAAATCAATAACACTTTTATTTGAAAAAAGAAAACAGGCTCCCATGCCCCCCCCCCCAGCACAGCAGGTCTACAGTAGGGGCGTTGTCACCGGCTCATAGGGGTCCTTTCCCTAATTTCTGGATCTGCCTGGCTCCGAGCTTTGACCAGTCCTGCCACCAGGACCTGAGGAGTCCTGGCCAACCTCTGCCATGGACTCCAAACTGGGGAGGGACGTGGTGGGCAGGGAGGAGGAGGAGGAGACACACAAACGCACACAAACGCACACACACACACTCGCTCATGTAAAACAACTGGCAGGTTTATCCCTGCTTCAAACAAGCTCGTTACCCTGAGAAAAAACTTATTCTTTTGTACAGTTTGGGGAACACGTGCCCCCCGCTGCCCCGAGGCCCCCGTGGATCACCCACAGCCATTTCCTCTCCGTGGGGCCTCCGAGTCCGAGCGTGGGAGTCGCCCGGGACTAGAAGGGCCCAGGCAGGTGCTCGCCGGGGTGACGCACACTCAGGACATAGCTGGAGGCCGCGTGAGGCGGGGCACCACCGTCCCGTGCCATCGAGTCATCGAGCGCACTGGGCACGCGGCATTCCTGGGCCCTTGCTGGCAGCTGCCAGGTTTGCCACCAAAGTATGTCCCCGGGGCCTGAGGGCAGAGTCAGGGCCACGAAACAGTCACCCACTCCTTTGTCCGTGGCAGGGTGGTCTGTAAGGGCTGGTCCTGGCCTGTGCCACCAAAATCCCTGCCCCCATCCTATCTGCGCCCCCAGGCCCGGCAGGCTGTGCTATGAGTGCTAGAGAGAGGGAGAGAGACAGACGGCCAGAGAGAGAGAGAGGGACAGACAGACAGGGCTCACAAGCTGGGGCCGTTCTCCGGGCTGCTGTCTCCTCTCGAGTGGCTCCCGGGCTCCTGGTGGATGAAGTCTTCCTGTGGGGCCCTGGCATGGGCTGGGAGCAGAGCAGACAGTCCACGGGAAGAGCTGTCGCCCCGACACCCCGCCAGCCACCTCGGGCGACTCCTGCCTGGCTGGAGCTCTGGGAGGCAGGGGGACCTCCAGGCACAGCCTGTGTGTGGGCCAGTGGGCCGGAAGGGACTCCATGTAGCAGCACGATCAGAGGGAGCCCGGGCGCTTCTTGGGTCACTGGGCTGCGGGACAGGAGCTGGCTGCTGGCTGGGAACCTGGAAAAGCAGTCAGAAGGGGAGGACGCCGCCCTGGGCTCCGGGCCCTGGAGCAGGGGATCCCTGTCACTACTGTTCCCACCCTGTCCTCACTCTCTCTGGCCTTGGCCCCTGGGTGCTCACCGCCTGTGTGCCTGCTGCCATGCTAGGGGTGTGGTAGTCGGGCTGGAGGATACCGGGTCCCTGTGGGATCTACTCACCCGGAGGAGCCCCCTACCCACCTGCGCCTGCCCTCCTGTGGAGGCTGGACTCCTGAAGGCCCCACCCACTGCCCTGCATGGAGGAGGCAGGGTCCCTGCCCCTTGACCTGTCCACAGACGCCATCGCTCTCAGCCACATCTGGGGCAGCCAGGGGGGCTGGAGGGCAGTTGCAGAGCGGTGTCAGAGAATGGGGGCTGCTGGGGGCACGTGTAGCCATTTCACTGTAAGGGTGCCGGCCAGGGGACACAGCAGACAAGGCTGGAGCGTGTAGGACCCCGGGTGAGCGGGACCTGAGGACACTAGTGCACCCCAAACTGACACACCCCTTTCCTGAGCTGGCAAGACCCACACCTGGACTTGATGAGGGCGTGGGCACTCCAGCCTCCAAGTGGATATGAGGCCTGGGCAGGCTTGGGGCAGCCCGCAGGAGCTGGGGCCCTCGGGGGTCTGTGCGAAGTCCATCTGTCTGTCCAGCAGCAATGGGATGGAAAGGAGAGTGGGCCCGTGCCCCCTGCTGCCTACCCCACTCGGGCTCTTCCCTGAGCCTCTGCGGAGGGGTTCCCAGCCCAGGCAGCTGGCGGTTGCCATAGAAACCCCATCCTCAAGGGCCCTCTCCGCTGGCCTCTGGCCTCCGGGGGCCGAGAGCTGGGTGCTGCTGGGAGCCCAGCGCACCAGACTGTTCCCTGGCTGGTTCTTCACAGCTGCCCCGGGACAAGCGGAGCCGGCCCTTCCCTAATTTCTGAACCGTCTGGTGAGGCCTGCAGGAAGACGGAGGGACCCTGGGGTCTGGTGCGTAGTTTTCAGGCCCCCTTGGTGTGGGGCCTCTGTGGGGCCCTAATCAACCTAGGGGTGATGACTGAGGGGTCCTAGCTGCCCCTGGGCCCTGCGAGAGCAGCCTTGCTGGGAGGGGCTCCAGGGGGGTGGGCACAGGAGGAAGGCAGGGAGTGGGAGGTGGTGGGCGGAGCTGCCCACAGGCCATGGGGCACCCCCACCTACCCCATGCTGGCACATGCCTGGAGGGCTGCAGAGGCTGCCTGTCCCCACGAAGCCTGTGGTCGGGCTCTCTGTGCCCGTGGTGGCTCCAGGTAGCCTGGCCACCTTGCCCCGGCCTGGCCCTTGTCTGAGGCCCACTCCGGCCTTCAGTGCCCACCTCTCTAGGAGCCCAGGCCTCCCTTTCCCAGGGGCACAGCAGGAGTTCTGCCACTGTCCACTGTCAGCTCCCACCAGGCCTGTCCAAGGGCAGGCCCAGGAAGGGGCAAGTCAGGAAACCAGGGCTCTGTCCTCCCGTCTGTGCGATGAGGCAGGATGCCAGGGAGTGCCGAGTGGCAGGTGCCCTCAGGTAGGCGTGGCGCTGCTGACGAGTCCCAAGTGTGCTGACATAAACCCTTGGCACTCTGAATGCGGTGGGCGGGTGTGTGAGGGGTGGCACCTTCGGGCCCAGGTCCAGCATCACCGGCTGCACCTGTCCCTGCACCCCCTCCCTGCATTCTCTCTTTGCACCCCCTTCCTGCATCCCCTTCCTGCACCCCCTCCCTGCACCTCCTGCCCGCATTCCTTCCCTGCATCCCCTCCCTGCATTCTCCCCTTGCACCCCCTTCCTGCATCCCCTTCCTGCACCCCCTCCCTGCACTCCCTCCCTGTATCCCCTTCCTGCACCCCCTCCCTGCACCCCTCCTCGCAATCCCTCCCTGCACCCCCTCCCTGCATCCCTTCCATGCATTTCCTCCTTGCACCCCCTCCTTGCACCCCCTTCCTTCATTCCCTCCCTGTATCCCTTCCCTGCACCCCCTTCCTGCACCCCCTCCATGCATTTCCTCCCTGCACCCCTCCCTGCACCCCCTCCCTGCACCCCTCCCTGCACCCCCTCCCTGCATTCCCTCCCTGCTCCCGGGCTCCTGAGCTGCCGCCTGGGGCCAGGAGGATGGCTGGATGGGGAATTGCTTTTCTTCTCTCTAACGTGCCTGTGGGGCTGAGGCCCCTTGGGGATGGATGGAGGGGCTGCTCGGGGCCTCCCCTGGGAGCACTCTGCCCAGACTGGTGCACAAAGCTTGGGGGGTACAAGAAAGAATGCAGTGAGGTGCTCAGGGGTGCACAGCAGCAAGGGCCCCCAAGGCTGGGGGACGAGGGGACAAGCTTGGGAGAGTAAGCAGGGTAAATGGGGGCCAGGCGGTAGCGATGGAGGATTAGTGCCCCCCAGGACCTCCCCGCTCTCTGTGGAAGGAGGTGTAACCATTCTCACAAGTGAGTGGCCGTGTGGGCACTGAATGCTGGACCTGTCACCTGTCTGTCCTGTTCCACTCTCCTTTCGCTGGGAGACAGTCAGAGCTCCAGGCAGGAGAAGACACATCTCCGCAGGGGGGGGGGGGGCAGTCCAGCTGGAACTGCCGGCAGGGTCCCGACAGCTGGCACCGCGAGCTCCTCCTGTGCACCGGGCTCAGCGACCAGCACTGACAGGACGGGGCTGTGGACCCTATTTACAGGTGGCAGAACCGAGTCTCCGGGAGGAAGAGCAACTAGTGCAAGGTCACACAGCCGTGGGGACCGGGTGGCTCAGTCTGAGGCCTTGGCCAGCTCACTGCCCGGAGACTCCCAGAGAGTTCCAGTTCCCCGGGGAAGCTCTGACACACTTTTTAAAAAAAATCCTCACCCAAGGATATTTTTCTATTTATCTTCAGATAGAGTGGGAGGGAGGGAGAGAGAGAAACATTGATGCGAGAGAGACACACAGACTGGCTGCCTCCCACACAACCCCCGACCAGGGCCAGGGACGAACTGCAACGGAGGTACGTGCCCTTGACCGGAATTGAACCCGCAACTCATTGAACTCATTGGTCCTCGGGCCAACGCTCTAACCGTTGAGCCAAACCGGCCAGGGCAGGAAGCTCTGATACAAAGTTGAGACTCTCCTAGCCCAGGGACCCCAGGACCCCCCTGCCCTAGTCACCCTGCTTTCAGGAAGGAAGGGGAGCCTCTCCCTGTGGTGACAGCTACGGGGCCACCAAGCTCTCCCCTCTGCCATTCACGTCACATCACTTATGAAGACCTTCTTGGCACCGGGCACCTGGCCACACACATAGGTACGTGTAGGAGAATTGCAGAGGTGGCTTCCTGGGGACACAGCTCAGGCCTGGCGTAGGTGGGCCCATGGCAGCCCCTGCCCTTCCAATGATGCCAGCTCGGGGGCGCCCCCAAAGGGGCAGGCCTGGGGCCACAGCAGACCAGGGTGGAGCCTCCCCCCACTGCACCACCCACCCCGCGGGGGCCATTTGGCAGCTGCGGCCAAGGCCGGGAGCAAGGCCTGCCCAGCTCCTGTGGTTATCGGGGGAGGGTGCGTGGGACAAGCCTGGGGCGCCGGCTCCCAGCACAGATGGGCCTCATTGCAGGCCGCCTCTCTGCCACAGGAAAACAACCAGCCAGCCAGCAGGCCCTTTTAATCTTGTGTTTATTCTCGGTCCCTCCTCTTTCGCCCGAAGCCAGCGCCCTGTGGGCTGCATTCTGCCCAGGGTCTGGCTTGGAGGCCTTGGCATTGATCTGACCTAGGGCAGCTCCCGGAGGGGCTGGGACACTCCGGCGGAAAGGAGCCCATTCCCTGCTCCTGGACTGGTCTCTCCCTCTCGGTCACAGACTTTCCAGGGGAGTCTCCTGGCTGCATCAGGAAGGCTGGGATTGAGGAGAAGGGAGCGGACAGAAGCAGAAGGTGAGACCCAAGTGTGCCCGAGGGCTTGCTGTGGGCCGGCTGTGCCCAGGAGCTGGCCCTGCCCCAGACCTGCGGGGACGCCCTGGAGCAGGGCAGAGTCGGGTGGGTGAATAGGAGGCCACATCTCACAGTCGGGCCACCGGGGCTCCAGGAATTCAGTGGAGGAGGCGTCCCAGTGCAGGGACCGGCCGTGGGCTCGGCCGGCTGCACCGCCCGCAGCCTTCCCAGTTCCCCGGTCGCCTCCTCTCACAGGTAAGGCCGAGGGTAAGAGGGCAACGTGGCGCCGCAAGGCCTCGCTGGTGAGGGAGAGCAGGGCCACTGTCCACGGCTCCTGAGCCAGGCCACACACATCTCCTTCCTCCTCCGTCCCCTCCTCCCAGACCTGTGACTTTACTGGGGGACAGAATGGTGTTTGTGATCGGCAGCCCGCCAGGTCTCTCTCAACTAGGTAGAGGGGCTCCCCAGTGCCCGCACCCCACTGCCAGTTTGAAGAAAGGGTGACGTGGGGGCTGGACCAGAGGAGAGGGGCAGAGGACACCAAGGAGGGGCGCCAGCCAAACAAAGGCAGCTGCCCTCAAACAGCCCCACGTGGGAGGTGGAAGGAAGGGGGTGGGGGGTCAGCAGGGTCCAGCGGCAGTGCCAACGCCAGGCCCCCAGCCCTCGATCCTGGGGGGTCAGGGGGCGCACCACGGCCGGCCCCAGTGCCAGCCGCACAGACCCGGCCCTCCCCCGTGGCCCGTCCCTGGAGAGGCTCCTCTCCTCCCTCTCCCCTCCCCCACCCCTCGGAGGGGGGAGGGGCCGATGACATCACGGCCACGGCGGGAGGGGCGGTGCCCGGCGCACATCACTTCCTCGGCGCCTCCGCCGGCGGGGCAGGCGGACGGACAGTGGACCGCGGACCGCGGACCGCGGACGGGGCACAGACCCTGGGCAGCGCGAGCGAGGGGCGCGCGGCCCCGGCCCTCGGCGACCCCGGCCCATGGCCGGCCCGACCCCGGCCGCAGTGGACGAGCTGCCCGGCGCGGCCCGGCGCCTCTACTCCAGGTGGGCTGGGCGGCCGGCGGCGGGGACCCTGCGTCCGGGCGGCGGGCGGCGGGCGGCCCGAAACAAAGGCGGCGGCGGCGGGAGCGCAACGTGGCGCGGACGCGCCCTCCCTGCGGGCGGCGCGATGGGGGCGCAGAGGTGGGAGTGCGGGGGTGGCAGGGGAGGGCGCGGGAGTGGGGCGCTGGGGGTGTGGGAGTGGGGGCGCGGATGGGCGCTGGGGGGATGCTGTGAGAGCTGGGGACTAGCCCAAGCGGACAGGGTGGGCAGGGTGGGTGGCCGGGTGGGCTGCTGCCTGCTGACCCCCACCCCGGGACAGAAACCCGGACAGAGCTGGCGGCTTCCCCTGGCAGCTGGGCCGCTTGGCACAGCCCGTGTGTGCAGGGGGGGCTGCCAGGGAACCCCCTCCCCAGCCTGGCATCACCTCCCCGCCGCCACGGCCCAGGTACTCGGGGGCAGCATGGCCCGAGAGACCAGGCTGTCTCGTGGGTGCCGCTCTGCCCCACACCAGCCCATCCTGTGCCTGGGTCCAGCGGCCTGCACGGGGCTTGGGGCTGCAGAACCAGCCTCCAGGTGGGTGTGTGCCTGCCTCAAAAGACACCTGCCTTGGGGCAGATTCATGGGTGATGGCAGCAGCCCGGGCTCTGCGTCCCACGCGCCAGGGAGGACGGTGCCCTGCCCAGGGCTGCATGCCTCCTTGGTGACTCCAGGCCTTTCAAGGGTGTTCCACAGGGCGATGCCCGGGGCCCAGCCCAGGCCGTGCAGGACCCTCTGAGGGGGCCGGCAGCCTGTGCGGGTGTCCAACAGAGTGGGGCGGGCATGCGTGCTGGGCAGGGGCAGTTGTTGGGGGCCCCTCCCAGAGGCAGGCCTGGCTGCCTGCAGCGAGCCCGACAGCACCCACCACCCTGACTCGAAGGACGCTATCACCCAGCTCCCCTGGCCACCCCTAACACCGTGGCCTCCAGCTGCTGAGCCTGCAGGGTCCCAGCCGGGCAGTCCTTCCGCAGCAGACCTCTGCCTGTGCCCCCCGTGTGCCGAATGAGGGCGTGGTGGTGGGTGCAAGGCCTCGCTGCCCCTCCCTCCCTTGGTCTGGTCTGTGCTGCTGGCCAGAGACACTGCCCCCATTGTGTGTGCTGAGCCCTGGGCCTGGCTTCTGGGCCCCGTGCAGGGGGAAGGCGTGTGGGGGGTGCGTTCGCTGGCAGCTGACGCTGGAGGCCTGCCGGAGGGATCCCCTCCACGGCTGCCACGGGGTGCACAGCTGTGCCGGCGGGTTTGTGCCGGGGTCATCTGTGCAACGGAGAGGGGGCCTTTGTCCCAGAGAACAGCAGGAGTTAACCTGGCTGCCACTGGCTGTGACAGTGTGTGTGAGAGAGACAGACGGACGGACAGAGAGGACTGGGAGACCTCTCACGGTTGAGCCTGGGGTCCACATCATCCTGGTCACTCCACAGCTTGACGTGGGAGCCTGGGTTGTAGGCCGGTGGCGGAGCCTAGTGGGGACACACCAGACAGGACCCTGGCTTAGGGGGCAGCTCAGAGGGAACACTGGGGCCGGCCTTGAGCCTGGCAGCCGAGGCCCATGCTGAGCTGGGTTGGGTGAGCCTGGCACAGATTTGGGATGTGAGGCCACAAGCTTTCTGCAGGGCCGATGAGGCCTGTGGGGTTTGGGCCCGACTGCGTGGCCATGGCCAGGTGTGGGCAGGGCCGCTCCTGGTCGGAGCTGGCTTTGGAGTCTGGCAGGAAGGGGTGGGGGCACCCGTTTTGGATGGGGCTGTGGGGTAGGAGAGGGGAGGCCTGCCCCCTTGAAGCCTGCATGTTGGGGACGGTGGGGGAGCCCACCATGATCTGGAGGCTGGCCTCTGGGACTCGGTAACCACATTACCCCGTGAGCCGGCAGGCGGTCAACGGGAGCTTGGCAGACGGCGCCCAGCCTCCTGGCCGCTGCGGTCTGACTGCTGGGAAAGCCGGCCCTGGCCAGCCCCTCCGGGGAGAGTGGTGTGGGGCAGGCGTGATGTTTTCGTGGACACGCACAGGTGCAGCAGCGGGCTGGGGCAGGCTGGGCCCGAGGCGCCCAGGGCCCGGGCAGGTCTCTCCTGAGGTGTGGAGGACGGGATGGACATTCAAGCATCTTTGCAGCCAGATGGCAAATCCTAAATGGGAAGGCTGTTCCCCCACCCCAGGGTGTGGGTGGTGAGTTTGGCAGGGGGAGCTAAGACCACAGCCTGGGGGCCAGGGAGCCCCGTCCAGCCTGGCCCCAGACTCCTGTCCTGAGAGCGGGACTCTTGGCAGCCCTGGGCGCGCACAGGCCTCTGGGAAGCCCAGGCAGCCCTGTGGGCTGGGTGAGCGGCAGTGGGCAGGAGGGCCGCTTGGCACACCACTTTGCCCAGTGCACACGGGCACCTACCCGCAGGCCTGCAGAGGTGGTGTTGGTATTCTTTGTTGTTAATCCTCACCTGAGGATACTTTTTCCGATGATTTTTAGAGAGAGTGAAAGGGAGGGAGAGGGGGCAGAGAGAGAAACATGATTGGTTGACTCCCTCACGCACCCCCGCTGGGGCCCGGGTTGAACCTGCAATCCGGGTACATGCCTTTGACCTGGAATTGAACTTGAGACCCTTTGGTGTACAGGTGACACTCTGACCGCCGTGCACACCAGCCAGGGCTGAGCTGGTGCTGGGCAGAGGTGCAGGGAGAGGGCCTGCCATGCGGGGCATGTCCAGAGGACAGGCGAGAGCGGCCTCAGTGCAGCTGGCAGGTGGCAGCCCCGGGAGGCGGAATGGGGGGCTGGGGTGGATGTGAACGTGCAGTTTGGGGGTTCAGCTTGTCACCAAGAGCTGGGCAGGGAGGAGCTGGTCTAGGTCCTGCCCACCTCAGCTGAGCTGTCCTGGGGGTGGATAGTGGCAGCTGGACAGAGACCTCAGGCTGGGTGGAGAGTGCCCAGCCTGGACACCCTTGGGAGCAGGGCCTGGTGTGGTGGGTAGCCTGGGACCCGGTCCCCCATTCTTCTTTTTTTGTTTTTTATCCTCACCCAAGGACATTTTTTGTTCAGATAGAGTGGGAGGGAGAGAGAGAGAAAAACATCGACGTGAAAGGGACACACGCCGAGTGGCTGCCACCTGCACAACCCAACCAGGGCCGGGGACAAACTGCATCTGAGGTACGTGCCCTTAGCGGGGACCGAACCCGGGTCTCTCCGGACCGCAGGCCGACGCTCTAACCGCTGAGCCAAACTGGCCAGGGTTGGTCCCTTATTCTGGTATTTACCACTCAGCCCCTTCCAGGACTCTGCCCTCCCAGACCCCACCCCCAATGTGCAGGGCTTGCAGGACCCTCCGCACAACCCCACTCATCCTTGAGCTCCTATCTCTGCTCAGACTCAGGTGGTCTCGGGCGGCGGAACCCACCTGGGCTCTGGTTCCCTCGCCCCGGAGCCGCTCCCCCCTCCCCGTTCTTCGGTTCCCAGCTGCGCAGCCTTGGGGACCCCTCCCACCCCAGTGCCCACCACAGAAGACAAGTGGCCTGGCTGGAGGGCTGCCCGTGAGTGCGCAGAGAGAACTTCTCGAAAGGCCCGTGGGGTCCCGGGGGCTCCTGGGGTGGGAGGGAGGCCCCAGAGAGACACCTTGACTTCTCACCACCCGGCTGCTCTGATGGGCCTGGATGGGGGACCCGCTGGCTCGGAGCCTCAGTGGCTGGACGTTGGCGCCCATCTGCTACTCCAGGGGGCTCCTCCCTTTGCCCAGGGAAGGTCACACCTGCCACCCTCCTCGTGGCCACAGGTGGCTGGAGGAGCTGGGAACCGGGCAGAGCGGGCAGCCGAGGGGCTGGCGTGTTTTAGGAAAGGAGCTGAGGTGGGGAGACGTCTGCCGGCCCTGGGCAGCCCCCCAGCCCCTGGCCTGGGCCCTCTGAGAGTTGGGAAGCACTAAGGGGATGACCTGCACCCTGTGCCACACCTGTCGACCCCGCTGCGGGCCAGGCCAGGCTTTGGGTCTGGGCAGGTGGGGGCATGAGCGAGCAGGGGCAGGGCCTCTGAGGGGGCAGGTGCAGACCCTGCCCGAAAGGAATCCTCGCTTGGCTCCAGGTGGGCCTGGAGGAGGGGTGGGCTTGCCCATCTCTGCCCCTGCCAGGTGGGCGTGGGAGAGAAGGGGCTGGGGCTGGAGGCTGGCACAGCCCGCTGCCCCATCTCCGTCTGCCCTTTTCTGTAGATGCTGACCTGGGCTCCTCTGTGCTCAGTGATGCTGTGGCCCAGAGCTGGCCTCAGGGTCGGGGGGGTAACAGTCTGTGCAGGGGTCGAGGTGAGTGGGAGACAGGCCACTGCCCCTGTCCCCTGCTGCTTGCCAGCCCCCAAGGGACACCCTCTGGGCCCCTCCCCCTGTCACCCGGCCCTGCTGACTGTGCTGATCCCTGGCTCTGAGCTGCCCTTGATCCACTGATCCAGGCCCTGGGAGCCCCAAGTGATCTGCCCGAGGACCTGAGGCTGCCAGAGCCTCAGCCCACCACCCTGGGGTGGGGAGAGGCAAGGGAACCCCGAGAGCTGGCCAGGAGGGAGGCCAGTGGCCGGTGCTGGCTGTGGCCATGGAGGGCCAGCCCGTGGCCCTGAGCTTGGCGGAGAAGACGATGTGCAGAGTGGTGTACGGCGCCCCCCGCCCCCGCCCGCTGCTGCTGTCCGTGGGCCTGGAACTGTGGGTGTACGTGCAGAAGATGCGCAACCAGAGGACGAGGTGCAGTGGGCACCTGGGAGGGCGCCCGGGCAGGGCTGGGTGATGGATGCGGCTGGGAGGTCAAGGCGCCGTTGGCGGTCTGGGGCAAGCGGAGAGGCTGGGGCTTCTAGCCCTGCACCCCCTGCCTGGTGCTTCTCCAGGGGACCCCCCATGTTGACGGGGGCCCATGTTACACCCTTCAGTCTGCATTCGCGATGACCCCCATCAGGATGACCGCATCCCCTTGATTTCGGGGCCCCGGTTCCTAAGCCAGAAACCTGTGCTCAGAGACAGGTCGGGAGGCCTCCAGGTCTGCCCGGGCCAGCAGGCCTGCCCTCCCGGACAGTCCCCACGGTTCCGAGCTCAGTCCCCTCCGCAGCCACCGGGAGGTCGGGGCAGTCTGCCCACCTGACCACTTGCCAGGGACAAGCAGTGCCTGATAAAGAGGCCCCCTGCGTGGCACCTCAGGGCTGCCCGTGGGCTCCGTGACGTGGCATCCGGATGACTTCCCACAGCCCTCGGAGAGGCACATCTGTGGGAGGCCCTGGCATGCGGGGGCGGGCGGGAGGCCCCGTGTTCTGGTGTCCTGAGGTCTCAAGGCCGTGTCCCTGACCCCTTGCTCTGCTCGATCTCGGGGAGGCAGGGAGGTGGTGGAGTCCCAGGCCCTGGGCTCTCCGTGGGGGGAGGAGCTGCTCCCCCCAGGACGAGTGGCCCTGATGTTGGGAAGTCTCAGCTGGACGAGGGGCCCTGTGACGGTGGGGGGCTTCCCCAGCAGAAAGCTGTGGGGTGCAGGGCCCTGGGTATAGTCTCTGAGGGGCTCACCAGCCCCGCCCAGCTTGTCAGCGTGGTGTTGCTGTCGTCGGAAAAGTGACTGCCCACTTCTCGATAGTGCGGCGACAGGGAGCGGGGCCTGTGTTCGTGTGGCGGGCATTTGGTCAAAACGGTTCAGAAGCACCAGCCTAGACAACTTGTCCATTTTTTTCCTTTATTGATTGTAGAGAGAGAGGAAAGGAGAGGGAGAGAGAGAGAGAAACATCGATGAGAGAGAACATCGACTGGCCGCCCCCTGCACGCCCCGCACTGGGATGGAGCCGGCAGCCCGGGCCTGTGCCCTGACCGGGAATCGAACCGGCACCTCTCAGTCCGTGGGGCAACGCTCCATCCACTGGGCCACACCGGCCGGGCTGTGGATGTTTTTAACTGCTCTGTAGGTTTTCCACAAAGTCAGAAAAGCTCAAAGCTGTGGAACCGAGGCAGGGACAGTAGGGGCTGGCCTGTGACTGCTGGGTCTGCCTGCCGCCTAGGTGGCCCCGTCACAGCCCGTCACAGCCCGGCGCCCCCTCCTCTCCCCTTCCACCCTCAGGGTGTCCTCCACCGTGGGGCTTCTGTGCCCCCTGGCGTGTGTATCCAGGGATCCAGGGCCGGGAGCGGGTCAGGCCGTGTCCTGAGCTTGCTCCAGGGCTGGGAGGCTCGGGGCAGGGCCCCACCTCGGTGCTGTGCGGCGCCCACCCGTAAGGGGCTTTTTCTCTGAAGGCCCTGCTCAAGGGGGGCCGGGGAGACAGCACAGCCTCCAGCGAGGTGTCGGGGGTCACGCAGGAACCTGGGGCCGTTTTCCAGGATTTGGGTTCAGCCTGGGACATAGTGCTGTCCACTTCCTCCCGCAGCACCAGCACCGTGGGGGGTGGGGGCGCTTGTGGGAACAGCTGTGTCTCAGGCCTCAGGCCGGTCCTGGCCAGCGGCCAGCAGAGCGCTTAGCCTGGGGGGGGGGGCAGGGGCGGGCGGGTTGACCCTCGGCTCAGGACAGGAGGTGAGGACACCGTGGCCCAGCCTCCAGTTCCCCCTGAAGGCTTGGGGATGTGCCCCTCAGTGCAGGCTGGGGGAGGGGCTGGGATCAGATCTGCCTGTGTGGCCTGTCGGCTCCCTGACCCTCTCTGAGCCCCCGTGGTTCTGTGGGATCCAGGCTGCCAGCGCCTCGGTCAGGTGCTCACCTGGCCGCAGGCGGCCACGCTCCGGGCAGCTGACACTTGCGGGTCGGCGGAGTGGGGAGCTCGGCCTGGAGCGCTGCCATCGGGCTGAGGGTCTTGCTGCGGTCACAGACGCCGAGTTCGCCCCAGGTGCCCTGCCTGGCAGTGAGGAGGCTGGGCCAGGTGAGCTGCACAGGTGTGGTCCAGCACAGTACCTACTTCTGGGCGTCTGTGCATGAGAGATTTACACGTGTGCGTGCACGGGCCGCAGCCGGGGCACCCTGTGGCCCACCGTGAGCGGAGGAGCCTGGGCCCCCGGTGACCCCTCCTCTCCCCGCAGGATGGAGGCCTCGTGCCTGGAGCTGGCCCTGGAGGGTGAGCGGCTCTGCAAGGCTGGGGACTTCAAGGCGGGGGTGGTCTTCTTCGAGGCGGCCGTGCAGGTGGGCACCGAGGACCTGAAGACGCTGAGCGCCATCTACAGCCAGCTGGGCAACGCCTACTTCTACCTGAAGGAGTACGCCCGGGCGCTGGAGTACCACAAGCACGACCTGCTGCTGGCCCGGTGAGCTGGGTGCCCAGTGGGAGTGGCAGGGACAAGCCCGGGGCAGGGCTCTCGGGCCGCAGGAAGTGTGAGCTGAGACACCTGTGAGTGTGTCTGTATGTCCGTATGTGGCCCAGTGGCCTGTGTCTCTCTCTGGGACTGTGCAGGAGTAGCCACCCCTCCCTGCCCCTGTGTTTCTGGGTGTCTCTGTCTCTTCTCCTCCAGCCTCCAAGCCTTTGCCCATGCGGTTCCCACCCCAGAACACCCCTCCCTCCCTTGTGCCTGCCCCCTCCTGCTCCTTCAGGCTGCGGTGACCCCTCAGCAGCCTCGGCGGCCAGGCTCCCCACCAGCCAGCGGGCCCCATATCCTGTCCCCAGCCCCCAGCCCCGCGTGGTGCTGGCAGGCGCGCCCCAGACTCACTAGGAGTCATCATGACGGCAGTTCTCACTCTGAGGCCCCCAACTCTCCCTGCCTCGATCCGGGGTTCCCCCTGAGCCCCGACAGCTGCAGGCCATGCAGGGGCCGCCCTCAGACGCGGCCCAGCGGAAGGGACCCTGAGCTCTGCTCCCTGACCAGGGACTGGGCCTCCCAGGCCCTCACCCGCCCTTGCGGCTCCCTTCTGAGCTCCTCCCGCCAGCTCCCAGCCTGACCCCTCCCTCCTTCGTCCCTCCAGGACCATCGGTGACCGCATGGGGGAGGCCAAGGCCAGTGGGAACCTGGGCAACACACTCAAGGTCCTGGGCCGCTTTGACGAGGCGGTGGTCTGCTGCCAGCGGCACCTGGACATCGCCCAGGAGCAGGGGGACAAGGTAGGCTGCGGCCCCGGGCGCCTCCCCTCCCCCTCCCACCTGAGCACAGACCTCTCGACGCCCTCCCAGGCGCTTGCGTTTGGAGCCCAGGAGCATTCTGAGTGGTGGGCACCCCAGCCTCACCTGCCAGCCTCGGGGTGATGTCCCCACCCGAGGCTGGTGGGCTCCTTGGGGGCTGTGACTTCGGAGACACCCCAACCTTGGTGCTGCCCACAGATTGGGGAGGCGAGGGCACTCTACAACATCGGGAACGTGTACCACGCCAAGGGCAAGCAGCTGTCCTGGAACACGGCACAGGACCCCGGGCACCTGCCACCCGACGTTCGAGAGACGCTGCGCAGGGCCTCCGAGTTCTACGAGTGAGTGGGCAGCGGGGTTGGGGCACCACCTGGGCCCCTGCAGCCGCCAGGGACTGGACGACAGCCTCAGGTGCAGCGCCCCCCCCCCAAGCTCCTCGGACAGTGGCAGCCAGGCTGGCCTCCTACCCCACGCCCTGCCCACACCTGTCCTCGGGCTGCTGGGCACCCACGAAGCCCTCGCTTTTCCCTCCTCGTGCTCACCCACAGCAGTGGGGAGGCGCAGGGAAGCTGCTGACCGAAGCGCGTGGCATTTAAAAAATATTTGCCGGAGCCCTGGCTGGGTTTGGCTCAGCGGTTGGAGCATCGGCCTGCGGACCAGAGAGTCCCAACTTCGGTTCCCGCTAGGGGCATGTACCAAAAAAAAAAAGCTGGAAAAGGGGCCGGACATTGGTTATACCTGAAAACCAGAGTCGGGGACAGAGGAGCCCCCAAACCGAGCCTAGGAGCTTGGACTGCATCAAGGGGCACCATAGCTGAAGGGACCCACGTGGCGTCCTGTGCCTGGGGGGAGGGGCCGTGGGGTCCTGCTTCTCTGACAGACTCTGCCCCCAGGAGGAACCTCTCCCTGGTGAAGGAGCTGGGTGACCGGGCAGCCCAGGGCAGGGCCTACGGCAACCTGGGCAACACCCACTACCTGCTGGGGAGCTTCGTGGAGGCCACGACCTTCCACAAGGAGGTGAGCGGACAGATGGCGGGTGGGCAGCAGCACAGCCCCGCATCCGCCCAGGCTTTGTCGGGCTGCTCCTCTGACACAGCTCGGGCCGGCCACCCTGGGCGGGGAGCACCTGCCGATGCGTCGGGGCCGGGGCTGCTCTGTGACCACCGGGGCTGTGGGTTGTGTCCTCAGCGCCTGGCCATTGCTAAGGAATTTGGAGACAAGGCAGCGGAACGGAGGGCCTACAGCAACCTGGGGAACGCCCACATCTTCCTGGGGCGCTTCGACGTAGCTGCAGAATACTACAAGTAGGCAGCACCCCACTCCAGCCAGGCAGAGGGTGGGCCCAGGGGAGGCACCACCCCACGGTGGGGAGGAGTCTGACTTCCCAGGCTCCCCAGGGCCCGGGGGTGGGGAGTCCCCGGCCACCCCAGAAGAGCAGACTGGCAAAGTCCAGGGCTGCCAGGGACTTGGTGAGCGTGTGCCGTGATTGGGGGGACCCCAGAGCAGGTATAGCCGTTCCCATGTGGACTCAGGACAGTAAGGACCTCGCTAGCTCCTGAGTATCCCCGACTAGTACCAGGACACTTGCTGGGCCATCTGCCTCCTGGCCTGAATCGCTGAGCAGTGGCCACTGGGCAGAGACCAGGTGATGTGCCCAGGTCCTGTGCTGAGCCCTGACGCTCACGTCAGGACCCTGAGCCAAGTGCTGCTGTCCCTGGGACCCCGTGGACATGTGGAGGTTCAGGATGGTGAGGCGACTGGCCAGTGTGGGCAGAGCCTGGGGGGGCCCATCTGTCTGCTCCCAACAGAGTCGGGTACTTGGGCCATCTGAGGATGGGACGTGCCAGGCCCAGAGAGATCCCTGTGGGATCTTGGCCCTGGAGGCCTCTGGGCGGGTGGCTGCTTGCCCCATCACCCCTGTCTGCCCCCGGGACAGGGGAGGGCGCGTGAGCAGTGCCCTGCCCCCTCCCCACAGGAAGACGCTGCAGCTGTCCCGGCAGCTCAAGGACCAGGCGGTGGAGGCACAGGCCTGCTACAGCCTGGGCAACACGTACACGCTGCTGCAGGACTACGAGCGTGCGGCCGAGTACCACCTGCGACACCTGCTCATCGCTCAGGAGCTGGCTGACAGGTGCGTGCGGATGGCCCAGGGCCCCCGCAGTCCCTGCGGCCGAAGCCGGGGTCCGAGGCCCTGCTTGGCCGCTGACCACCGACTGACCCTGAGCAGGACTGCTCGAAGCAACCCCTGGCACAAGCTGATGGGAGGGCTGCACCCCCGTCTCCCAGTCCGTCACCCCTTTGAGCCCCCCCATATCTACATGAATGTCAGTCTCTATGGAGAAACAGACAGACCGAAGATTCTTTTTTTTTATCCTCACCCGAGGACATTTTTCCTTTTTTTTTTTGTTTGTTTGTTTTGTTCAGGTAGAGTGGGAGGGAAAGAGAGGAAGAGAGAGAGAGAGAGAAACATCGATGTGAAAGGGACACATCGAGTGGCTGCCACCCGCACGACCAACCAGGGCCGAGGACAAACTGCAACCGAGGTACATGCCCTTAGCGGGAACCGAACCCGGGTCTCTCCGGACCGCAGGCCGACGCTCTAACCGCTGAACCAAACCGGCCAGGGCCAGACCGAAGATTCTTAAACACACAGCTGGACGCAGCGGCCTGGGGTGGGCTGCGGCCGGAACAAGGGGCTCAGAGCCACAGGCTGTGGGCCTTTCGTGGGTGGTAGAGGAGGGGTCTCCTGGAAGGCGGCCCTGCCGGGAGGCACTTTTTCTTCGGGGTGGTGATGCTTTGGAACTAGACAGTGGCAATGGTCACAGATTGTACCCACTGCCACCAAGTCGTGTGCTCTGGAATGGTTAAGCTTACGTTAGATGGTTTTCACCTCAATTAAAAATGACTGAACGGGCCCTGGCCGGTTTGGCTCAGCGGTTAGAGAGTCAGCCTGCGGTCCAGAGAGACCCGGGTTCGGTTCCCGCTAAGGGCATATACCTCGGTTGCGGTTTGTCCCCGGCCCTGGATGGTCGAGCGGGTGGCAGCCACTCGATGTGTCCCTTTCACATCGATGTTTCTCTCTCTCTCTCTCTTCCTCTCTCTCCCTCCCACTCTACCTGAACAAAAAAATGGAAAAATGTCCTCGGGTGAGGATTAAAAAAAAAAAAAAAAAAATGACCGAACCGACTGTCCCCAAGGGCGGAGGGAGCCGTGGGGTGAGAGCCTCAACGACCACTAGGGGGCGAGCAAGGCCACACCAAGAGCCCTGGCAGCTGAGCCTGCTCAGCCCCTCAACTCCGCTCGGTCACAGGCTGCCCCCCCACCTCCGCGGTGCAGTCATGTTGGGCCTGACCACCGGGAGGCTGGGGGCTTGGAATGGCTGTGGGCAGGCTGGTGGGCAGGCTGGTGGCCTGGGGGTGCAGGTGTGGACTCGCTTTCTCTCCCTGGCAGGGTGGGCGAGGGCCGGGCGTGCTGGAGTCTGGGGAATGCCTACGTGTCCATGGGGAGCCCGGCGCAGGCCCTGACCTTTGCCAAGAAGCACTTGGAGATCTCCCAGGAGGTGAGCCAGTCCAGCCCGGCCCTCAGCCCCAACCACGGCCTCAGCGGGTGCTGGAGGCCCCCAGGGCTGCCCGGCCCACTCCAGACCGGCCAGGTGCCTTTGGGTGCCCTGGGCTTTTCCTGATGGTCCCTGTGTCCTTTCCGGTCTGTTGCTACGTGCTGCCCCAGGGCTGGCCACCTGGTGGCTGCTGTAGCCAGGAGGTGGGAGTGGGGGGAGCAGGGGGCCTTCCACCCCTAGAGTCTCATTGTGCCCTGTGGGCAGCCCATGTCCAGGTCCTTCTGTCCCCAGCGGAACTGGCCAGGCTGATCCTGCAGGGTAGCCCAAGGCTGGGACCCACAGGGTTATCACAGGTGGAATCTGGTTCCTTGGCTCCTGGCCTGACCTCTCCTGACCTCACCCTCCCCTGCTCCTTGCCCCCGCCCTCCGCCTCCCTCCAGCACCTGCCCAGATGCCCCTCAGTCCCGTGTGCATGGGCAGGGCCTGGCCTGGAGGACCCTCCACCGGGGGCCAGCAGCAGCCCCTTGTCCGTCTGAGCACAGGCTGGGGCGTGGCAGTGGCCCCGGAGCTCCGGCGGACATACTGCGGGCCTGCCCTTTGGCTTGCTCCTGGGCCACGCACGCCCCCTCTGCCTGGGGTTCTCCTGGTGACTGTGCTCTGAACTGGGAGCTGGGGAGGAGCCGGGAGCCTGGCAGGCACCTGAGGGGGCAGCCTGGCCAGAGCAGGCTGACAGTCCCCGGTGGGTGCCCGAGGAGGAGGGCCCCACGGAGCACAGGGCCTGGCTGCTTGAGGCCCAAGCCTTCCTGTGCTGTGAGGGCGGTGGTCTGGGGTACTGAGGCCACCCCCACCCAGGGACAGAACCCCAGACTCAGCTCAGGGGCACAGTGAGGCCTGGTTCCCTTGGAGACCCGTGGAGGGCCTCCCAGCCCATCTGCCCACTGACCTGGCCCTGCTTGGCCACAGATCGGGGACCGAAACGGGGAACTCACGGCCCGCATGAACGTAGCACAGTTACAGCTGACACTGGGCAGGCTGACCAGCCCCGCGGCCGCAGAGAAGCCAGACCTGGCCGGCTACGAGGCCCAAGGTGAGTCCCTGGGCTGGGGGAGGGAGCCTGGTTCCCTGTGGCTCAGACCTGGGCTGAGGGGCGTCTGGGCAGGATGCAGGGCCTTGGTGGGCAGGGTGTGACAGGAGGGCCGCCTGGGGAGGGGACCCTGGCAGCACTGCGGCCTGGGGGTGCGGGTCCCACGGAGGGGAGCTCTGATCCCGAACAGCAGCATCCCTAACAGCTATTCAGCAGGGAAAGGCTCGCAGGAGGGGGACCCCCTATGCCTGGGGGTGTCAGCATTGGAGCCTTTTCTGCCCTGCTCCGGAGCTCACGGCCGGGGTGAGGGCATGCCAGGCTGTCCAGGTGCTGAGGGCACAGACAGTGGGCCCTTCTCCCAGGGCAGGGCAGGGACCAGGGATACTGGGGTGGGGACAGTGTGGGGAAAGGGGTGGGGACAGCGTGGGGAAGGGGTGGCCCGAATACGGCATTTAGCCCCGATCTTTGTGGTCTCTGAGGGCCTGTGGTCACCCGGGCCCCCCAGGTTTATCGCCCAGTGGCACCACCGCAGGTAGGAAGAGGAGGGGAGGGCAGAGGACCCCTCCATGGTGGGAGGGGCTGTCAGCCAGAGGGGCCCAGGGAGGGTGTACCAGGTGCTAACCGGGTCCCCGCCGCTGCAGTGACCTCATCACTCACGGGCTGCTGGGCGCCCCATACAGGTCAGCCATGTGCACACAAGGACAGACCGTTCTCTGCAAAGCAAACAGACTAATAAAGACGGGGGCCTGGGGGAGGGGGGCCTCCCTGGCCTGGCTTCCCCAGGTGGCTGCAGGTGGGTGTGGGGCAGGGAGGTGCGTCCTCAGGGTTTCTGACGATGGCCTGTCCTAGGAGATGGGGGGCACATGTCACCCCAACTCAGATTGCTGAGGACTGAAAGGAGGAAGCAAAGGCTTCTGGGACCCTCAGCCTGCCCCTGTTTTGGGGTGCTGTGGTTGAAGGGGATGGGGTGGAGTGTGGTTCCCGGGAAATATCAGGCCAGGGTTTTCTCTCTGGACCGCAGGCCGATGCTCTAACCACTGAGCCAAACCGGCCAGAGCAGGCCAGGGTTTTCTGAGGGTTGCAGCCCCAGGCCCTTAGAGACCACCCTCTGGGAACCCCAGCAGTAGGGGGGCAGGGCTGGGCCGGCGTCTGGAAAGGTTCCCACGGAGGCACGTCCCAGCTCCCGTTGTCCTGGGAAAGGGGGGCCGTGGTGGGTGAACAGCCTGGCTGTTCAGGAACAAGGCAGCTTCTGTCCTCCGCACACCAGCTCCTCCGCTGTGCCCGAGCCGGACCCTCCCTGGCCAGGGCCCCCAGAAGCCTCCGCCGCAGGCCCTGGGAACACGCCATCCTCCTGGGAGGGTGGGGGCTGTGTGGTCTGCCAGGCTGGAGGAGGCGGGTGTGGGGGCCGCCAGCCCTGGGGGCCCTGCTCTGGGGTGCAACTGCTGGAGGCAGGCAGGTGCCCTGAGTCTGGGCGCCCCTGGAGAAGACCCCCTCAGGTGAGCCTGGCCGGGCAGGGTTCCCTGCAGGGGGGCAGCATCCATTCGTTCATACAGTCCGTGCATTTCCAGCCAGGGTGGTGGGCGCCTGCCTTCCGGAAACTGACCCTTGGGGGGATGGGCAGTTGCATATCCAGAGCTGTCAGTTTGGGGGGTGCTAGAGGGGGACAGGAGCACCGGAGGGGTGTTAACCCAGTCATGTGGAGGGGCAACTTCAGGTAGGAAGGAGGTCCTGAGCTGGGTCCTGGAGGCGGCCCAGGAATTCCTAGGGCACCGTGGGCGTGGCCCTGGTGGGCGTGGCCCTGGTGGGCGTGGTGGGGCTGGCCAGCTGGAGGCGGGGCCGAGGGCTTTTCTTCCCCCCTCGTGAAAAAAAACAAGGGCCCTTTCTGCAGCTGAAGGACCCAGAGCTGGCTGCTGTTCAGTTGACCTCACTGCTCTGCCGCCCCCACCCCAGCAAAGAGGCCCCCCCCAGCAAGTCTGGGCAGGGGCACCTCCCTGTCATTGTTGTCTGTCTGAGCCCAGGTCAGTCCTGGGTGCCCCACCCTTGCCCCTCCTAGCAGGGGCACCTTGTAGATGGGCCATGCTGGATGGGGCCCTGCGACACCCCCTGACCAGCTGCCCTCTCTGTGGGATGTCCCCCTGCAGGTTGGGAGGGGTGTCGGTAGGGCAGAACCGCGGGTGGGCTTCAAGGAGGCTATGGTCTCAGTCAGCTCGGGCTGCGAAACCAAACACTGCAGACCAGGGGGGCTAAACAAGTTCTTTCTCACAGTTCTGGGGTCCGAGCTCGGGGGAGCACGGTGCAGTTCTGGAGGGCTGCCCTCCCGGCTTGCAGACGGGAAGCTGGGTGCAGGAGGGGAGAGAGAGCGCGTCCTCTGGTCTCTGCTCGGAAGGACACGGATCCCCCCACGACCGCCCCCCGCCATGGCCTCAGCCCCCCAGCATCTGTCCCAGCAGACACCTCCAGTTCAGAGCAGCGACTCGGAGGGGGGAGGGAGGGAGCCATGAGCTCAGGTGGAGGAACAGCGTCCCGACAGGGAAGTGCCCTGCGAGGCCGCAGGCTGGAGGAAGCCGCTGGCAGAGCAGCCGGGCTGTGTCTGGAGCAGATGAGCGAGAGGGGGGAGGTTGAGGTGGGCAGGGAGGGCCTCAGGGGCCCTTGTGTAACCTCTGGTGGGGTCGACAGAGGAGGAATGAGCTCGAACCCAGACCCTGGGTGCATCCATGGCCCTGCATGGAGGAAGGACTTTGGGGCGCGGCCAGGCAGGCAGGCAGGCAGGGGAGGCAAGGGTCCCCGCGAGGTGGGAGGGCCAGGTTGTGAAGATGTTTGCTGGGACACACGATCGCCCGGAGCTCTTCAGACGTGGACAGGGCGGGCGGTGCTCAGGGGAGTTTCCGGACCTCGCCCGGTCAGCTGAGGGTGCGGGCGTTGGAACTGGCAGGCGAGGAGGACCTGGGCACTCTCCAGACAGAGGGTGCATTTAGCTGGGCCCAGAGGGCCTGCCGCTGGCCGGCCGTGAGGGGACCCGCCCCGGAGCCGGACGCTGCGTGTCAGGGGCGTTCCTGCCTCTGGGGGCCAGGGACGTGGAGGGCCAGGCAGGGCAGGAGCGGCCGAGGGGGCCCGGGCCCAGCAGACAAGGTGGGGAAACCGGGTGGGGCCCTTAGGGTGTCAGGGGGCAGCTAAGAGAGGCCGCAGCCGGGCTCTGGCGGGCGATGGAGCAGGGCTTCCACTGGCTGTGGTGAGTAGGGCCCCTGCCCAGTGCCCGTCCTGCCCTGCAGCCCCTCTGCTGGGCACTGAGATGCCCTCCCTGCCCCCCATCTGCCCCCATTGCTGCCGGGGCCCAAGGGATAGGCCATGCCCCCAAGTGCCGTGGGGTTTGGGGATGGGTCCTTCTAATGGGCTGGGAGGAGTGGGGGGACCCTGACTCTACTCTCTGCCTCCGTGTCTGTAACCTCAAGACTTGGGGTCAGGCTGCCCCCTGTAGGGCTGGTAGGGGCAGGAAGGACAACTCCCTCCCTAGGCACTGGGGCGGCAGCCTCCAAGGACCCCTTCATCCCACCCTCTAGAGAACAGGGGGACAGGGTGTGGCTTCCTCAGAACCTGGAGGCCAGGGCAGGAGGGCAGCTGCCCACGCCGGCCCTTCCAGCTGTCTCTGGGCCGCCCGTTCTCGTGCGCCTGAACACTGGGTGTGGGCTGGTTTAGGTGACTGGTCGCCTGGCGCGGCCCCTCCCTCTGGCCACGGTGTCCAGGTGGGTGGCCCAGAGCCGGGCAGGTGCCGTGCCGAGGGCTGGCGCGGGAGGTGGGATCCGGGTCCAGCTCGTGTCGACCTGCAGGGCCGCAGAGCAGCTGAGCTGCACGCGTGGAGCCTGTGGGCGCTGGGTGACCACAGAGTGGGCGCTGGAGAGCCGGGCCCAGAACGTGGGAGCTGGGCCTTACGGGGGACACTGAAGCCAGACCCCCAGGCCCTGCGGGGTCCCCCATCTCCACAGCAGACATTTGGGGTGGGGTCAGCCGACCTGGAGGCCGGGGTCCGAGCTGACTGAGCCACCGTTTTGCAGGGGCCAGACCCAAGAGGACGCAGAGGCTGAGCGCGGAGACCTGGGACCTGCTGAGGCTGCCCCTAGAGCGGGTGAGCACGGACGGGGCAGCTGGGGACGCGAGGGAGGCGGCAGAGCGGCAGAGCGCGGGCAGCCGGCTAAGGAGGCCACCGCTGTGTTTGCTAAGCCGACCCCACTCCCGTCCACGCCGTGTCCCTGCCACGGAAGACAAATATGCCGCCTGCTCCCATTGGCTCCCTGAGAGGCCTGGCAGCACCAGCGCCCACTCCCTCCCATCACCTCAGGGTGCTGCCCGCTGGACACCCCGGGGACAAGCGGACAAGCCACGGGTCCTCACACACTGCAGACTTCCCTGCCCCTGCCCAGCCTGCTCCCTCCCACTCGGACAGTCTCACGGGGACACAGCTGGTGCCGGTGGAGCCTCTCGGGCTCTGCGAACCCCAAACGTACTTGGAGCTGGGCGGCTCTGCCTCTGCTGGCGGGTTTGGGGTGGCCCTGGGGAAGTGATCTACCCTCAGCCTCTGTCTCCAGCGTAGACTGGGCTGGTCGCAGACGCCCGTGGGGAGCCTGCTGGGAGATGAGGCTCGGGGTCCCCCAGAGTCACCTGTTGCTTAGTGTGGGAAGGTTGACATTTGGACAGTCGGACGCCCCGCCTGAGCTCCTCCGGGCCCTGCTCTGCCCTCCCCGCCCCCCTGGTCCTTGCTGGCCCTCTCTTTCTCCTCCCTTGTGTGTGTGACATGGGGGTGACTGTGCCCGCCAGGCCGCCTAAGGGTCCTGGGATTGCTGGTGGCCCCACCCACGCCTGGCCTCCCCCCACCAGGAGCAGAATGGAGACAGCCATCACTCTGGGGACTGGCGGGGGCCGGGCAGGGACTTGCTCCCCCTCCCCATGAGGAGCAGGAAGTACCAGGAAGGGCCGGACGCTGCTGAGAGGAGGCCCCGGGAGGGCGGCCACTCCCCACTGGACAGCGCGGACGTCCGGGTGCAGGTTCCTCGAACGGTAGGCAGCTTCTCTGTGGGCTCCAGCAGGGAGCCCAGCAGGGCCTCCGCCGCGGGGCCAGCGGACGGGAGCTCCTCCAGGGGCAGAGGGCACGGCCCTGGCTGTCCCCGGACCTGGTGGGGCAGGGCCTGCTGGCCATGCAGGGGCTGTGCCTCACTGTCCGCTGCACCCAGGCTGCGCGAGACGCGGTGGACAGAGCGAGGGGCAGAGACAGCTCACGGGCTGGAGGGGCCTCTTGCAGCCTGGCGGGAGTCAGGGTAAAAGCTCCCTCCGAGCGCTCAGCCAGCACCTCCCAGCCGTGGCGGGTGTGGGTGTGGGTGTGGGTGTGGGTGTGGGTTCCTCCACAGCGCTGGCTGCTCCCGCCTTCTTTCCCAGGAGGCCAGGGGGGGGGGTGTGTCTCTGCCCACCCTGTTTGACCGCAGCGCTGCCCAATGGACCAGGGTCTGTGTCCATGGAGTGAGATGAGGAGGGGACCCCTGCATGGGGAAGGGGCACCGGCCGCCCCGGGTGAATGGGGGGTTTGACACTGTGGCTGTGTTGCTGGGGGCCAGCCCCACCCAAGCGCAGGCGTGCAGGGCCTCGCCGCCACACGGAGGGCTGTGTGGTCCGAGGGCTTCAAGAACTTGCGTCAGGGCGTAGGGAACAGGGCTGGGCTGGCCCCGAAGGTGGGGGCCAGGGGAGTCTTGGAGTGGCCCAGCCAGAAAGGCCTGGGCAGGGGAGGACTCCCAACGCCGGGGCACTGGGGAGCCACGGTGGGCGGTGGAGCAGGGAGAACCCAAGCAGGGCTGGTGAGGGTGGGTGAAGCCTGGCCTGAGCTCCGTCCAGGGACTGTACTTCCCGGGTGCTCACACTGTCCGCACCCACCATTTCTCGAGTGGAGTGGGGCCGAGTGAGGCAGGGGGCAGAGCCTGAGCCCCAGCTGTCTAGTCCCTTCCGAGCAGCAGCGAGAACAAAACGAGACTTGTCTTTCTGGTCCCCCACACCCCTAAACCACATCAGCCCCCCTGCACCGTGGCCGGCTTGGAAGTTTCACGAAAAGGCCACCAGGCCAGAGCTGCGCCCCTGGTGCCTCCAGCCCAAGGATCTCAGCCTCAGGCCCCAGGGGCAGGCCGCAGCTCCCGGGGCCCAGGCTGTCCCGGTCCAGCTAGCGGGGCAGTAGATGAGCAGAGAGCCCCGCTCACGCTGTTCCCGCAGCACCCCCGTGGCTGCCACCCTGGGACCCTTCCTCCAGTCGCAGACAACAGTGGATGCTCAGGCTTGTCACGTGCAGCTCATCTACAGAACCCCGAGAGGGGAAACTGAGGCACACAGCAGCAAAGAATCTGCCCAGAGACATCCAGCTAGGACCGGTGGAGCTGGGGTTCCGAGGCCGGGTGGGCCCCTGACACCTGGAGCTGGGCCCCACGGAGAACAGAGCAGGGCTTGGGGTGGTGCTAGTGTTGGAGGAGGTTCTTACGGCAGTGCTGCGCCTGGCCCAGCTGCAGGCCCGGACCCCGGTGGCGGGCCGAGCACCCTGCCCGCCAGACACCCGACCCAGCTCCCCGGGCAGGAGGCAGCCTCGAGGGGCTGGGCCTGGGCTGCTGGCTGGGACCCCCCTGTCCCTGGGGTCTGAGCTCGCTGTGGAAGGAGCAGGGCAGGGAGGGCTCCGGTATCCCCATCCTGTCCTCGCCCCTCCTGCAGGGCTCGTAGCCACTTCCCCAGGTGCTGCTCGGGGTCGGCGGTGCGGTGGGCCCCTGCTTCATGGTTGGCCCCGCGCAGCTGTGCTGGGAGCCAGGACAGGGCCTCCCAGAGCAGGAAAGGGGCATCAAGGTGGGCAGCGGGAGGCCAGGGAGGGCCCTGGGGCCAAGGCGCCTGGGAGAGGCCGGGGGCTGCTGTGTGGGGAGGTGGCTGGGGGGTGCTGGGATACCCGGCCATGCCCACGGTGACAGTTCCAGCATGGGAAGGGCCTGTGTGCCCAGCTTCCCCCGGGGCCGCAGCGGCCCTGGCTCAGGGGTCCGCTAAAGAAAGTGGTGGCTTCTCCTGGGCTGACCCAGGAGGCCAGGGCCTGGGGTCGGGTGGGAGAGTGCCGTCCACACAGTTCCCACCCCCTCGCCCCTCTGGTGTGGCCGCCACAGGCCCTGAGCCAGAGAACTCGTGCCGCGCTCAGGGAAATCCATCTCGGAGTGTTTACGGAGTGCGCTGAGTGTGCGCGTGTCCCAGCTTCAGTGCCGGTGGGCGGGGATGGGGAGGGGCCCTCGCCAGGTCCTATTTAAGCATTCAGCTGACAGGCCCTGTGGGGCTCAGCTGCAAGGTGGCTCTGGGCGTCACAGGCGGAGTGGTGGCAGGGGCACCTTGGTCCTGCTCCAGCTCCACGTGGCGGAGCCCCTCCCAGCGCCTGGCGGGTCCAGCGAGCTGCGGATCAGTGTGAGTGTGGGCCCTGGGCGCCGGCGGAGGAGCTGGGCCTGGGCCGAACTGTGCTGGGGGGCTCCAGGGTGGGCTTGCAGTTTTCCCAGGGGACCAAGCAGTCAGCCGGGCTGTGCGTGGGGTGAGTCCCAGCATGTCCTGCTGTCTGCTCCAGCGGCCTCTGCCTGCCTGACGGCCTCCAGCCCTGCCCTCATCTGGGCAGCACCGGCCGTGGCACCACCGCTCGGAGGGTCTGGCTAAGCAGGCTGGGGGGGGGGCAGGGGAAGGGGGAGCCCCAGGGGAGGGGGGCCCTCGCTCCCAGTGAGAAACCAGAGTAAGACCCGAGGAGGAACTCTGGGACAGATGGAGCCTAAATTGGGGGCAGAGGCGAGGTCGGAGCATGGGGGTAGCCCAGGCCGGTCCTGCCAGGGTCCAGGTGTTGCCCTGGACTGTCCGGACCCTCACTGAGTGCACCTCTGGTCTCAGGCCACAGCCCACACAGCACACAAGGGAACGGCAGCCCTCGCAGGCGGCCTGGTCCGGCCAGCCCCCAGCTTCAGGCCTGGAGGGGCTCTGCCTCGGGCCTCAGGGACCTCTGGGCGGCGTGGGGGCCTCTAGCCCACGGCCACGTTGGCGATGGGGCCACGAGAGGCCTCGGGATCAGCCTGCCCCTTCGGGTGCGTGCCTTGAGCACCGAGTCCCGTCCAGGGAGGCTGGAGGAGTGTCGGGGTCACACCTGTCCCGGGAGGGGACCTGTGTGAGGGGCCGCTGTGCTCACCCCGCGGGGGTGGCCCTGGCAGCCCCCGTCTGTGCCTGCAGGGTCCCGAGGCCCTAAGGGCGCCCCCTGCCAGGGCCCCTCTGGGCCCTCATGCCAGCTGTTTCTTCTCTGGTCTGCTGCTGTGATCTCTCCAGGCACCCAGCTCTGAGCAGCCCCAGGAGGCCACTGGCCAGCTGAGATGGGCGGGGCGGGGGGGGGGGCTGAGCAGGGCCCCGGCTTCCAGGGGAGGTGCTGGGGCGCATGCACCCAGGGCCTCCGGCAGCCCTTGGGGGTGGGCCTGTCTGGCTGTGCCCTGTGGGGAGGCTCCGCAGACCTTGCCCTCCAGCCGCCCCCCATGTGGATGTGTAAACTGAGGCTGGAGTGGGGCAGGCTTGCCCAAGGTCACCCTGCCAGTCGGGACTCAGCCAGGCCTGGTGACCTGGTTTCGTTCCTCACCCCACCCATCCCCCTCCCTCCAGAACTGTGGCCCCTCCAAGAGCCAACCCCCTCCTGTGCTGATCCCAGCAGTGGGACTTGTCCAGGCCCAGCCGGTCACCCTAGGGTCAGCCCTCCCGACACCCAGCTGCACGGACGGTCTCCCAGAGGCCGTGCGGTCCAGCTACAAACCCGGCGCCCTGAGCCGGACAGCCGGGCTGCACCCCAGAGGCAGCCTCCCACCTCGGCCACGCTAGCGTTTGCTCTCTAGGGGCTTCGCCCTCACACGTCTGCTGTCCTCCGGGTCTGTCCACTGGCCCAGGACCTTTTAAACCTGTCGCCCAGACTCCTGCTTGGGGTGGGACTGGGGTGGACACAGGAGCCCTCAGTTACCCCTACTCAGTCTTCTCGCCTTTGGTGATACGACCTGACGCTGCCGGCACCTCTGGGCCCTGGCGCAGCCCATGGCGAGTATGTACCAAGGCCAGCAGGGCTGCCTGGCTGCCCGGAAGCGGCGACCTGACCGTGGACCTCGGGGGAGGGAGGCTCGGGCCATGCAAGTGGGATGGGTGTGGGTGGCCACACCTGGGCAGGAGGACGGAGGGCTCGGGAGCAGACACGGGGCCGGGGACCAGCAGGTGGCAGATGAGAGTCCTGACCTTGGCCCAGGCCCAGCTGCCCCCCGTGGTGTTCAGGGCCTGGGAGGGGTCGGTGACTGGAGCAGGGCCACAGAGGTGGCCGGTGCTGACTGCCCCCTGCCCCCTGCCCCCCAGAGCATCCCTCGGGCCCCATCCTCTGACGAGGAGTGTTTCTTCGACCTGCTGAGCAAGTTCCAGGGCAGCCGCATGGACGACCAGCGCTGCCCCCTGGAGGAGGGCCAGCCGGGGGCCGCCGAAGCCACGGCTGCCCCCACCCTGGAGGAGAGGAGTGGTGAGCACCCTCCGGGCGCCCCGACCTTGAGGTGCAGAGCCGCTGTCCCTGCCTGCTGTCCGCTCCTGCACAGCAGCGCCCCCTGGAGCTCCTGAGGGGCAGTGCAGACCAGCTGCAAAGTGCCCTTGTCGCTTTGAGCTCCCCGCCCCCGCCTTGCCCCAGCCCCGTCCTGGGGAACGTGTCATCGTCCCGCCCTCTGTCGGAACAGGGTGTCAGGAGCATCAGTGTCGGGAGGGTGTGGGAGGGGAGGCTCCTCCAATCACTCCTGGGAACCCCGAGGTGGGACCCCGAGTGTCCCCGGAAGTGCAGTGGGCTGTGCAGCCGGCAGAGCCCCGCCTGCCCCCTCAGGTCGGACCCTGTCGGGATCCCTTTGTCAGCCCAGCACCCCCATGGAAGTCCTCCCTGGGCTCGTCCCCTGTCCCCGCAGCCCAGCCCACGCTGACAGCCTCCCCCCAGACCGAGGAGTTCTTCGACCTCATCGCCAGCTCCCAGAGCCGCCGGCTGGATGACCAGCGGGCCAGCGTGGGCAGCCTCCCGGGACTGCGCATCACCCACAACAACCTGGGGCACCTACGTGGTGACGCGGACGCCCAGGAGCCGGGGGACGAGTTCTTCAACATGCTCATCAAGTGCCAGGTAGGCCTGCAGCCGGGAAGGCCGTGCCATCCCGGAGCCTCGCGGCCCCTCCGCCGTCTGCAGGGAGGCCCCCGGCAGGCCACGGGGCGCTCCGCCTCCACCTGAGGCTGGGTCTGGGGGAGAGGGATGACAGGCTGGCTCGGCAAGTGTCCCCGAGCGCCCACAGGTGGTCAGAACCCCCCCAGAGAAGGCCACCCCAGGATGTCCTTAGTTTAGCTGTTCATTCAGAGCTGAGGGGGTCACCAGGTCCCCAAGGCTGTGGCCTCGGGGAGCCCACCAGCCTTCCACTCTGGAGGGAGAAAACCAAGGGCCAGACGGCACCCCCGGAGTGTGGAGGGCGGGAGAGGGCTCCCTGTCACGGGGTGGGGCTGGGGTCTGGGCCAGCAGGAGGGGTTGGCGGGTCAGCAGAGCCCCCCGAGTTGGTGGGGAGGGGCCGCTGCCGGGTGCTGTGCAGAGGCCGGGCAGTTTGCACACCTGACGTTCATTCCCACAGAAGAGGAGAAAGCGCAGCCCTTGGCGAGCCTGGGGAGTCTCAAAACCAACCCCTCCCCAGCACCCCCAAGCCCCCCAGCCACATGCACGCGGGCGCCTGGCCCTCCTGCTCCAGACCCTGCGGAGAAGTCCACACGCCTCCTCGCTGCCCTCGGCCCACCCGCACCAGCCCTGAGCCTTGAGCCCTGAGCCTCGGGTCTTGGGCTTGGAGCTGCAGCCTCCTGCTCTGTCTGGGGCTCGTGACCACAGCGCCGCCGGCGGCCTTGGAGGCTGCCCCGCAGCTGTCGTTCGTCCCACTGTCCCTGGGGTCAGGGCTCCCAGGGCTGCCCCGGAGCTGGTTCCCCGATGGAGCCAGGGAGGCTCGAGGCCATCTGACCCTTGCTGAACTGGCACTGTCTCTGGACAGCAGCCCCTGCCTCGGGGTTGTCCACGGGGCCACCGCCCTGGGAGGGCGAGGCCACCGACCCGTGTGTCCGTGTCTGCCCAGTCCTCCAGGATCGATGACCAGCGCTGCCCGCCACCCGACGGGCTGCCCCGTGGCCCCACCATGCCCGACGAGGACTTCTTCAGCCTCATCCAGAGGGTGCAGGCCAAGCGGATGGACGAGCAGCGGGTGGACCTCACCGGCAGCCCAGAGCAGGAGGTGAGCGGGCCACCGGAGCCTCGGCAACAGTGCCAGCCTGGCACCAGCTAAGGCCTGGAACCCACACCGGGCTCACCTCAGCCTCAGTCCTGGACGCCTGGACGCCTGGACGCCTGGGGAGGGACTCGCGATTGCCCGGGATGCTCACGGCCCGAGAAGCTGAATCCTCCTGAGGCCACGGCTGAGGGCCGGCTGAGCCCCACCCTTCCCACTGAGCCGGACGCTGGCACACTGCCCCCTGGCATGTCCGTCCCCAGGTCAGGGCTGCCAGGTGGGTAGGGCATTCTGTCCTCACCTCTGCCTCGGTCGCAGGCAGGCCTTCAGCATGTGGGCCCCAGACCCCGGTGCTGTCCAGACCTTCTGTACCCTCTCCCTGCCCCCACCACTCCGTCCTGCCAAATGTGAACCCTGCTGCCTCCCCCACACCTGAAGGCTCTCTGTAGCCTCTTCGGGGCACCAGCAACACGGGCGTCTGTCCTCCAGAGCCGGTCCCAGGAAGGCCAAGCGCAGACGTGTCCCAGCCTCACCCCCGGCGGCCCCTCCCAGACCTCCCTCCCTGCTACCTAGGCGGAGGAGGGGGACAGGAAGGCATTGCAGGAAGCCGCCGTGGAGGTAGTTCCTGGGCCCTGACACTGAGCCCCCAGCCCCATGGGGTCCTGAGCAGTTGGGGCCCGAGGGGAAGGATGGGGTGAGCGCCGACATTCCTCAGCTCCAAGCTCTGAGGCCCAGGATTGGATGGGCCTGGTTCCGGGAGGGCCCGTGGGCATGCAGGCCCCAGCACAGGGGCCGTGGGGACAGCGGTGGGTAAGTGAGTGGGGTTGGGGGGCCTCGGCTCAGCTCCGGGCCCCTCAGCGAGCACCCAGTCCCCCCTCCACCAGAGATAGGACGTCCCTGCCTCCTCCCATATGTGGACGGGGTCCATACAGTCCTGAACACCCAGTTGGCCCATGGGGCTGGGCAGGAGACAGGCCTCCTGGGGACGGTGCCCTCGGGTCTCACACACCCCTCCCCCGTCCCCCCGGCACCCCCTCAGCCTGGGGTGGAGCTGCAGCGCCGCGGCCCCCAGGGCCTGGACAGCACCTCGTCCTGGCGGAGGGGCCAGAGTCCTGCTCAGAGCACACAGCCTGGGAGCTCTGGGCTGGTGGGAGGCTCCCGGGGCCTGGGGGGGGCCGGCAGGTGTGGGGCCAGGTGCCAGAGCCCAGGCTTCTGCTCGGCCGCGCGTACTTGAGTGTCCTGCGTATTTATTGCCCTCATGTTTTCCATGTTGTCCGTGGGTCCTTTCCAACCCAAGAGGTACATTTGTTTTTCTGGAAAATAAAGTCTGCCAAGTGAACACTGTTCGTTTCGATTTCAGACTGGGGTGGTGAGCTAGCCTGCGGGGCAGAGGACCGGGGGCCCCCGAGTGCCACCCCCGCCCAGCAGCCTGGTCCCTGGGAGGGGCCGCACCGTCCGAACTGGACTCCCTCCAGTGCGCCTGCCTTCCAGAGTCCCCCCAGGACCGAGGGCCAGCTGGAGCCGGGAGGGACAGTGGGCCTGTGCCCTCACAACCGCAGTGCCACTGGCTGATGACCCTGATGGGACAGCCTGTGAAGGTGCAGCGTGGGGACAGCACCCCACAAATACGGACACCCCACAAACAGCCATCATAAGGCAGTCCCCAGTAGGGTCTGGGCACCGGGGGGAGGCAGGGGAGGCCCTGCTCACCTCACTCTGCCGTGACCCCCACACTGACCACGGCCTGGAAGCCCCAGAGGGGTGAGGGTGCACCGGGAGGGAAAGCTGGCAGAACGGGGTGGCCGGCGCTCCGGAGATGGAGAGGGGCCCCGGGCACTTCTCCTGGAGCCCCCCAGTTCTCAGTGCTCCGGACGCTGTAGGGAGCACCGGGTGCCATGACCGCTCAGCGGCTCCGCGAGGTCAGCACTCCCAAGGCTCTGAGAAGTCCTACAGGAAGTCATGTGATGTCCAGCCCCATCGAGTGTCCCCAGGCTTCTGACTCCCTGATTTGACCTTTCGGAGAGGCCCCTGGACTGAGGCTGGGGGAAGACAGATCACTGGGGGTGGGGGACAGAAGCCAGAGAAGCCCCAAGGGCTTCAGACATGGCTGGAAAAGGGCAGAGGCCTGGGGAGGGCCACACTGGAAAGGTAGGTTTTACTGTCCTGCTGGTGTGGTGTGGCCAGTAGATCAGGAGACGACACCACCATAACGGCAGGTGGTACTCTCACAGGTCGCACGGGGGGACACCAGGCACGGCCCCACGGGAAGGCTGCGGGTGGTCGAGGGAGGGAAGCGTGTACTGGAGCCCAGCAGGCCCACGACTAGCTGGTGCACAACTCCGGGGGCTCCGGCGAAGAGCTGCCCTGCCGGCTGGTGCCTGCCCAGGGGAGCCCACAGCGTGTGTCATCTCTGGGAACTGACCAGCCCTGCCGGGAACGGGGAGGCAGTCCCTCCACGGTCAGCATGGCTCATGTCAAAACATCAGGTACAAAAAATAAAGCATGTCCAAACCACAGGCTCCATTTCCCACCCATGAGGGGAAGATCCCGGGTGGCTCAACTAGAGCCCGCCAGCTCCCCGGGGCCTCCCCGAGCTCTGTGCCCAACTCGGGGGGCAGAGGCGGCCAGGCCCAGCCCCCACTCCTGTTTCAAGGGCAGCCAGTCCCCGCGTGGCCCCGGTGCCTCCACGGAGGAGCCTGCGGGGGCCGCTGACAAGTCTGCAAACGGCACGGAGCTCTGGGCAGGAATAATGGAGGGTTGTTTGCCGAGGGAAGGACAGGGGGTAATCGAGGCAAAGCACGAACCGCCGGTGCTCCGGAGAACAAAGCCGAAGCTCTGCGTGCCGACACGGCGATCATCAACTCAGATCCCGCGGGGACTCGACTAGCTGGTGATTCATGCTGAAGGTCACACAACCCAGAACACTTCTGGAAATAAACACCCTTTCGTAAACACAGGAACATCCTGAGAAGGCCGTCAAACAAGGCTGCGAGACGAACTGCACGCCCCAGGGGTGGGGGGCCCACGTGGGGCACTCAGCCCCCGCCTGTCAGATGGCAGCCCAGCTCCCACTGCCCTTGTCACCAAGGCCACCAGCCCATCTGCAGCTTCGGTGAGCAGCCTGGTTTGTGTCCGGGGGATGGCAGGTGGCAGGGGAGGGGTCTGTGGGGCCTCCCTGTGTCTGGCCAGAGGGATGGGACCCACAGGGTACGCTGATGCTGCCCCCAGGAAGAACAGTGGCTAACTGGCCATCCCTTCCAGGCCTCTCCCCAGACATATGGGGCACAACTGAGCCACCTGTGCCCGTCCTAAGGCTGCTCTTCCCGTCTGTGCACTGACAAGTGGCACTATGAGCACCTTCATCCGAGACGGCAAGGCAGAGGCTGAGACGGCACAGTGACCTCCCCAAGCCACACAGCCAGCCAGGATGGGCTCTGATTCCGCGGCCAGCCCCTCCCCACGCGGACATGGCCTGCACTGGGCGAGCACAAGGGCAGTTCGTCTGAGCAGGGCGACAGCGGTGGAGGGCTCCTGTGAGTCATTCTGACCCCAGAGTCGGGGACAAGAGAAGAGCACAGAGCCGTCATCTGCAAGTGCTGTCTGTTTATTTACAGAAATGGGCAAAGTGCCGAGCGGCCCGGGGCAGAGGCCGTCTCAGCTGGGCTCTGTCTTGCCAGGGCAGGTGGGATCCTGGTCCTCAGAGCCTTCCGTCGCAGCAGTAGATTTGGGGGCCCCCACAGCCTCTAAAACCAGCTCCAGGGCCCCGTCACCGGCCACGCGGTGCACCTTCTCGCCTCTGGCTGCGAGGATTTCTTCAATGTTCCTGAGAGAGAAGGAGGCACTGTGGGCCCTCACCAGTCCTGCAACTGTCCCTCGAGGGCACCCAAGGCCAGGCTCAAGCCAGAAACTCGGGTCCCTGCACAGTTGTGGCAGCGGGGCCACTGCATGCTGCCCCCTGGGCAGCAGATGATACTGTCCCATTCCCAGGAGAGAGTGCTCACTCAGAGGCCAGAATGAACTGTCCAGGCTACCTGGCCACAAGGCTCCTGACCCCCCCCCCCCCTGCCACTGCTCTCCACAGAGGGGTGAGGCCAACTCTGCAAGCCCAGGGCCCTGTCCACACCACCTCACATGCACCCCCAAGTCTGGGGTGGTCAACGAGCCAGCATCGATAGAGGACAAGAGACTGGCTGGGATCCCTGCTCCATAGCAGGCACTCAAGAAATCTTTGAACCACAAAACGAAAGGAAGTCGTTGCTTTCAGAGTCAACCTAGCCTGACCCTTCACGTTAGGGGAAGCCTGTGGCCCGGACAAGTGGGTCCTGCCTGCTGTCAGTGAGGGAGGACGTCAGGCAGTGAAGCAGGGCCAAAGGGGGCTGAGCTAGGGAAGAAGATTTGGCAAATAAAAACATGTCCCATCCTCGGGGCATAGTTATACAAAAGTTACTTGTGGTTTATCTGAAATTCAAGTTTAACTGCTCCTCCTGTATTGATAAGGCAGGAGAAGGGGGCCTGGTAAACCTCATCTGCAGGAGGGTGCCCCGGGGAGGTGGGGTGGGGCCCCTGACTTGGGGCTCTGTTCCCCCAATCCTGCCCAGGTGTTCTCACCTTTTCCCATCCAAATCAGAGAACCAGCCCAGGTTGTCCGCGATGATGTGGTGGTTCTGGCAGCCAGGGCAGGTCACAATGACCACACCCTGGTGATAAGCCAGCTTGGAGATTTGCTTAGAGGACCGGGTCCCACAGACCTGGTGGAGACAAAGAACAGGTGAGGCCAAGGGTCTGGCCCTGCCCCTCCAGGAAAGGCCCCTCCCATTGTAAGGACTAGCTCTACCCCAGGACAGAACCAGCCCTCTGCCTAAGGACCTGGGTCCTGAAGGATAAATCCACCCCTCCTCGTGAGCCGGCCCCACCCCTTTCCCAGAAGGCCCCGCCTCCCTGAGATAGACCCACCCCTCCCCCAGAAGGACCCACCCCCTAAGTGACAGCACCACACTCCACCGGGCCCCGCCCCTGTCCTAGAAGCACCAGTTCCCTAAAGGGTGGCTCCACCTGTTTCCCAAAAGGCCCCGCCCTGAGGATAGCGCCCCGCCTCCACGGGGCCCTGCCCCTCTCCCAGAAGGCCCCGCCCACGAGAGATAGCTCCATTCTCCGCGAGGGACACACCCCCGATGGATAGTAGCTCCACCCTTCAGTGCGGCCACGCCCGTCTTCCAGAAGGGCCCGCCTCCTAAGAGGTAGCTCCATTCTCCG
Source organism: Molossus molossus (assembly GCF_014108415.1). NCBI lineage: Eukaryota > Metazoa > Chordata > Mammalia > Chiroptera > Molossidae > Molossus > Molossus molossus. The sequence goes on from NW_023425349.1 coordinate 1,478,584, forward strand.
CGGAGGACACGCCCCCTGAGGCATAGTTCCACCCCTCCGCCAGGAGATAGCGCCCTTCTCCGCGAAGGACACGCCCCCTGAGGGGTAGTAGCTCCACCCCTCCGCCAAGAGATAGCGCCCTTCTCTGCGGAGGACACGCCCCCTGAGGCATAGTTCCACCCCTCCGCCAAGAGATAGCGCCCTTCTCCGCGAAAGACACGCCCCCTGAGGGATAGCTCCACCCCTCCGCCAGGAGATAGCGCCCTTCTCTGCGGAGGACACGCCCCCTGAGGGGTAGTAGCTCCACCCCTCCTGGCGGTCAGGAGATAGCGCCCTTCTCCGCGAAGGACACGCCCCCTGAGGGGTAGCTCCACCCCTCCGCCAGGAGATAGTGCCCTTCTCCGCGAAGGACACGCCCCCTGAGGGGTAGCTCCACCCCTCCGCCAGGAGATAGCGCCCTTCTCTGCGGAGGACACGCCCCCTGAGGGGTAGTAGCTCCACCCCTCCTGGCGGTCAGGAGATAGCACCCTTCTCCGCGAAGGACACGCCCCCTGAGGGGTAGTAGCTCCACCCCTCCGCCAGGACATAGTGTCCTTCTCCGCGGAGGACACGCCCCCTGAGGGGTAGCTCCACCCCTCCGCCAGGAGATAGTGCCCTTCTCCGCGAAGGACACGCCCCCTGAGGGGTAGCTCCACCCCTCCGCCAGGAGATAGCGCCCTTCTCCGCGGAGGACACGCCCCCTGAGGGGTAGCTCCACCCCTCCGCCAGGAGATAGCGCCCTTCTCCGCGGAGGACACGCCCCCTGAGGGGTAGTAGCTCCACCCCTCCGCCAGGAGATAGCGCCCTTCTCCGCGGAGGACACGCCCCCTGAGGGGTAGCTCCACCCCTCCACTGGGTCCCATCCCGCGCCGCCTCCAGCCCCAGCGCGGTCCAGCGCCAGGTGCGGCTCCCTGCTCCGGCCCCGCACGCGCCCACCTTGCAGGTGTAGACGAGCTGGTACTTCGCCGCCCTGGGCCTAGGCTCGGAGCTCCAGCGCCGCCAGCCGCAGTCCCGGGGCCGTCTTTTCCCCGCGGCCTCCGGGCGGGCTCCGAACCCCCACAGCCGCCTCAGGCCGGGCCCTCGGGGCCGCGCGCGGCTCACCAGCGACGACACGCGGCACACCGCCGCTCGCAACATCCCTCCCGCCGACCCTAAGCGCCCCGCCTCGCCCTCGCCCTCGCCCGGCGGCGCTGAAGCCGCGCCGCCGCCATCTTAGAAGCGGGCAGCGGCGGAAGCGGCCCCCGTGCGGGCGGCCGGGGCGCGCTCTGCTGCCCCCTGGCGGCGGGCGGTGCGCGCTGGCGGGCGCGGGGACGGGGGTGCGCGCGCGAGTAAGGCCATCATCAGACGCAGCGGTCGTTTATTTGGGAGCTGCACTAACACGCTCGTGCGTCTGCATTACTGGAAGGGAGGACACGCCGGTGCACGACCCAGTGCGCGTGCCGGTGCGGAAACGGGCGGCGTCCGCGCCGCGGCCGGGCGATCAGCTGCGGGGCCGGGGCCGGGCCGCTAGGAGCCCTCGGTGTCCGTGTTGTCGCTGCCCGTGGTGTTCTCCCAGTCCACCTCCCCCTGTCTCGAGGCGTGCTGCATCTTACGGAGCGCCCGCTTCCTGCGGGAGAGCCGAGGCGCAGTGTGCGCAGGTGCGCGCAGGTACGCACAGGTGCGCGCAGGTGTGCACAGGTGCGCGCAGGTGCCGGTCGGGGCCGCCCACACGCACCCGGCTCCCGGCCCGGCGCCCACGCAGGCCCACCTGCGGTAGTTCTCAAAGCTCTCTTTGAGGCGCCGCCGCTCCTTCTCGGGGGGCTCCCCGCCGCTCAGACGTGCGTCCTGCAGCAACCCGGAGGCTCAGGCTCTGGCCAGCGCCAGGGGCCCCGCCTCTGCCCCGACTGCGCGCCTGGGGCCCGGCCCGAGCACGCAGCACCCGCTCCGCGGGGGACAGGCTCGCCGCCGGCTGCGTCCTGCGCGCACCCCGGGAGGGGAGCGGGGGTCTGGGTCCCTCCTTTCGGATGACAAGACAGACCCAGCCGCAGCCCGCGTGGGCGGGGCTCCGGGCCAGGCTTCCTCTATTCCTTTGCTGCGGGGGACTCCGGGCAGTGGAGCTGTCCGTCGGCGCTGCGTGGCCCGCACAGAAGACAGGCTTCCCACGGCTGCCGCTGCCCAGCACTGCCCTGCTCTGGCCACCCCTCTGCCCACTGCCTTGTGTAAGGGAGGGGGTTCAGCTTCATGTTCCGAACACTGCACCCCAAGAGCCCCTGGACAGAGGCCCTTGTGTATCCCCACCCCCACCCCGGCGTCCAGGTGGAGGAATCCACCTCCCCACACCAGGGGCACCCCAAGGCTGCCTTACATTGGGGTTCAGTGAAAGCCGCTCCTTCTGCAGAGCCTCAAAGGGCGGCTCTGGGCTCTCTCTGTCAGCCGGGACACCTGGAAAGGAAGTTGTGCCTGTGGGTACTGCCCACCCACTAGGACCAAGCTTGGCAGGGCCAATACTCAGCCCCTCAGTCCTGGCCAGTCCTGCACCATCTGCTAGGTCCTCACTCGGACCCCACAAGGACTCCCAATGCACAGAGGAGGGCACTGGGGCTCACTCCTCTCTCCCAAGAGACCCTCTGGGGCTCCTCCCACCAGGATGGCCTGGCCCCTCCTCAGTGGGGGCTGGGGTACTGCAGCGGTTGGGAGCAGATTTCAGGCTGCTGGGACCCCTCCAAATGTGCCAGGACCAGGACGGGCCCCTAGGACTCTTGGATAGCAGGTGCTCTGAGGGGCTGGCTCCCCTAAACTGGCCATGGTGGGGGACTATGGACTCCGTTCTCAGGGACATCATAGTGGGCTCAGGTCTCTGCCTGGAGCTGACACCTTTCTCTTCCTCGGCCTCTGACCCTCAAGCCACGCTGGCTCCTTCGACAGGTGATGCCAACACCTGGTGGGGGCCCCTGGGCTGGCTGGGCCTGCCACCGTGTGGGTCCTGTGCCTGTCCCCCTGTGGGGCCTTGGTGGCCTCGAGCTCGGTCTCTGGGCCACAGCAGACCGCCCAGCCCACACTTCTCCATTTGATGCCCCTTCTTCCTCTTTTGCCCCCTTTAGGAGCAGGGGTCAGGCCTGACGCTGAGGAAGTCTTCTTTGGCTTCCCACGCAACCTCTGCGGTGGCCCCTTCCCCTCCCCGTCCTGGCCCAGCACTGGGCTCTTCTGGAACTCTGGCACCCACCGTCAGAGCGAGCCCCTCGCCCCGGTCCCCTCTGGGCCAGCTCCTGGCCACCCCCGTGCAGGCCTGTCTCCAGGCGGGCAGAGGGAGCCTGCCTGCTACCTGAGGCCCCCAGCTCCCTGTCACCCTTGGTAGCCCCTATTTCCCGTTCTGTCCCCGCTTCCCAGACAGGCACACCTGGGCGTTAGCTGACTGCCACCTCCACTGCTCCCTGCTTGGTGAGGGTGCAGTCCTGGGGCCGGAGCTGGGACACAGACCCTGCAGACCTGGCCCCGGGCTAATGGGACTCTCGTGTGCTTGCTGGGGGACTTCACGGGGTACTTCTCCCTCCCAGCCTCAGTGACCCCATCTGTAAAATGCAGTTGTGAAGACCACAGGGATAGGGCTGAGGGACCCATCCCCAGGCACCATGGGGCTTTGCGTGCCGAGGGTCAGGACTGGCATCGAGTGAGGGCAACAAGGAGGCCTCGGTGGCACCCGAGCTTCCTCCTCACCTTTGTCAGAGAGCTGGGCGTCCTCCTCCAGGTCCCGGGGGATGGAGAGCTTCCAAAGAGAGACGGGCAGCTGGTTAGGACGCTGCCCCTGTGGACCTGGATCTAACCCACTGTCCCCAACGCTGTCACCCTCTGCACAAGCTTCTCGGGGACCTCTGCTGCACAGCCAGGCCAGGGGCGCAGCAGGAAGGCCCCCACAAGGGCCTGCATGGGTGCTGCCGGGTCTGTCCTGCCCTGCGGGCACCAGCTGCTCTCCCTCTGCCCAGCTGAGTGTTGGGAGGAGAGGGGACGGCCCAGCTCACCAGAGCCGGTGGCAGGTGGCCAAACTTCTGGAACTCCCGAGAGAGGTGTGTGGGGCTGTGGTCCAGCAGAGGCTGTGGCTGGGAGCCCACCCGGGGGTCACACTCACCTCCTGGGAGTTCCGGGGTGAGCTGTCCTCCAGGTCGGAGCTCTGTGGTCACAGAAGAGGGGCCGGTCAGCAGGCTGTGGGGGAACTGAGCCGCCTCGGGAATGGGCTGCGGTGGGATGTGATGGAGGGTCCCAGGCCAGCTGTCCTCCAGGGAGGTTCCCCCTCCCCCTCACCACACCCAGAGCTGCCTGCTAGGTCCTGAGCTCCTCAAGGTGGGTTCCACTCCAGGGGGCTCAGGAAGGCCCAGGACCTCCCGGGGCCACCAGGGACAATGGCAGAGCCACGCAGGACTGAAGCCGTCCAGTAGTTCCTCCTCCAGGCTCTGGGGACCTGGCTGCTCCCGAGAGGCCACCCGTGTCCCGCTGCAACAGGGCCCCCAGGGAGGCGCACCAGGATGAGCATCTCCAGCTGCTGCCGCTTGAGCCGGCCCTCCGCGGCCAGCAGCTGGCCCTCGCGCTGGAACAGGAGAAGCTGCAGCTCGTCGGCCTTCTCGCTCAGCTCCCGCACCTGCTTGCGCAGCGTGTCCTTGTCCTGCAGGCCGCGGGCGCATTGTGTGTGCAGCTCCTCCCGCGTCGCGATGGCCTGCGGGAGACCCTGGGTGGGACCGGCACAGCCCTGCCCGCGCCCAGCCGCCCAGCCGGCCTCCTCCGCCTTGCCCAGGGGCGTGGTGTTGGGCTTGTAAATGTAATGAAGCCTCCTGGTGGGAAGTGTGGGCCGTTCAGGAAGGACAAAGATCTGCACACTCGCCCTGCGCTGTGGCTCAGTGGTTGAGCATCCACCCTGCACCAAGAGGTCGCCGGTTGAATTCCCGGTCAGGGCACGTGCCCAGGTTGTGGGCCCGATCCCCAGTGGAGGGCGTGCAGGAGTCAACCAATCCATGTTCTCTCTCATTGATGTTTCTATCTCTCTCCCTCTCCCTGCCTCTCTCTCTAAAACCAATAAAGGAAAAAGAAAAACGACGGATGCATCACACCGTCATGCCCACCCCCGTGGGACACCGAGTGTGAATGTACAACTGCACCACGGCCAGACCACATCTGAGGGCAGAACGCGTACCTACAGCCTGCAGCCACCGGCCAGGGGCAGCCATTGTCCACAGCGGCTGGTCCAGAAGGTCTGGCTGCCAGTCAGACGTGTAGGAGGACCACCCACACCCCTGGTGACAGTTGGTCCCCAACAGCCAAGGTTTGACTAATAACTGAGAACTGTCCGAAGTGTGTCCCTGCCTCCCACTGAGGACCAAGCAGATGGTCCCGCGCACTCACCGGAGGCCCAGCCCCGTCCTCCCCAGGCCCACAGCCCCCCTGACACGCATGGGCTGTCAGGGTGACTAGGCCTCCACTCCCCGCCTGCTTCTTCGAGACTCCGCAGGTGCAGCGAGGGGCCCTGCTCCCCGCAGTGCCTCCCAGTCCCCACCACGGTCGTCCCTGCCCTTGAGACCATCCGCATGCCTATCGCTCCCAGCACAGAGGTATCGAGAAGCAGAATTGCCGGGTTAAAAGGGATCTGCGGTTTAAGGCTCCTGGCATCGCCGGCCGCCCTCTGGATGTCGCTGGGGCTGACGGGGGAAGGGGGGCGGACAGCAAGGGGAGCGGCTTCGGCGCTGGGTGGCACGCTGCCCCATCCGCAACGGCAGCCCGCCGAGGCTCCCAGGGTTTGTAGGTTTTAAAAAGTCACTTGCAAAACCAGACAGATGGCTTCCGTCACAAACACGGAAACGATATGTACACTGAGAAAATCTGGAACGTCCAGTGGACGATCTCAGAGTGGACTTCCTGCCGCGGGCTGGCGGAGGCGGGAGGCGGTATCGATATCGTTACCGGTCACGGTTTTAAATGAGCACATGCTGCTTCGTCCTTTAAAAACCACTTGGACCACGCCCTCCCCTCACCCCACCCGTTGCTCTGCCAGCGACGTGGATGAGGGAGCCGCCCCTTGTGTACCCTTGCCCACCACAGGTGTTGGTTACCTGGTCCCGCTCGATGGCCACCTCCTCCATCTGCTGCAGGATGGCCTCGATGCGGTCCTTGTACATCTTAGAGTCCTTCCGCAGGGCTTGGCACTGCAGCTCAAACATCTCCTTCTCCTCCACGCACTGCGGGAGACACAGCCAGCCTCCACCACCCGCCGCCCGCATTCTGGAGGCTGGCGAGCCCCTCGGGCCCTGCCCGCCCTGGGCTTCCAGACTGGTGGCTGGCCCTGACCGTCCGGGGCAGAGCGGGCAAAGGGTGGGTGAGGAGTTGGCCCGTGTGCCTCCAGGAAGGGGACGTAGGGATGTGGAGCTGCGAGCGAATGCCCCGTTCCAGGCACCGCGTGCCCCCCCAGCCTGGCTCGGCCCCCAGGCCCGTGTCCGGCTGTCGCAGCAGCATACCCGGGCGCGCAGGGCCTCGGCCTGACGCAGGTCTTTGCGCAGGGCGAAGATGACAGTGGCCTGCTCCTGGTGTTCCCGCAGCGCCTGCTGCCAGTCTTCCTCCAGCACCTGGATGTAGGGGCTGCTCTGGTCCAGCTTCCCCTCCTGTGGGTGGCGCAGGGCACAGGGCGGCAGGGCAGCGGCAGAGCCGGGAGAGGCGCCCGCCCCGCCAGCCCCGGCTGCGCCCGCCCCAGCGGCCCCCACCTGCACGGAGGCCTCCAGCTCCTGCACCCGCGCCTGCAGCAGCGCCTTCTCCTGCTGCAGCTCCCACAGCAGGTCCTGGCTGGGCCGCTGCTCCATGGCGTGCCGCAGCTTCAGCGTGTGTTTGCGCTCCACCTTGCAGTCGTCCTCCGCCTTCATCAGGCTGTGCTTGAGCCTGTCGACCTGCAGGACGGCGCCGTCAGCCTGGCAGCCCTCCCCGGGCGGTGGCCCCGACGCCCCGGCGCCCCCCACGGGACCGGGGCACCTCCAGCTGCAGGTCGCGGTTCCGCATGAGTGCGGTGCCCTTCTCCTCACTCTGGCGGGCCAGGCGCATGGCCAGGTCATAGTTCTCGTCCTTGCAGCGCTTCAGCTCCCGGCTGCAGGCCTCACACTCCTCCTTGAGCCTCTGCACGCGCTCCTGGTGCTTGCGCAGCAGGCTGTCCTTGACCCGCAGCTCCTTGATGAAGTCGTCCTTGGAGCTCAGCAGGGCCGTGAGGTCCTGCACCTTCTTCTGCAGCTTCATGACCTCCGTCATCAGCAGCTGTGTGAGGCCCGACTCCCCGGAGGCATCTGCGGACATCCGGGCCAGTGTCAGCCGGTCCCTGCCAACCCTGGGCTCTGGACTTGCCCAATCGCTCCTGGGGACAATTCCTGGTCCCTGCTGCTCCCCACAGAGGAAATGGACTGCGATTCTGACTCAGCACCCCCAGGGCAGGGTGCAGCCAGGGGCCCGGCACCCATCCCCCTCTCTCCGATTTTGTTGGGATCTTGACCGGAAGCAACAGGACTGGACTCCCGGCCAGGAGGGCACTGCCTCGCCTTTGCCAGGACTAACAGGCCCCTGACCTCTTGGGGTCAGACGGTCTTCTGGGCAGGACAGGCTCTGGGCCACGAGTCGGCCTCTGCACCCTCACCTCCCAGCCGCTTCCCGAGGAACAGGATGGGAGCCAGGGCCAGACACGGTCCCGGTGTGAACCCTCCCCATGTCTCTCCCCATTTCATCCCCTGGGAGGCGAGACAGGAAGGGGCCCGCCAGCCCTGTGGCTATGCCCACCCGTGAGGTCTCCTGCCCCCCATCCTGTCCCCGTGACCCCAGGCCCCACAGCCGCATGCCCGGCCTCACCGATGATCATGGAGAAGACGCGGGCAGGCTCCTTGCCCGTGACCTTCTTGTAGAGCTGTGGGTAATAGAGCTCCAGGCTCTCCAGGAAGGCCACGTAGCCCTTGTGGCCCGTCCGCTGCAGGATGTCGAGGAGCAGGCCTGCAACAGAGGGGCCTGGCTGGGCCGGTGGTCGCCGCGGGAGGGGGTCTGGGCTGGCTGACAGCCCTGAAGGCCCGGACCCGGGCCAGCGTCCAGGTGTCGCCCGCCCACCTCTGGGCCCTCCCAGCGGCCTCAGCTGCCAGGGAAGCCCCAAGCGCCGAGTACACAGGTGCGGGGATGCCAGGGATTTCCCAAGCACATGTGGCCAGTGGGGGGCGTGCCAGCAGCAGCCACCGTGGGGCCGGCTGCCGGCCGCCGGGAAGAGGGGGCGCGGCACTGACCCACTTTCCGCTTGCGGATGACCAGGTTGGGGTCACTGAGCACCTGCTCCTCGTCATCGGGGTTCAGGACCTTGCACTGCCGCAGGTAGGGCGTGATGCGTGCGGGGTCGATGACCGAGATGAGCTTCACCCTGAAGCTCTCCAGGGCACTCCAGCACTCGTCCTCGTTCTCGTAGTCCGACATGGCGGGGGGCGGCGCAGTCACTGCGTGACCCCCACTGAGCAGTCAGTGCCAGGCAGGACCCAGGCCTCCACCGGGGCGGCCAGAGCTCTGGGCAGAGCCCCACGAGGCGGGGTCGGGAGAGGTGCGCAGCCTCAACCTGCGCTCCGTCTCTGCGACCAACGGAGGGGCCACAGTGCTGGTGACCTGCTCCCCATCAGCTCCGCGGTGGCCTCCGTAGCCTTCCTTGGGCCCTGCTCCACCCTTTAGCCGCCCTGGTGCTTCTCTCTCCCGGAGTCACCCAGGAAGTGTTGGGGGAGGTGTGGAGATGCTCCAGGAACAGGTGGAGTCTCAGAAACACTGTCCTCTGCACCAGGCCCTTTGGCCTTAGTCCTGCTCCCGGACACCCCAAGGGCCATGGAGCTGGAGCTGACAGGGACGGCTGCCCCAGCGTGGAGGGGAGCGGGCAGGAGGAGCTGTTCGTGCCGCGGCTGCCCACGGGAACCTCCTCCCTGGCATGTGGGGAAGGGAGGCTCCAGCCCCAGCCGGCGGGTGCCCAGCCGGGGCGTGCCCAGCGGGGCCAGAAGCACGTTGGTGAGTGACCCTCCCACCTGCATGGCCCCACGACTTCCTCATTCCCCGATCCTCGCGCTCACATCCCAGTCCAATCCTCCCTCCTTCCGCCAGCGGGTGATGCAAGTCACCCGGCGCTGCCCAGGGTGGCCGGCTCCGAGTGACACTGCTGTTTGGGCAGGGCCGCCTGCAGGGGAGCAGGGCGGGCACTCGGGGTGGGGCCGTGTGCGGTATCACCAGGGCCGGCCTGAAGTGTGGCTTTGGCGCTGGCCCCGGGTGCTCTGGTCCCAGGCACCCAGCCACCTCTGGGCTCCCCTCCCGCCTCGCAGAGGAGGCTGGCTCTGGGTCCCACTCTGGGACTGTCGTGTCAGCTCTCTGACTCCCTGCGCAGGGACACCCATCGCTTTCCCTTCTACAGCAGAAGGCCGAGGCGGGGGGCAGCGATGAGGCTGCTCCTCCGGCTGGGGGGGACAGAGACCTGGACCCAGCCACCTGAGGACTGAGGTAGAGCCTTCGGCCACGTGGGAAAGGCTGGTCCCAGCCCCGGGAGCTCGAGCACAGTCCTAGAGACCCGGGCGGGGGCAGGCCTGGGCTTTTGAGGAATTTCTCCGACCTCCTGCTGTGCTAGGCCACCCTCCCCCCCCCAGCCCAGCAACAGGCGAGGCAGAGGCGCCCAGGGAAACACAGCCACTGGGCGGATGGTCCTCAGACCAGTGCTGGGTCCCTGCCTTTCCAGCCGAAAGCCCGCAGGCCCTGCCGGACGCCCCGCCCAGCCAAACACACAGCTGCTGCCCGGGCTGCGAAGGGGGACAGGGCAGCAGCTGAGGCCACGGGTGCCCTCTGGGATCTTTCCTGCAGGACCTGCTCCTGCTCCAGAAGCCCCAGCAGAGCCCAGCATCTCCCCTGCCCCCTCAGGGCATGGGCCGGCCTACCTTGGGGTCCTGGAGGGGGCACCGTGCGTGCGGTTGGAGGCTGGTCAGCCAGCGCCGGAGCCACCGATTCAATGAGGGACAGGAGGTGCTGCTGGCAGCCAGGGAGGGGGGGTGGAGGCGGAGGGAGCCCTGAACTTCCTGAAGGGGGACAGTCCCAGGTGGCTGCCTTCTGATTGGCCCAGCCAGGGAGGCACAGGAGGCCAAGGAGAAAAGTGGAAGTTGCCTGGCTCAGCCGAGAGCTCCCCAAGCCGGGGCTGCCTCAGCACCCAGGCAGTGCGAGTCAGCAAAAGCTCCCCGGACGCTGGCGAGTCCCCCACTGTCCAGGCTGCTGTGGCCCACACCAGCTTCTGGAGGCTTTTCGGGCACGGGGAGCTCTGTGCCCGGCCCGTTCACCTTCAGCAGCCCCGTGGGGACCAGCATCCAGGCGGGGGCCAGGCCTACGTAGGGGGTGTGAGTGTGGGGAGCTGGGCCAGGGACCTGAGGGCATCAGCCAGACTCTGTCCCCTCCCCCACAGCAAGGCCAGCACAGGCGTCGACCCAGTAGGGACTGCAGGGTCCTGAGGGCAGGAACCAGGGAGGCCACTGCAGCCTGCAAGGCACGGGCCGGCCACCCTTGTCCCATGTCACCGCCAGACAACACCGCAGCCGGCACCCTCGTCCCCTTTCCACCAGGACCTGCGGGGCAGTGCCAGCTCTGGGGGCCACGGCACCAGTCCTCCCTGGGAAGCTCCAGGCCTCCGCTCACCAGGGCAGCCATACCGGTTGGACAGAGTTGCCGGCAAGCCCGTGGGTTGAGGTGGCAGCGGCAGGACAGGCAGGACAGGCAGCTGCCGCGCCCCCAGCTCCGCCTCCCCCGGGTGCTCCCTTCCTGAGGGTCCCTGAGCCTCGGGCGGCTGCTCGGCCTCCCGGCCCACCCACGACCGTCAGCTGTTTGGCTAAAACCTCGAGAGTCCTGGTACAACCAGGTGCTGCTGAGTCTTGGTGGCTGTGTGGCCCTCCCAGGGGACAGCAGGGACCCCATGTCATGCCAGAAGTGGGCAGTCAGGGGTTCCCACAGGAGTGGGTGGCCGCACTCTGACCCAATGGCTGGCCTGTGCAGGGCCCTCCATCACCCCGTCTCCCCACTGGTAACACAGGCTGACAGGGGCACCAAGTAATGACGCCGGGTTCTGGGGTACATCAGGGTCAAGCTAGGACTCAGGGACAGAAAATATCCGGACAATCCCTGCATATTTGGAAATTAAATACAAGCCTTTAAATAAGCCAGAGGCCAGCGGAAATCAAGGAAAACTAGGAATCAGTTGAAAGAGTACAGGTGCAAAGCGAACCCCACACGGGCAACAAGTGTCAGGTGGGCCTGGGCGAGGGTGCTGCATGCTGCCTGGGGGTGAGGGGCAGGGGCAGGGGTGCGATGTGCTGCCTGGGGGTGAGGGGCAGGGGCAGGGGTGCGATGTGCTGCCTGGGGGTGAGGGGCAGGGGCGGGGGTGCGATGTGCTGCCTGGGGGTGAGGGGCAGGGGCAGGGGTGCGATGTGCTGCCTGGGGGTGAGGGGCAGGGGCAGGGGGTGCGATGTGCTGCCTGGGGGTGAGGGGCAGGGGCAGGGTGCGATGTGCTGTCTGGGATGAGGAGGCGTGGAGTGGGGGAGCAGGGTGCTGTCTGGGGGTGAGGGGCAGGGGCAGAGGTGCAGCTTGCTGTCTGGGGATGAGGGGCAGGGGCGGGGGTGCGATGTGCTGCCTGGGGGTGAGGGGCAGGGGCAGAGGTGCAGCTTGCTGTCTGGGGATGAGGGGCAGGGGCGGGGGTGCGATGTGCTGCCTGGGGGTGAGGGGCAGGGGCAGGGGTGCGATGTGCTGCCTGGGGGTGAGGGGCAGGGGCAGGGGTGCGATGTGCTGCCTGGGGGTGAGGGGCAGGGGCGGGGGTGCGATGTGCTGCCTGGGGGTGAGGGGCAGGGGCGGGGGTGCGATGTGCTGTCTGGGGATGAGGAGGCGTGGAGTGGGGGAGCAGGGTGCTGTCTGGGGGTGAGGGGACGGGGGCAGAGGTGCAGCTTGCTGTCTGGGGATGAGGGGCAGGGGCGGGGGTGCGATGTGCTGTCTGGGGGTGAGGGGCAGGGGCGGGGGTGCTGTCTGGGGGTGAGGGGCAGGGGCGGGGGTGCGATGTGCTGTCTGGGGGTGAGGGGGCCTGGGGCGGGGGTGCTCTCTGGGGGTGAGGGGACGGGAGCAGGACATGGCTGGACCTGCTCATTCCATTTCTGTCGGACACTGTGGACAGTAAGTCAGCGAATCACAGTGAAGTGCCCATGAGGACGGAGTGTTGGGAACACGAGCCCGGGAGGTGCCAGCCGAACCCACACTGGGTCTTGGGGACGGAAGCCGCCGGGGTTTGGTCTCATGCTGGAGAAACAGCCGCATGAAAGGGAGGAGCACCCTGTGGGCCGTCTGGGCCGCCCGTGTGGTCTGGGCGGCAGGGGAAGTGGGCCCGGTCCTCAAGTTGGCACCGAGGGCTGGCAGGCTCTCGGCTTCTCTTCCCCACACCCTGCACGGCCCGGGTGCAGGGCCCGAGGGTTCCAGGGTCCAGCCCGCGGCTCCTAGCACGTCCAGGAGAGGCCCGATCCCCTGGCCGCTGCCCAGTATCTCAGGGACCACAAGAGCCCAGCTCACTTTCCAATAAAGAAACAGAACGTTTAGCTCTGGCCGGTGTGGCTCAGTGGTTAGACGTTGGCCTGTGGACCGAGGGGTTCAAGCCCCAGCCTCGGTCGAGCTCGCATGGGAGACAACCGACTGGTGTGTCTCCCGCATCGACGTTTCTCGCGCTCCCTCCCTCTCTTCTGCTCTCTCTAAAAATCAGTGGCAGCCCTGGCCGGCCTGGCTCAGAGGTTAGAGCGTCGGCCTGCGGTCCGGAGAGACCCGGGTTCGGTTCCCGCTAAGGGCATGTACCTTGGTTGCAGTTTGTCCCCGGCCCTGGTTGGGTCGTGCGGGTGGCAGCCACTCGATGTGTCCCTTTCACGTCGATGTTTCTCTCTCTCACTCCCCACTCTATCTGGGCAAAAAATGGAAAAATGTCCTCGGGTGATAAAAAAAAAAAAAAAAAAGCATTTAAAAATCAATGGAAAAACATCCACAGATGAGGATTAACAAAAAACAAAACAAAAAGAACATTTATTAATTCTTTCAAATACTCCCATTTGGACTTGGGGAGCGGCCAAGCCCCTGTGACAACATGGTCTCTGACGGCAAAGCCTCCCAGGACCCGGCTGCGTCCTGCGGGGCGGTGGTGGCTGGCTGGGTCCAGCCGGGTCCTGACTCCTGTGGGCGGCGGCAGTGGGCTCAGGGCCGGGCAGTCCTGGAACCAGAACACCGGGTGGTGGGCGCCTGACCCCTGCCAGAGCCCACGGCGGGGGTGGGAGCTGTGCCTGGGGGCAGGGTCCCAGAGGGCGGCCCTGAGCCGGGGTGGGCTGCAGTGCCGTCTCGTCTCCGTGGTGTGCGCCCCTCCCTGGCCCACGCTGCCTCGGGGACCACGTGTCCTCCCCCACTCGGGTCTGTCTCACGATCTCAACCAAAGGTCGTGTGCCTGCCTGCATGGGCTCATGTTCACGGGAAGACGGCACCGACAGACTGTCGGGCAGGGGAAGGTGCCTCAGGACAGACGGACACTGAGTCAGGAATGATCAGGGAAGGTCTCTGCAGGACAGAGGGACAGCACGAAGGGCCTGGACGCCGGGGTGTGCTGAGTCTGCTGGCCCCCCGCCCAGGACTCTCCAGACTGGACCCACCTGCCCACCGCCAGCCCCTCACCTGCTCACAGTAGCCTCCTGCGCTTCCGGGGGTGCCGGCCATGTCGGGTCCTGAGCACGTCGAAGTCATCGGAATCATCGGGGGAGGTGGGGGCTCCCTGCACAAAATCCAGGCAGGGGGACAAGAGTCACCATCCAGCCAGGATGGATGGGATGGGGCCGGGGGAGCTGTGGATACGCCCCAACCCTGGGGCAGGCCACCCTTAGACATGCCGAGCCCCAGCAACAGAAACACTGGGCTCGGTGACACCACTACACGGAGGGGCCACGGCAGGCCAGGCATGGAGGACGCCGCCCTACCTGGGGCCACACGCAGGCTCTGGTTTTCGGCTGACCCCTGCCTCACCTGGGGGTTCCAACCCGCTCTGAACCCCCGGTGCCAGCCTTGGGTTCTGGTTCCCCGAGCCGGGCCAGCAGGACCATGTCTGAGGACCATGTGGAGGGTGTGGGGAGGCTGCGTACACAGCAGGGCAGGAGGCCTTTTCCCCTCCACAGCTCGGCAGCCCTGAGACCCCAAGAAGGTGGCACAGCCTCAGCCACAAACCCTGCCTCCCAGTGTCCATCAGCCTCGAGCCCAGCTCCGCGGCCACAGCTGCCCAGGCAGGGAAGGGGAGGGGAGGGCTGCCATGCACCCGGACAACCTCCCTGACTTGGCACCAAGTGTCTGAGCTGGCCTCGTGGGGACTCCCGGTGCCCACAGCCACGGGGGACACAGGGACATCCCCTGCACGTGCCCAGCGGGTTTCTCGTTGGGAAACGGGACGAGGGTTTGCCCCACGGCTCAGAAAGCCCCGAGAGGCTGGCGCCACAGCCAACACCAGGCGGGGTCTTGGTGTCCACAGACATGCGGGGCAGATGTGGGGGTGGGGGGGCAGGAAGCCCAGCCCATCTTCCCTCACACATGGCCGTGGGCCGAGGGTCCCCCACGTTAGCAGTGAGGTTCCTTCCTCCCGCAGCGCCACAGTGGCTGGAGGGGAGGTGCCTTCCGCACACGGTCTCCACGCAGCGGGCAGACTGCAGCCCGCTTCCTCCTCGGGGCCAGGCCGCAGCCTCTGGCTTGACTGCCACCTGCCCTCCCCCCGCCCCCGCCCAGCAGGGGCACAGTGAGGGGCGCAGGCGCTGAGTCCACGACCACCCACCTGAGCGGGGGCTGTGGCCGCCAGCCCTGCCCGGGGACTGCCCGGCGCCCAGCAGCCCAGCGCCCTGTCTCTGTCGGAGCGCTCCAGCCCCTCCAGGCCGTCCTCGCTCTCGGGGTCGTCCTCCAGGGCCGACAAGGTGGTGCGGGCACCACGAGGGGACAGGGTGGCCAGGAGCGCGGGGAGGGTGAAGGTGGCCAGGAAGCGGGCCTTGAGCAGCAGGTAGGCCGGGCTGTACTGCAGCTGCCTGCGCACCAGCCCCAGCGAGGCCGGCAGGGCCCCCGCCGCCCCGTTGGGCACCAGGGAGGCGGCTCTGTGCTCCAAGGTCTTCTTGTGCAGCAGGAGGTTGGACAGTGCCCGAAGGCTGCACAGGGTGGGGGGCTGGTAGGGCAGCCTGCTGGCTAGTGGGGGCACACACACCCCTCGCTGCCCCTTCAGCCACTCCCGCACGGCCGTCTCGCTCTCCTGAGAGAGCAGGCCTAGGTCCAGGGCTCGCTTCTCAGGCCCCAGCTGGGGTGGGGGCGGCCGCTCCGACTCCACGGGCACCCTGGTCTCCCCCAACTCGGAGGGGAGCGCACAGTGCGGAGGCGGCGGGCTGGGCCGGGGGCACTCTGCTTCAGGGTGCTCAGCCGGGACTGCAGCCTGGGAGGCCATCTGCCCAGCCACTTTCGCAGGGATCTGGGATGGCGGGGGCGTCGGGAGGGTCTCGAGGTCTGTCCTGGGGGGAGGGCCTGATGCTGGGTCCCTGCTGGCTGGGCCCTGGCTTGCTGGAGCCTCAGTCAAGGGCGACAGAGTCACTGACAGCCCTCCGGGGCCTGATGCTGGGTCCCTGCTGGCTGGGCCCTGACTTGCTGGAGCCTCAGTCAAGGGCGACAGAGTCCCCGACAGCCCTCCGGGGCCTGATGCTGGGTCCCTGCTGGCTGGGCCCTGGCTTGCTGGAGCCTCAGTCAAGGGCGACAGAGTCACCGACAGCCCTCCGGGGCCCGGGGGCCCTGCGGGTCTGGGAAGGCCCACCACAGCCGGCATCGGCACCGAGAGCAGCCCCTGGGCGGTGAGCACCCAGGCGACAGGCAGAGGGGTGCTGGCTGTGGTGTGCAGTCCACCCCTGGGGGTGCCCAGAGCTGGCGCCAGGCCGAGGGGCTGGACGGGCAGCTGAGTGGGGCTGGGGGCTGCAGGGAGACCGGGAGGTGCCTCGGGGAGGCCCTGCTTCCGGGACGTGGCGGGGGCCGGAGCCGGTCCCAGGCTGTCCAGAGGGCAGCTCGCAGGCACCTGGCTGGGGCCCGGATCGGGGGCCCCGGGGGCAGCTGGGGCCCTCACGGCCTCCATGGAGACGGGAGCCGAGGCTCCGGCGTGCAAGGCAGGGGGCTCCCTGTCCGTGGCTGCGACCAGGGAGCCTGAAGCACTTGGGCTGGCCACGGCGGGGGCCCCAGGCCCAGAGAGAGCCGACTCTGAGACGGCCGGCCCAGTGGTGGGGGGGCCCGGGGAGGCCAGCGGGAGAGGGGCCCGGAGGACCGCGGGCGAGGAGACCAGCAGCTGGGCCGGGAGAACCAGGGGGCCCGGCGCGGCCTTCCTGGCTCGGGCCTCCTGCAGCCGCTTCTCCCGAAGCAGCTCGGACACGGTCTTGGGCTTGGGCCGGGGTCGGCATGGAGCCAGCGGGGGCGCCGGGGGGTCCCGGCAGGTCTGCAGCCCCCGGCCCCCCCTGCGGCTGGCGCTGTCCTTTGTCGCCTCTGCGGCTGGCACGTCGCTCGGGAGGCCGCCTGAGGAGGACGGACACACCAGTGAGCCCGGCGCCTGTCGGGCGGCCTCTGGAGCATCTTCAAACCACGGCCCGCCCCGCTGGCCTTGCCTCTCAGGACCCAGATCCACCCATCCTGCTGGTGGGGGGACGTGTGGCCGCCGGGGAGCTCCCGTCCAGGTCCGTGCTGGGCGCCCCCGCTGTGCCCGCCCCAAGCCACCAGGCTCTCGTCCCGCTGCTGGGCCCCAAACAAAACCCTCATCGGGGGCCGTGCCCACGCTGCTCCCAGCCCGGGGCGGGTCTGGCTCTCCCCGTTAGACAAAGCCACCGAGAGAAAGCGGGAAGCAGTACCTGGGGTGTTCTGAGCACTTGAGGGCACCTGGAAAAGAAGGGAGAGTCAGCACCTCAGGGAGTCCACAGGGGCCTGGACCCCTTTTCACCACGACCAAGACCACGGCTCACCTGCCGCCCATAGTGGGACCACCCTGCAGGCAATGGCCCGGCCCGCAGAGCCCTCCTGGTCCCTTAGCCCCGCCCCCGGCCTCCTTCCGATGCAGCCCCCCCACAGACACCCTGGGAGAGCTCACTGGGCTGCCTCTGGGCTGGTCTACACAGAAAGGCAGGGCCGGGCTGTTTGGGCAGGAGGCACAGTGGCTCCGGGGCCTGGACAGGCACCACGGGCCACATTTGACACTCAGGTCATTTTGTGGTCTCCTCCCGTGGTGACGGGGCTCAGGACACAGCCTCTCGCTGACAGACCCCATGGGCTCGGCCACCGGCCAGCACCCACACCAGCAGGGCAGCCTCGGAACAGCAGCAGGACACCGTGCGAGGCTCACCCTGGACTTGTCTGACGTCTCGGGCTCCAAGCCCTCCCCTCACGGGGAGACGAGCAGACCCTCCCTGAGCTCAACCCCCATGGCCCCCAGACACCTGTCCTGGAAGGAGCTGGCGTCCTTACTTCCTGGCTGGGCCAACGGCCCCTGCACCCCGGGTGGCCTGGGGGGTGCAGGAAGGGCGCAGCAGCCAGGTGAGCCCAGGCCTGGCTCTCACCCGCACTCCTCACCTGAGCACCGGCCGGGGGCGGGGTGGGCAGCTGGGCCTTCCTCTCTCCAACAACCTCCATGCAGCCGGCGGTGTCGATCTGGAGCAGCTGGAGACGAGTGACACACGTGTGGCAACAAGCGACACCCGACAGGAGGTGCCCCAGGGGGACTCAGGCCAGCCCTGACCACAGCGCATCTTGGGAGCGGGTCTGAGGCCCCAGAGGCACTGACCGCAGCCCAGTGCACACCAGGCTGCTCACTGCCGCCCCCCGCCCTGGCCCAGGCCCCCGGCTGCCCCCCGCCCTGGCCCAGGCCCCAGCTGCCCCCCGCCCTGACCCAGGCCCCCGGCTGCCCCCCACCCTGACCCAGGCTGCTCAATGCCGCCCCCCGCCCTGGCCCAGGCCCCAGCTGCCCCCCGCCCTGACCCAGGCCCCCGGCTGCCCCCCACCCTGATCCAGGCTGCTCAGTGCCGCCCCCCGCCCTGGCCCAGGCCCTGGCTGCCAGGAGGCACCTCCCCGTGCCCCTCCAGGAGCAGGTTCAGGGGACAGCGGCAGGCACGCTGCCCCAGAGCTGCTGGCCACCGAGGCTGTTCCCACTGACCCACAGCTTGGAAACGCTGTGCCCCAAGCGCCTCCACCGCGAACTCCCGCACCCCAGACAGGGAGCTCCACGTGGGCTCACCTGGATAAAGAGGGTGAACACGGGGGTGCTGGCCAGGCGGGCATCCTGCAGCTGTGCCCTGATGCTGTCGGCTGGGGAAAGAGGGCACCTGTGCAAAGTGGCCCCGAGAGCCCCGGAGCCTGGGTGCCAGGCAGGGAGCCCCGAAGAACCCCAAATCCAGCTGGCACCACGCTCAACCCAGGGGCCAGGCCAGAGGGCAGGCTGGCCCTGACCGGTGCTCAGCTCGGCCTTTGAGGACAGGCCCCCCGAGAGCGCATGTCAACAGGCACCTTGATCTTCAGACAACCCACCCTGCTCAGCACCCAGGCCACTTCCCGGACCGACCACCGTGCTATGCAGGTGACAGGCTGAGCCCCTCGCCCCCCACGCAGGGTGCCCTTCTAGCACGAGCCTGCCGGTCACCCCGCCCTCCCCGGCCCCCAGGGCAGTACCTCGCGTGTGCACCACGGTGGGCCTCTGGGGGGTGCAGGGCAGGGTGATGTCGCCCACCCACGGGCTCACGGCCATCAGTAGCCGGCGCTCAAGGAGCCTCCCCTGCAGAGCATGTCCCCGGTGCCGCCGCCGCTCAGGGGGCCTGGCTGCGACGCTGCCACTGGGGGTGGTGCCCCCGGGCGAGCCGGGCGGGCGCGGCGGCTTCAGCTTTTCCCTCTGTGGAGGAAGGTGCCCGTCACTGCCCTCGCCTCCGGGGTGCCAGGGGGAGGGAGCCGGGGTCAGGGTGGGATGGGGTGCCCGGGGCGGGTGTGCACGCCCGCAGGGTGGGGGCTCGGGGGCGGGTGGACACAGGCAGGCCCTTACTAGTGCCCGACAGCGGGTAGCGGTGTTGGTCCTGAGCACCCGGAGCACGGTCTCCACAGGCACCTTCAGCAGACGCCTCCCACTCTGACAGACAGAGAGCAAGGCTGGAGGGCACGGAGCCTGGCAGCAGGGCTGACGCACACCAGACCCACAGCCGGCCCCGCCTTGGAGACACGTGCCCTGAACGGCAGCCTCCGGGGCCTCCCGGGGCGGCACACGCGGGCCGGCGGCCTCAGTGAGGAAGGCTGCTTCCTGGGCCCCATCCTCACACGGGCCAGAAGCTGATGTCCTCAGGCAAGGACGTCAGGCCAGCCACCGCCCTGAGGTTCAGCCTTGGTGACGGCCAAACAGCGGCACCCAATCCCCCTAGTCCTGGGCACACCAGGGCCACGCCCACCTTGTCTGCTGGCCCCTCGGAGCTCGTGGGATCAGAGTCCGCGCAGCGTAGGTCCCCGACATCCGTCAGGCTGGCGCTGTGGGTCCCGGAGGCGGCCTGTGCCCAGCCCACTTTCTCCGCTCCCTTGCTGCCACCTTGAGCCACATCGGAGGCCTTGGAAGGGCCGGGCGAGGCAGCTCCTGCTGCCCTCAGGGCGTGGGCACTCTGCCTGGCAGGAACCCACAGGTCCATGTCCGGCACGGGGTGCTGTGCCGACGGTAGTGCCCGGCCACCCTCCCGGGCATCTGGGGCGTCCGCCGGCTCCGAGTCCTCGCTGCTGCTGTCCCGGCTGCTGCTGTCCCGGCTGCTGCTGTCCCCGCTGCTGCTGTCCCCGCTGCTGGAGCTCCACCGCACACTGCGCAGGCGCCGCCGCCGCCTTCGGCCCCGACCCTGCCTCTGTGCGGGGAAAAGGCTGCTGAGGCTCAGCTTCCCGGGCGGGGCTCCGCAGCCAGGGACACGGGCAGGGCAAGGACGTGCGTGCAGGGAGCCCGTCCTCCCGGACCAGACGCCAGGGCCCCGGAGCTGAGCCCTCTGCCCACGGCGCCCTCGGCCTGCCCTGTAGCACGGGCTCGGCGGAGCTCACCCTGACCATGACCTTCCACTTGCTCAGACACTGGGAGCCCGTCCGGTGCGGGAGTTCGGAGGCTATTCTCTCCCAGTGACCTGCAACGCAAAGCGACAGGGCAGCTGCTCCACCGCCCGAGGACGCAGGCTCCTCGGCCGGAGGCCCCTCGGAGAAGTGCCGACCCCGTGGAGGACGCGGGTCCTCCCTCAGCGCGGGCTCCTCGGCCGGGAGGCCCCTCGGAGAAGTGCCGACCCCGTGGAGGACGCGGGTCCTCCCTCAGCGCGGGCTCCTCGGCCGGGAGGCCCCTCGGAGAAGTGCTGTCCCCCGTGGAGGACGCGGGTCCTCCCTCAGCGCGGGCTCCTTGGCCGGAGGCCCCTCGGAGAAGTGCCGACCCCGTGGAGGACGCGGGTCCTCCCTCAGCGCGGGCTCCTCGGCCGGGAGGCCCCTCGGAGAAGTGCTGTCCCCCGTGGAGGACGCGGGTCCTCCCTCAGCGCGGGCTCCTCGGCCGGGAGGCCCCTCGGAGAAGTGCTGTCCCCCGTGGAGGACGCGGGTCCTCCCTCAGCGCGGGCTCCTCGGCTGGGAGGCCCCTCGGAGAAGTGCCGCCCCCTGTGGAGGCCGCGGGTCCTCCCTCAGCGCGGGCTCCTCGGCCGGGAGGCCCCTCGGAGAAGTGCCGACCCCGTGGAGGACGCGGGTCCTCCCTCAGCGCGGGCTCCTCGGCCGGAGGCCCCTCGGAGAAGTGCTGTCCCCCGCGGAGGTCGCGGGTCCTCCCTCAGTGCGGGCTCCTCGGCCGGAGGCCCCTCGAAGTGCTGTCCCCCGTGGAGGACGCGGGTCCTCCCTCAGCGCGGGCTCCTCGGCCGGAGGCCCCTCGGAGAAGTGCTGTCCCCCGTGGAGGTCGCGGGTCCTCCCTCAGTGCGGGCTCCTCGGCCGGAGGCCCCTCGGAGAAGTGCTGTCCCCGTGGAGGACGCGGGTCCTCCCTCAGCGCGGGCTCCCGCTCACCCTCCACTGCCCCCGCGCTGAGGCCTCACCGGCAAGTAACAAACAGCTGCTTGTCCGCTGGTATGCTCAGTGGTTAGAGCACCAGCCCTTGGACCAGAGTTGTGGGTTAGATTCCGGCCAAGAGCACGTACCTTGGTTGTGGCTCAGTCCCCGGACCTGACGGGGTCATGTGGGAGGCAGCAGTCGATGTGTCTCTCTCTCCCTCCCTCCCTCCCTCCCAGTCTATCTGAAGATACATGGTGAGGATTTAAAAAAAGCTGACTCGGTGTGAGAACCGGCCCTTCCTAGAAAAGCCCCCTGGGAGCACCCGGCGGGGGGCCCGCCACCTCGGTTCCTTCTGCTCCCCTCGGCTTCTCCACGTTCTCTGCGGATCGCACGCGAGTTCGTGTGATGGGACGACCGGCGCCGCCCGCCGGGGACGCCCCCTGCTGAGTGAGAGGCCCAGGGGCCGAAGAGCAGAGCGCGGCCAGCCCCCCGCGGCTGTGCCCAGAGCTTACCGACACCGTGCTTCTCAATCAGCTCGATCAACTTCTCCTCCTCCTTGGGGTTCCACCGCCCCTTCTTCAGGCTGCAGTGCAGCCTCCTGAGGTAGCTGGAAACGACACGGCAACAAGGGCCGTCTCATGCTGGGTGGCCTCCCCCTTGGCACCGGGACCCCAGGCAACCCCCAAAATACAGGCAAACTGGACTTGATCAAAACTAAAAACTTGTGCCGGCTTGTGTGGCTCAGCAGACTGCACGCTGTCCCATGGACTGAGGAGTCCCGGTGGGATTCCCCCTCAGGGCACGAGCCCCAGTGGGGGGCGTGCAGGAGGCAGCCGATCGATGTCTCTCTCACACTGATGCTTCTCTCCCTCCCTCCCTCCCTCCCGCTCTATCTGAAGATAAATAGAAAGACATGTCCTCGGGTGAGGATTGGACAAAAAAAAACATTAAAAACTCGTGTGCTTCAACCGTTACTCACAAACCATACGCCTAAAAGGGGACTTGCACCTGGAATTTACCAAGAACCCTGGGCCGTGAACACAAACATAAAACTCGATGCAAAAGTGGGTAAAAGACACAAACAGACGTCTCCCTGGAGGAGACAAGCTCGGAGGAGCACACGGGCAGCATCGGGGAAACGTCCCCACACCCGCGGGACGCGCCAGCCCGAGGTGGCCAATCAGAGCAGCGGCAAGTGCCGGCCAGGCCGTGGGAGACTGGAATCCTGAGCACGCCGAGGGGCGGCCGCCACGGAGAGCAGTCTGGGGGTCCCCAGAAGTTACATCAGCACCACCATGTGACCCGCAGCCACACTCCTGGGTGTCAGAAACGAGGACACCGTGCACGACCTGCCCACAAAGCCCACGCCGCCCAGGCTCAGCACACGGCAGGTCGCTGCAGAGCCACCTTCCCCGCCTCCTACCGGGCACGGGCACGGGCGTTCTGGTCCCGGTGCCGTGACCCACACTGCTGAGGTCATGGTGTGCGGACAAGGGCGAGCCCCTGCGCGCGCCCCTTTGGGTGTGCAATGGCATCTGTGGCCACCTGGCAGTCGTGGGACTTGCGAGGGGCCCACGCTGTCCCGCACGGCAGCGGCTCCGCTGCCCTCCCACCGGCGCACAGGGCCCCGGTTTCGCCCTGTCCGTGTGCGTGAGGTGGGACTCACTGTGGGTGGACTCGCGCTTCTGACAAGACTAGTGACGTGAGCATCTTTTCACGTTTAATCTGTGGAGGAAGGTCTACTTAGGTCCTTAGCCCATTTCTTGTTTTTTTTTGTTAATCCTTACCCGAGGATATTTTTCCGTTGATTTTTAGATAGAGTGGAGGGGGCGGGGGGCAGAGGGAGAAAGAGAGAAAAACATCGATGTGAGAGAAACACATCGATTGGTTGCCTCCCGTACGACCTCGACCAGGCCGGGGATCGAGCCTGCAGCCCAGGTATGTGCCCTTGACGGGAATCAAACCCGAGGCCCTTCGGTTAACGCTCTAACTGCCGAGCCAAACCAGCCAGGGCCTCTGCACGTTTTGGAATTGCTTGTTTTCTTTGTTGGGGATCAGGGTTCATTGCTGAGGATCAGCAGGCCCTAGAGATGCTGGCTGTGCACGGCTCAGCGAGCACGCTGGGCACGGAGCTCATGCCCGGAAAGGCGAGCTGTGTGCTTGTGAGCTGCACCTCAACAACCCGTCTGATGTGCGAGCAAGCCCAGGACAGGAGGGGCTGCAGCCAAGCTGAATCTGAGTAAGGTTCAGTGTGGAAAACCCAGCAACCAGCTTCCCGACGGGCCCGGACCCCTGCATGTGATCACCCAGCCCCGCCTCCTCGCCCACCCAGGCCCCGGACCCCAAGCTGCCCCTGCATGTGATCACCCAGCCCCGCCTCCTCGCCCACCCAGGCCCCGGACCCCAAGCTGCCCCTGCATGTGATCACCCAGCCCCGCCTCCTCGCCCACCCAGTCCTGACTGCCTGGTGCATCTGACTCACCGATCTCGGCACTGGGCATCGCTCCGACCTGGCACCTCTTCCCGGATTTTAAACCAATCCTGCTCCCCGTACTTGGCAACCGCCTGAAGCAACTTCTGCAGGAAGGGACACAGACGGATAACCTCTGCGGCCGTCACAACCTCCCTGCCCTCAACTCCGTTCCAGTAAGTGATGCCAGGGGCCCAGCGGCCACTCAAGGAGCCCAGGTGCACTTCCCAGGAGGTGGTCCGCCCCAGGTGCCCCGCACCTACCGCATCCTCCTCTGGGGTCCAGAGGCCCTTTCTGAGGCTGGGGTCCAAGCTCTTGGTCCACCGGTAGGTGAGCTGCATGGAGTCTCTCCCTTCCATGTAGTAGACGACTGGGGGCAGAGGGGACGCATGGGCCCAGCACCTCCCGGGCCCCCCAGGACCCCTGGGCCGACGGCCCTCCCTGCTCCCCCAGCCCCCCCTGCCACCCTGCCCCCGCAGGCCCCGCGGGCCGAGACGCACTTCTGCGGTAGGGGATGTGGCGGCCCACGCGCATCTCCTGCACCAGCTGGGTGAGCATGTGGTCCTCCTCCTCCGTCCACTCCCTGCGCCTCAGGGCCTTGCTGTGCTGCTGGTACTTCTGCAGACACTGGAAGGCGCTGCGGCTGGTCTTCCGGGACAGAACCAGAGTGCGGCTGTCAGTGGAGCCCCCGTGTGCAGGTGGGCGCCCGGCCGCAGCGGGGCTGGAGGCGCCAGGCGGGCCCCGTGCTCCTGGGCAACAGTGGTCTGTCTGGTCTACTTCCTCCCACCAGACCAAGACAGGCCTACGAGGGCGCCCGCGATGGAAGCAGACACTTTTGGGGGGAAAAGACACTTCACACGACACCCAAGCCGCACGCTGACACTCAGAGCTGCAGCCCCGGGCCAGCAGCACGCGTCTCTCAGCTCGGCGGCGTGCTCGGCGCCCCACCTTGCGCGCTAGGGTCCCCAGGGTCTCTGCAGCCAGCTCGGGGCGGCGAAGAGGGCATGTGTGTGGGACCTGTGCAGTCCGCTCATCGAGGGTGGTGGCACCTTCTAACACACAACACTGAAAGGTGACCCGGGAAAGAAAGAACCGACAAGCGGACTTCACTAGAATCAACAACTTCTGCTTGGTGAACGACAACCTCAAGAGAATTAGAAGACAGTCCACAGACTGAGGGAAGATATTTGCAAAAGACACATCTGATAAAGGACTATCATCCAAAAGACACAACCTTAAAACTCAACAATAAAAAACAACCGGATTGGAAGATGATCGAAGACCTTCAGACACCTCCTGAGACAAGATGTGCGGGTGGCAAACGCGTGTAAGAGAAGCCCCACGTCACGTCGCAAAGGAAAGAAAGTGAAAACAAGACACTGCTGCCCACCCCTCAGAGCGGCAGACCCCGGGCAGGGCAACGCGGCGGCTGGAGGACAGGGAGCAGCGGGGACGCTCGCCCCCTGCTGGTGGGGCTGCGGGCGGTGCAGCCGCTTCCGAAGGCAGGTTCTCCGGTTCTTACAAACCAAACCTCTAACCACACGACCCAGCGATGGTGCTCTTTGGTGTTTTACCCAGAGGAGCTGAGCACCTCGTCCACACAGACACCTTCACTCGGGTGTGCACAGCAGCCTTGCTCAGAATCGCCCAACACCTGGGAGCCACCAAGACGTCCGTCCGTAGGGGACGGAGGACAGACCAGAACATCACTCGGCAGTAGAGACCTGGGCCGAGGCCGTGCAGACAGGGGAGCCTCACCTGCCTGTGACTCTGAGAACCAGACTGCCGAGGCCTCACACTGTGACTGCAGCTCCGTCTGTCTGGAGGAGGACAGACTGGAGACAGCGGAACGACGGGGGACTGGGGGGGGGGGCACAGGATTTTCAGGCAGTGAAGCTGCTCTGTGTGACGCTGTGACAGTGGACACGTGTCACCCCACGTCTGTCCCCACCCACAGAACACCCCACCAAGAGTGACCCCGATGGCTGTGGGCTGGGGTGAAGGTGAGGTGCAGTGTGGGTCCATCCTTGGTTTAAAATTTAAAAGGGGGTAGAGAAATCTCCCTCCCTCCCTTCCTCTCATTCTGCTGTGCACCTAAAACTGCTCTGAAGAAAAAAAGTTCTTCAAACTAAAGAACAACACAAATTCCAAGAAACCTACCTCCTTAGAAACAAGGAAACACATTCCTACGTAAGCTAAGATCTAAAGAGGCAATGAATCTGAAGTTAGAAATTTATGAAAAGGACATTTCCCGCCAAGCTGTTGTCAAAAAGGTGGCCTTGCCCTGGCCGGTTTGGCTCAGCAGTTAGAGCGTCGGCCTGCAGTCCAGAGAGACCCGGGTTCGGTTCCCGCTAAGGGCATGTACCTCGGTTGCAGTTTGTCCCGGCCCTGGTGGGGTCATGTGGGAGGCAGCCACTCGATGTGTCCCTTTCACGTGGATGTTTCTCTCTCCCCCCCCCCCACCTCCATCTGAACAAAATATGGAAGAATGTCCTCGGATGAGGACTAAAAGAAAAAACAAAAGGTGGCCTTAAATGCCTTTATTATCAAAGACAGTGAAGGTTAGTGTTTACCTTAGAAAATAAGAACAAAAGAACCACAAAGGAACGAGAGAAAGTGTTCTAAAGCACCCCAAAATACACTCCTCTGAGCCTGACGGGGCAGAGAAAGCGGGACAGGAAAGGAGGCGCCGGAAAGACGACGGCTGGTCTACGGGGCGTGTGGAAGGCAAGTGCACTCCCCGAGGGGCTGCGGCTCCGAGAGACGTGGAGGGTCACCCTGCCCGAGGCCTGCACCCTAGAACGCTGTCAGGCAAGATTTCGAAGGTGCCAAGTGATGAGGCCTGGCTGTGCTGTGACCCATAGCTCATGAAGACCCCAAACCGGGTGGCTCCCCACCGGCAGAACCCACACCCCTGGGGTCTGAGGCCCGGTCCTTACCCCCAACTCCTCGGCAATGTCCTGCCACTGCAGGTGGCCGTGCCTGGCCGCAATGGCCTGTAGCTGGTCCACCTCCTGCTTGGTCCACTCCTGCTTATTGATGCTGGGGTGTTCCCAGTTCTGCCAGAACTTCCGGATCTCCTCTGCGCTGCGGCCACCTTCAAACTGCAGAGAGACCCAGCCTGTGCCATCGGGAACAGTGGCAGGGGGTACACCAGGGGGCGCTCTGGGCGCAGGGCCAGTGCAGACACGCAGACGTGCTCCAGATGGGAAGCCAGCCTGGTGGCGCAGTGCAGGGCTGGTGGCCAGAGCGCACGGACTTACGTTGATGTTGGAAATCTTCGCCCAGTCATGGCTGTCCAGCCGGCTCCCCAGCAAGGCCTCCTCGGGGAGCTGACTTCAGGGGCAAGGGAAGCGGGTCAGGCAGGCCCCGCCGCCCTGGGCCCCCGCCGCCCCACCACGCTGCCCCCCCACCCTGGCCCCGCCGCCCCGCCACCCCGCCCCCGCCGCCCCGCCCCGCTGCCCGGCGGCCCGGCTCACTTGATCTCCCGGATCTCCTTCTCAGCCTCGCCGGTCTGCTTCTCCAGGACCTGCCTCTCCGCCTCACTCGCGACCTTGCTCTTCTTCTGGTGCAGGTACTCGAGCCTGTTGGCAGGGCAGGCACTGGGTCACCTGTGGGGGCTCTGAGGCCAGCTGGGCCTTCCGGCAGCACCCCGCACAGGGCAGGTTCCTCCCACGGCACCGCGGCAGGGGACACTGACTGGGAGCCTGGCTCAGACTGTGACCCGCAGACTATTTAACCGCCCGAGCTGCCTTGGCTTCCTCGCCCACAGAGAACGCGGGGACACCTCCTGGCCGTTACAGCGGGCACGTCGGCAGCTAGGACAGCAGTGTGTTTGCTGATGCAGCGGGGTGACTGTGGCCACCCCATGTCGCGGAGCCCGGCGTGCCGGCACCCAGGAGGCGGGCCGCAGATGTCCTGACCCTCCTGCCGGTGCCCAGGCTGCAGGCAAGTCCTGAAGCCCGCACTTGTCCACTTCCAGGACAGTCCAGAGAGAAAGCCTGCTGCTCCCGCAGCCCAGGAAGGGACCTGACAGTCACCACAGATAACCCTGACCCCAACGTAAGGCATGAGGCAACAGGTGGCCCCTGGGACCACTGGCTGGGCTCCAAGTGCTGTGGCTTGGTCACACGATGTCACCGCATCAGCACATACATAGAGGTCTCACGTGGCCCCACGTGCACAGGTGGGAACCTAGGCCCAGACCAGAGAAACTGCCAGAGTCAGGCAAGTAACGTGGGTGCTCGGCCAGCCCCACTCCCACGCGGCCACCCAGCCCCGCCTCCTCCCCGCACAGCAGGGCCCCCCGAGGTGCTGCTGCAGCCCCGCACTCACTTCAGCAACTTGGGCTGGAGCAGGCGCTGCAGACGGTCGCTCACCACTGACTTCCTGAGCAGGGCCTTCTCCCAGCTCTTCCCTGGGGACAGAGGCCGCGGTGGCTCCTGTGAGCTGGTGTCTCCCGGGGCCCTCGCCCACCCTCAGCTCCGACCACAGAGAGCAGCCCGCCCAGGCCCACGGCGAGGAGGCCTCACAAGGACTCTCGGTGTGGTGGAGGCAGGGGCTTCGAGGAGCGTCCCAGAGGCCAAGGCCCGGAGGGAGCCCTGGGGACCTGGCAGCCCCTGGGGAGAGTGGGTGGGGGTGCGTGGGGACCTGGCAGCGCCTGGGGAGAGTGGGTGGGGGTGCGTGGGGACCTGCAGCGCCTGGGGAGAGTGGGTGGGGGTGCGTGGGGACCTGCAGCGCCTGGGGAGAATGGGTGGGGGGCGCATGGGGACCTGGCAGCCCCGGGGAGAGTGGGTGGGGGGTGCGTGGGGACTGGCAGCGCCTGGGGAGAATGGGTGGGGGTGCGTGGGGACCTGGCAGCCCCTGGAGAGAATGGGTGGGGGGTGCGTGGGGACCTGGCAGCATCTGGGAGAGTGGGTGGGAGCTCCGTGGTGCCTGAGCTTGGCTCTTACATTTGGTCGCCAGGAGCTGCTCAAAAGCCTTGATGCCCTGGGCAGCCTTGTCCCGCGCCTCCTCGTTGGCAGGAGGACCCTGTTGGAGGACGCAGCGTCACCAAGTGGACAGACTGGGAGCCCGCCCGGCGCGCACTCGGCCCCTCTCCTCAGCCTCCTTGAGCAGCCCGGCCACGTGCCACGCCTGGCCCTGGACACCTAGGCCCAGAGTGGCTGCCACTAGCGACCTCGGGCCCCATACCGCCCAGGACTGGATCGCCTGCCAGCTGGTACCCGCGGCCACCTCTAAAGGACGTGCCCCGGGGCTGCTCCGTGGAAGGAGGAGAGGAGAGGAGGCCTGAGTTTCAGCACCGGCCCAGGAGAGCTTCAGGCCGTTGAAGAACATCATTCCGAACACCAAGGGAGTTCTCACAGCCGCAGCCAGTGGGGGCGCCGGCCCCCTGAGGAGCCCGACTGCTGCGTGACTCACCACCCCAGTGACCTTGTCCTTGAAGTATGGCTTCAGGAAGTGCCCAACGTACAGGTTCAGGGGCAGGCTCTTGCCGTCCTTCACCTTGGGGCCTTTGGATCCTGCCAGGTCCCACATGACTTCCTCCTGCAGACACAAGGGGTCCCTGTGGGCTGGGCAAACTCTCCTTGTGGAGAAGGCGCCTGGTCCTGGGAGGCCCGGCTGTGGGGTCCGAGGGGCCAGACCCTGTCCTACCTGCTGCTCCCGGTTCTGGGCCAGCAGCAAGCTGACCTCTGCCAGCTTCTCTTGGATGACCTCCTGGTACACCATGTTCAGCTGCAGGCAGGTCTCTGGGTCTTCGGGAAGCGTCTTCTTGGGGTCGTCCTCATCATTGCTGGCTTCGTCCCACCTCTCTTCTTCCTAGTCACGAGGGGGAGACTGCAGTTGGGGAAAGGGGCACACAAATGCTCCCCCGTCCTCGGGGCCACCATGGTGCGCCAGCCTCTGAACCCACATCCTGCCACCGGACCCGCAAGTCCCCCAACGTGGAGTTCCAGAGCGGACCCTTCCCTCACGGAAAACACAGGGATTCAATGTCTAGGAGCTGGGGGTGGGGGAGGTGGGAGGAAACGGTAGTTTCACTTTTTTTTTTAAAATCCTCACCCGAGGACATTTTTGCCTTTATCTTCAGATAAAGCAGGAGGAAGAGAGGAAGAGAGAGAAAAACATCGATGTGAGGGACACACCGAATGGCCGCCACCCACACGACCCCAACTGAGGCCAGGGACAAACTGTAACCAAGGTACATGCTCTTAGCGGGAACTGAACCCGGGACTCTCTGGTCCGCGGGCTGACGCTATAACCGCTGAGCCAAGCCGGCCAGGGCAGTACGGTTTCACTTTCTATAAGCGTTTCTGCAAAACTGGGACTCTTTGGGCCTGTGACTTGCGCCGCTGCACACGGCGGGCTCTGTGACGCCCGTGACTTGCAACTGCAACACGTGCACAGCTAGAATGGAAGTGATCGGCCCGTCAGCAGGCAGGGTCTGAACAGCCCCAAAGAATGGGAACGGGCGCCAGCCTGACCTCTTGCCGGGCACTGTTCTAAGAACTCGTGTGTGCAAACTGACTGGCTGTCACTGTCCCCACTGTACAGACCGGGAAACTGAGGCACAGAGGTGAACCGTGAAGAGCAGCACCCAGGCGACTTGCTGCTTGCCCTCTGTGCATCATGTCGAAATGAATGAGGGCTTGGGAAAGTCAGGAGGAAAAAAATGCCAGCCTAGCAACACTAGTTATTTGTGGAGACAACTTCAGTTTTTATTTTTTATCCTCACCCGAGGACAAGGATGTTTGCATTCATCTTCCGATAGAGTAGGAGGGAGAGAGGGGGGAAGAGAGAGAGAGAAACACTGATGTGAGAGAGAGACATCAAGTAGTTGCCACCCACACGACCCCAACCAGGGCCGGGGACAAACTGCAACTGAGGTACGTGCCCTTAGCGGGAACCGAACCCGGGTCTCTCTGGTCCACGGGCTGATGCGCTCACCACTGATGGTAAGTGGTTTGATGTGTCATCTTTAATAACCATCAAGCGTTACTTTTATGCCGCAGGAGCACCGAGATGCGTTCAAAGCCCCCCCCCCCCGAGGGGCGGTGTGTCTGTAGTTACCGAGATCAGGGCGCCAGCAGCGTCCGAGTCCTCGCCGGGCAGCAAACCTGTGGGAATGCACGTAACTGTTGGGACTGGGATGGAAACGGGGCAGGTGAGGGCAGGGCTGAAAGACCTCAGGGAGAGACGGACTCGCTGGGCCTTTCCCCCTGACAGTCCTGGAGGCCGAGCACTGCTCACCGACCAGGCGGGTGGGTACAGACCCAGGGCACGGTCAGTGAGAAAGAGAAGACAGAGGCCAAGCATGGAGCGTCACCGGCATGCAGGGAACAGTGACTACAGGGATAGCCCGGGGGGAGACAGAGCAGAGGCCCTGGTAACAGGTCAAAGAAAGGCCCTGGTGTGTTCGGAACTGTGAGAATTTGGACCTCGGAGCTGAGCCTGGGGCTGGGGAGAGGTGGGCGGGCTGGGGGACTCTGGACAGCTCAGCCACTCTAGGCAGGAGCTGTGTGAGGGACACTCAGGCCCCAGGGGAGCATGGAGGGCAGTGGGTAGGTGGGCAGAATGTAGCCTTGGCAGCAGCGGACCCAGAGAGAAGGCAGTTGGGTGAGCCCAGGGAAGAGATGGGGGGATGGGGGAGGTGCTCAGCTGCGGCCGCTTTCTACACATGGGGCTCTCCCAGGGCAGCCGATGCAGGTGCCCACCATGGGGCAGGTCACTTGCACACACCCACCAGGTGTGGGGCTGATGAAGAAGGGACAGTAAGAAACTGTCCATGGAGCCCTGGCCGGCGTGACTCAGCAGTTAGAGCGTCGGCCTGAGCACTGGAGAGTCTTGGGTTTGATTCCTGGTCAAGGGCACAGCAGGGCTGCAGGTTTGATCCCTGGCCCCAACTAGCTGTGTGCAGGAGGCAACTAACCAATGTGTCTCTCTCTCCCTCCTCCCCGCTCCACTCTCTAAAATTCAACGGAAAAATACTCTCGGGTGAGGATTAACAACAACCGAACCCATCCATGCGGTGCAGGCAGAGGCGGCGGTGCCCCTGGGAGCCCACCTGCGTCGGAATCCGAATCGAGACTTGATTCCGAGACTTCCACGTTGAAACTCGCGGAGCCGGGATCCAAGATCCTTTCCAGCTCCTTGATCTCCTGCGTTATTTTCTCTCTTTCGGCGTCTACGTCCATGCTTCTGCCATGAAACACGAGAGACGTTGGAAACCAGGCTGTGCGGGAACCTGCCCCTTCCGATGTGCCCTGCGTGACCCAGGCGCTCCCGCTGCCCGCGCCGGGTGCTGAAGCCACCGGCACGGGGCGTGCGCGCGAGGCTGGGTCCGAGGGTCCGACGGGCCGAGGGTCCGAGCGCCCCGCCGAGGCAGCCGCCGGGGCAAGGACAGAGCCCGGGCCGCAGGCCGGCGGGCTCAGGGTTGGCCCCGCAGCCAGGCCGGCCCCGGTGCGGGCTGACCTGGGGCGCCTGCTGCAGGAGCGGCGACCCCGCCCTCGGCCCAGCCCCGGCCCTGCCCGGGCCACACCTGGAGCGCTTACAGACGCAGCTCGCGGGCCGGCAGCACGCACGCTGTCTTCTGGCCTCCGTCCCGCTCCGGGCCCGGGAGCCGCCGCCGCCCTCGCCGCGCCCTCGCCGGCCGGCAGCCCCGCCGCTGCGGCACACGCTCCTCGCGCTCCTCGCAGCCACAAGACTACGCCGCGGGCCGGAAGTCCCGCCCCCGCGGCTGCGCACCAGGCCCGGGGACGCCGGGAGGGGCCCTGGGCGGTGGACGGGCCGGTGCTGCCCCCTCGCGGCAGCCCTCGGCACTGCCCGCGCGCATGCCCCCTGGCGGCCGACTGGCGGGATGCTCGGTGGGGCCGGTCCCCAGCCCATGCTGGCCCGGCCCAGCTCGCGGGACCCCAGGAGGTACCGTCTGTGCTCCGTTCTTCTCTGTGAATTGTATCTGGGGTGCTGGACGAGCCGCCAGTGAGGAAACCTGCCAAGGGGTCTCTGCAGGGCCAGCGGGGTGCCTGCCCCAGGGCAGGAGGGGACTGGATGTGCCGGGCAATTTTTTTTTTCTTTTTAATTTTTTAATCGACTTTTTAGAGAGAGGAAGGGAAAGAGAG
Organism: Molossus molossus; assembly: GCF_014108415.1. Lineage (NCBI taxonomy): Eukaryota > Metazoa > Chordata > Mammalia > Chiroptera > Molossidae > Molossus > Molossus molossus. The sequence continues at coordinate 1,511,272 of NW_023425349.1, forward strand.
GGAAACATAAGCGTGAGAAACATCCATGGGCTGCCTCCTACAGGCTCCCCACTGGGGGTGGAGCCTGCAACTTGGGCGTGTGCCCGGAAGGGATGGAACTGGGACCTCCCGGCCCATGGCTGTCCCCCCACCCCCAGCCGAAGGAGCTGTCCTCCCCCGGCAGCGTGCAGCGGGGTCTCAGTCCGCCTGGGCACTGCAGGGGCAGAACCAGGAAGCAGCTCCTGCTCCGCCATCCAGAGCAGGTGGGCAGTCAACATTAGCAGGACTTCTGTGCTCAAGGCTTTTACTGGGGAACACTTCAAACTAGACAAAAAGAGGGCTGTGTAATCAAGTCTGCGTCCATCCCACCCTCTGCCAAAGCCACAGCATTCTGAGGGGGCTGAAGTGCAGGGGTGCTCTGGGTGGCTACTGTTTTGGGCCTGGCTGTGGGCAGGCATACCCCCCAGAAGCCCCGGCTACTAGTACGGGCTTCCCAGAGCGGTTGTGTGCACACCGAGCCTCCGTCTAGCACTTCCCAACTACACTGCCGTCTCAAGCAGGCAGAACCACATTTCGCCAAGAGGCCGGAGCAGGTGAGTCGGGTGAGCTGAAGGACAGTTCCACGGTGATTTCTGGAAGGCTCTTCCCCGTGGCTAAGATCAGAGGGTCTAGCAGTTCAATCATCTTTTGAAAATTCAGCCACATGGCCCCTAAGAATGCTCCAGTTCTGGAATCCAGTCTCTCCTGCTCCCGGCCAGGCAGCAGTGGTCTGAGCTCTCCTGGATCCACAGGCAGGGCTGACACTTCTGCACAAACCACCCGCTACGACGAGGACCAGGCGCGTGCCCTGGTGTTAAGAGGACAGTCCCACGATTCTCAAGCATAGAGAACTGGCTAAGTCAGGAAGACAGGAACAAAGCAAGTGAATTTTAGATTTATTAAGAAAGCTGTCAATCTGAACAGGAGGGAACATTTTTAAAAATAACATCTACAGGAAGACAGCCAAAACGGCACAGAGAGTATGCTACGCCCCTACGTCAGCGGCTGGAAAGGCAGCCCGGCGACCTGGTGCTGACCCAGCAGGCGCTGCACACCCTCTGAGTTCCTGAGCTCTGAACGCCATTGTACAAAAGGCCACTTGGAACATGTATCAAAACCCTCCGTCAGACAGTTTTTCAAACCCGAAAATGCTAAAGAGGTGCACTTCAACGGCTTCACAGTGTAGAATCCATGCCGACCTCAGTCCCTGCGGGAGGATGGCAGCGCCCACCACGTGGGGCATCCACACTCAGGCCACCACTCGCAGGCGCCACCCCTGTGAAGGCTGCAGGAGTGGACTGAGCAGAGGGGCCGAGTGACGGCAGAAAGGCACGAGCCTCTGTCCAAGGCAATCATTGGAATTTCGGCTCACTTAGTGTTTTCCTTACTTGTAAAATCAAGGATGATTGATTGAACTTAGAATGAACGTTCTGGAATAAGAACGGATGACACGCATCAGAGAACTGCTGTTTTCCTGTTCGGTACCGTTCAATCGGTGGCTTTTATGAAACGTCTTCCAGTAGACCAGTGCTATAGCCGCAGGGAGTTCACCAAGGAAGGGCCACAGAGAAAGCTCACCGGGACCCGCCATGAAGCTGCTCCTCCTTGCGGCTGGCTAATAATACTGCCCTAGGTCATGAAATTGGTATCTCATGATAAACATGGTTACTGTGAAGACTGCGTATTTTAAGACACAATGGTATTTTAAAATTTAGTAAGTAGTGATTTCAAGATGTAAACAGAGCTGCAAGCTAGAAGCTTCTCAAGAGTCCTCCTCGTCCTCTTTAATTTCAGAAATTCTGTCTATGGATTTAAGGATTTCAGCAACAAGGTTCAGCGTCTCAGCTCCAGAAACTAGCTGCCTAGAATGGAAACGCGGTGTTACAAACTGCCACGCTGCTCACCAGAGCAAGAGGGACCGAGCAAGCGAGGTGTCCAGGGACACACGCGGGTACGTGTAGTCTTGGCTTAGCCCTGAGGGGCCCTTGCCGTTAGCGGGACGAGCGCCTTGCTCACTCCAGTGTTCAGTCCGCGGGAGACAGGTATGAGGACTGTCTGCGACACCACTGTCTCCCGGGAGCTTCCACTGCTCAGGCACCCTGCAGGGGCCTCCGAGGAGCCAGCTCGAGGGGGTGGGGTGACGGATTCGCCTCAACGTTCACCCCTCTCAGGTAAACACAGCCACCACCACAAAGGAGGTTAGAGCCTCCTGGTCCAGTACGCCCTATGTCCTTGGGGTTCACTGGACCATCAAAAGTGCACCCCCGCCCTGAGCCCTGCCACTGTGGTCAGTGGGCAGTGCCCTCACGGTGTGGAACCCCGCCCCTGCGACCGACACTCACTTTATGGAGGTGTGCGCGTTGCTCATGACCATGCGGAGGTTCTGCAAGGCCACGTCCGTGTTCTGCTTCACCACCGTCAGGCTGGCGCCCTGGCCCGAGCGCAGGGCCTCGTTCTCACGCTTGAAGTTTGAGACCTGCGCCTGGGGTGGAGTGAGCAGCAGTTAAGGAGTTTAAGGTGAATAGGGAGCATCCACCCAAAGCCAACAGGGCACCGTGGCAGAGGACGGGCCTCTCCTAACACCTCCCCTCCACCAGCCCAGGGGAACGGGAGAGCTGAGGACACCACCCCGGGTGGAGCGGGAGCTGTCCCTTCATCTGTACGTGCGGTCCGCCGGGAGGGAAGCCTGCAGGGGTTCTTCCCTGTCTTTTCTGGAATCACTGAATTCACAAAGACGTGAAACTCAAGACCTTCCAGTTACCTGCAGCAAGCTTATGTCTTGTTTCAGCTTCATGACATGATTTTCTGCCTTGACTGCACGTTTCTGTCACCAAAAACAAAAACCCCCAAAAGCATCACTGATACAGCCATGTGGACACCTGTGCCCTGAGCAGTGGCCCCGCCCACCTAGGCACAGCCATCGCAAGGGGACCCCTCACAGCAGTTCCGCCCTGCTCACTGCTGGCTTCCAGAACAGCCGGGGCAGAGCTCAGGTCCACCTTCAAATGACACACCCGACACTTCACAATGCCCCCCAGGCCACCCCGTGCGTACGGTCATCAGCTCCAGGTTCTGCTCCACCTGCTGGACCACGGACTCCAGGTCGTGGTAGTCACTCTCCTCCTTGATCATTTTCGCTTCTAATTTCCGCTCAAGCGTCCTCACCCTTGTTAAAGAACACACCTGCGTCACTAACACCGCACGTGACTAATCCTGGGAGTACTTAGAAAGACACTGCAATTGGGCCGATCACTACAGACCACAAATGCCCACTGTAGCGGAATGGACTGTCAGCGAGGCAGTCGTGAGGCGACAACCTCAGCACGTCTGGGTGCGTGCCAACCATGGGCCCTGCGGGGCATCTGACAGTCCGCTGCTCCATCCTCAATGTGGTGGATTTGGGACAACGTTTAAGATGCACTGAGCCCCGGCCGGTTTGGCTCAGCGGTTAGAGCATCGGCCCACAGACCAATGAGTCGCGGGTTCAATTCCCGTCAGGGGCACGTACCTCGGCTGCAGTGTGTCCCCGGCCCAGGTTGGGGTCGCGGGGGAGGCAACCTGTCGATGTGTGCCTCTCATGCTGATGTTTCTCTCCCTCTCCCTCTTTCTAAACAAAAATGGAAAAATGTCCTCGGGTGAGGGTTTTAAAAAAGTAAATAAATAAAAAAAGTAAAATAAAATGCACTTTGAGCCCTGGCCGGTTTGGCTCAGCGGTTAGAGCGTAGGCCTGTGGAGAGTTGTGGGTTCGATTCCAGTCAAGGGCACATACCCAGGTTGTGGTTTGTCCCCGGCCCTGGTCAGGGTCGTGTGGGAGGCAACCAGATGATGTGTCCCTCTCACGTCATGTTTCTCTCTCTCCCTCCCTCCCACTCTATCTGAATATCCTTGAGTGAAGATTAAAAAGTACTAATAAAGCCCTGGCCGGTTTGGCTCAGCGGTTAGAGCGTCGGCCTGCGGTCCTGAGAGACCCGGGTTCGGTTCCCGCTAAGGGCACGTACCTCGGTTGCAGTTTGTCCCCGGCCCTGGTCGGTCGTGCGGGTGGCAGCCACTCGATGTGTCCCTTCACATAGATGTTTCTCTCTCTCTCTCCCTTCCTCTTTCTCCCTCCCATTCTATCTCTACAAAAAATGGAAAAATATCCTCGGGTGAGGATAAAAAAAAAAAAAAAAAAAAAAGTACTAATAAAATAAAATGCACCTGGACACACACAGGAAGTGAGGCTCAGCCTGAGTCTGACCGCATGTCCCCATTTCAGAACGGACGCCCCACACCCCGCAGCGCAAGCGACAGAAAGGCTTACATTTCGGTTTGCGTCTCGGAGAAACTCTGCACCTCGGTCAGCTTTCTCCTTAGCTTCAGATTCTCATCCTTCAGCTGTGGAGAAAGTCCTCATTAGAAAGCCAGCGCCTTGCTCAGAAGGGCCTGCACTTCTGTGACGACGCTGAACTTCGCGGAGAACAGGACCCACAGTCCGCTCGCAGAGAAACCACGGGCGAGGGCAGCAACTCTGCTCGATCACCACCCAGCGTTACTCACTAACTCCTCTGTAGGCCGTCGTAGTCTACGTATACATATATGTATGTTTTTCCCCCCTTTCTGTTAAGTCTTAACTAAAGGATGTTTTTCTATTAACTTTAGACAGAATAGAAGGGAAGAAGAGAGAGAAGCGATGCAAGGAAGACACATCGATTGCCTCCTGCATGACCCCAACCAGGGCAGGAGATCGAACCTACAACGCAGGCACGTGCCCTTGACCAAGAATCGAACACGCAACCCTTCAGTCCACAGGCTGATGCTCTAACTGCTGAGCCAAACTGGCCAGGGCGGCCATTGTAACACTTAAAATTTTCTCTTCTCAAAACACGTAGCAAGACGCCACAGCTGACAGGTGGAGTGGACCTTATCTGCGGGGCAGCCCTCTGAGGGTCTCAACTTTGCTCCGTCCATTTCCACATGGCCGCACCTCACTGCCCATCACAGCCAGCTCTCTTCACACGTCCCCAGTCAGCACGGAGACGCTGGAGCAGGCTGCTGAACACAGGCCGTCTGGTCCTGGAGCCCAACCCAGGCCACCGAGGACACCAGGAGGCTCCAGTTCTCTCCAAGAACACTGCTCAGACACGGGCTCTGTACCAGGGTGCCGACGCACAGCCCCCTCACTTACTGCTTCGTAACTTATCTGCAGCGTCCGAAGGTGCCTGTCCCCCAGAGACTCTCCGTGGGCTGCAAAGTCTGCACCGGGGCTTGCCGCTGGAGAGCCACGAGAGTCAGAGTCACTCAGCGTCCAGGGGGGCAGGGACTCGGGTCCCGCCAGCTCCGATGGGCTGGAGAAGAAGGAGATGTACGTGCTGCAGGGTGATGCACTGGCTGTGACCCTTGAGTGTGTCTGCTCCACAGCGGATGGCAGATAGGCCCCGTTCCACCCGTCCTCGTCCTCGTCCTCATCCAGAAGGTCGCCAGCCCCTGTTGGGTCTTCAAAAAACGGCTGCTGATATTCCAAGCCGAAGCTCATGGCTTGGGAGGTCGGGGAGCTGCAGTTGAGTCCCAGTGAGTGCCTTGTGGCTTCCTACAAGACACAGTGGGAGGCAAGGCTCAGACCCAGAAGCCACCGCAGGCCTGTCTTCCTGGAACACAGACGCTCCATCTCTCCACCAGGGAAGGAGCCACACAACTTCCCCACCAGCAGCAGCTGCCTGGCTTTCCCCATGTCTCTTGCACAACCTCCTCCAAGGAACCCTGCAAATCAGGGCACGTGCTCTGGGGGTTTCTGTCAAGTCACAGCAAACGACTCCTGAAGTGTACCTTTGAATGAAGTCTGCTGTTGGCTGTGTCTTCTTTCAATAGGCTGAGGTTTTTGGTTTTCAGAAACTCTTTAAAGGAGAATGGATTTGCCTCTTCGAGATCTCCAAGCTTATCATCTGAAATAATGACAAATGTCACAAATGTGAAGTCTCCTGAAGGTCATCAAATTTCTCTTTCCAGGACAGGACCCCATCTAAAACCGGGAATGCCACCCTGGTCAATGCACCAGAACTCAGACACCAGGAAGCATTTAGAAAACTGGCCGGTAAGGCGGATCTACTTTCTCGTCCTCCTTTCCCTCCTCAGCCTTGGTTGCCACAGCTCTGGTGCAGAGACCACCTGGTGGGGGCGGCTGTCCCAGCTCCAAAGGCCCGCCAAGCTGGGGATCACTGCCGCACCTCCGTCCTTCCCCTCCTCACCCACCCTTTTCTCTCTCCCTTCCCCACCCCCTTCTCACCTTCCCACTACCTGACCAGCCGCACTGCGGCTGTTTCAGTCTACCAGTCGTCAGTGCCCAGGTGCCAACCTTGTTTTAAAGTTGGCTCTTGTGATTCCAGCCCTTGCTGTCTCTCAGACGCCTAGGAGTGACTTCCCACTTTCCTGCTACCCCTTATGTCTCGGGTTGTACTCTCCTTCCTTCTACCCTAGGGTCCCGGCTGAACCCGTGATTCCGCCCATCTGTTCTGGCGGCTACAGGCACATTAGGTGTACACTGCCAGGTGGACGATCCCAGCCCAGGCACAGACCTGCGACTTAGTGTTGCAGAGAGAAAGAAGGGATTGCAGAAGTTCTCTACCCCCAAAACGTGTCTCCTGGGCTCCTGATACACCTTGCTCAGTACACTTCCCCTTTCTGTAGACAAGATCTGCAGAGACACTGCCGTCCCCTCGGTCACGAGGATCCTCGGCAACCACAACTTTCCCTGACAGCCTGGGGGACCTTTAAAATACAAGCCCCTGGGCGGGCTCCTGCCCCAGGGGTGGTCTGCTTTCCGGGCCCGGCCTGCAGTTCTGAAAAAGCTCCCTGTAGGTTCTGACGCTCAGCGGGGCAGCGTGTCCTCCCGTCTGGGATACCTGCGAATGCTCCCGGGGATGCCTCCACCTGCCGGGCCCTGACTGACCACCTAAACTCTCGCCCCTGGAGGGCAGGCGGGCAGCCGCTTGGGGAGACTGAGGCTGCAGCGGGTTGGTTTCCAATCGCGCCTGCGGTCGAGGGCTCCTCGCTCTCCCTCCAGCACCGGGAAGCACGCTGGCCATCCTACAGGGAACTGTCTGGGGGGGAGGGTCTCCCCAAGACCAGACTGGAAGCTCCTGCGGCAGGAAGCTCTCCACCTCGGCGGCCCCGCGGCCGGGCACCCCGTGGCGCTCAGCGCGCACCGCCGGGTAAGGGGCGAGTGGAGGCTGCGGCGGGGCGACCGCGGGCAGCGCGCCCGGGGTCCCTGCGGCTCGGCTCTCACCTGCGTCTCCCACGGAAGCTAGCACCGGACTGGGCACATAGCACATAAACGTCGGCCGAACGCCGAGGAAGTGGGGGTCCGGGTCCCTGCCAGGGGGGCGCTCACAGTCTAGCTGGGGGAGACAAGACCGGCGCTCAAAGAACCTTGCAGCTGGAATAACAACAAGAGCGACTTCACCGCGCGCCGCGCCGGCGCCATGGGGCCGCCTCACCTGGGCCGGGCGCCGCCTGGCGAGGCCCGGAGCCTGGCGCCGCCGCGGGCCGACTCCCCCCCCCCGCCCGCCCGCCCGGCCGCCCGCCGCCCCGCCGCTCACCGTCCGGAATGACGAGGCTGCGGGCCCGGGACAGCGGGGTGGCGCCCGGGCGGCGAACGTAGCCCGCCATCGCCGCGGGCCCGGGGGCGCCGGCCCTCCCTAGCCCGGCAGCGGCCGCCCCATGGCCCCGGCTCCGCGCCGGCCGCGGCCCGAGTCCCACGGCCCCGTCTCCCGCCGCTCGGACGCCGCTCCGAGCCTCTCGCCGCGGCTTCCGCTCCGAGCACCGGAAGCGAGCGCCGGAAGGCCGCGGGCCGGCGCCGGGGGGGCGAGGCGCCGCCGGAAGTGACGGCAGAAGCGGCGGGCGGCGACGCAAGATGGCGGCGGTGGTGCTGGCGGCGACGCGGCTGCTCGGGGGCTCGCGCTCGTGGGGCCGCTCGCGGCTGAGGTGAGCCGGCGGCCGGCTGGGGCTCGGCCGGGGCCCGGGGCGGCCGGCGTCTCTCCGGGAGCTCGGCCTCTGGCTCCCCGGCGCCCACACGTGGCGCCGGGCGGGCGGGCTCGGACTGCGGGACCCCGGCCTCGTCCCCGAGGCGACCGCGGCGCTTCCCTGCCCGGCGCTCCCGGCCCGGGCCCCGTTCCCCATCCGGCTCCCCGCCGCCCGGCTGCTGGGGCCGCCTCCGCCCTCCACTCCCGGGCCGACGGGCCTGGGCCCCGGTCACGCGTCGCCTGCGCCCGGCCCCTTCGTGCCGCGCGCCCCTCCGGAGCCCGAGCCCGAGCGGGCGGAGCCGGGGTTCGGTCCACGCCGCGGCCTGCACCCCCGGGGGCCCTCGCCCCGGCGCGCTCATGCGGGCGCGGACGGGTGGGCCGCCTGGCCCGGCCCCGCGGCGCGTACGGCGGCCGGGCCTGACCTCAGGAGCAGGGTCTGTCGGGGCCGGGCGTCCAGACCCGCACAGGGAGGGGCCCGGGCCGGGCAGCCATGCGGGGCGGGCGGCGCCATTGTGACCGGGCCGGTGGGGGCGGGGCGGGCGGCCAGAGCCCCGGGGTGGGCGCACCCGCACCCGCACCCCGAGAGCTGCTGCTCTGACTGCCCTGTGTGCGGAGGGGCGCGGTGCTCCTGGCCACGCTGACTCTGCACCTGCAGGCCGTGGAGCAGGGACGCGTGTGTCCCCTTCCAGTGCAGACAAGACGGGACGCGCCCCTAAGCGGTCCCACAGGTGCCGGCATCGCAGGTCCGTCTCCACGGGGCACCTCTCTGTTTCAGGTTCGGGGCCCCTGCGCACAGGCAGTTCAGCAGCGGTGGCGCCTACCCCAACGTCCCGCTCTCCGCCCCCTTGCCCGGCGTGCCCAGACCCATTTTTGCCACGGTCGATGGACAGGAGAAGTTCGAGACCAAAGTCACCACGCTGGAAAACGGGCTTCGTGTGGCCTCCCAAAACAAGTTTGGGCAGTTTTGTACGGTAGGAAGTAAGTGCTGCTGCTGCTGGGGGTAGGGTGGGGGGTGCCCTTTGCCAGGTGCTTCCTGGGTGAAAGCCCCTGTGAGGTCTGAACGCAGCGACTGCGGGGTGAGTGGTGGCCGTTTCAGGGGGGTTTTCTCCCCCCTTTTCTGCTTTTGGGTAACTGGAAATTGTCAGCCACCGCAAATGTAAACCAAGCTGTTCTGTAAACGTCAACTTACATACATGGCTCTGAAACCATGGCAACCAAAGCAATGAACGGACTCCTCACCTTCATAAGTCTGTCCGTTTAGTTGTACTCACAATATTGAGGTTTTATTTGAGTAAATCTGTTTGAATGTTGGTTTAATCTGTCTTTTTTTCCTCCCCCTGTTGCCAGTTCTTATTAATTCAGGATCGAGATATGAAGCAAAATACCTTGGTGGAATTGCTCACTTTTTGGAAAAGCTGGCATTTTCGGTCAGTGTCCAGTTTGTGAATTTTGAGAGTATAGTTGGGAGGAATCTATATAATTTTTCTTTTTTGAATGGTTATTTTAGCCGGTGATTAGGTTGCCAAGTTAATGGTAACAAAAGGTTTGATTTCATGTGTTTTGAAAGCAAAAGTAAATCTTCCCCCCTAAAAATCGTGCTTTAGGGGTGGTTTTGGATTGCTAAAACCTGAATAGGCTTTCTTGTTTTTACTAGTCCACTGATCGCTTTGACAGCAGAGACAGGATTCTGCTCACCTTGGAAAAGCACGGGGGCATTTGTGACTGCCAGACATCAAGGTACCCCAGCTTTTACACACGCGCTTATCTTCGTCCACGTGGAACCGCTCTCATTCTTGGGCAGAGTCCCCCTGAGCCCCTCCTCAGAGAGGCCATGGAGCTCGTTGGCGAGAAGTGAGCCCTCGCTGGGGCAGAGTTGGGTGGCGAAGCACACGTGTACATAGAGGAACACATTTTGAGGGATGAGCAGTTCCCAGGAGGCCGCTCACCCTGTGATTTGAGCCAGGCAATAGCTGGGCACTGGGGACGCGAGAGCCAGGAACCAAGGGTGGTGGGAGCAGGGGGCACGAGCCGCGGAACTGGTTTGCAGTCAGGAAAGGAACGGCAGGGAACGCGACATTGGGCCTGGCTCTTGAGAGAGGAGCCCCAGCCCTAGGAGCAGCAGGTGCAAAGGCTCAGCCTAGAAGAACAGCGGTCTGCTCGAGGACAGGGAAAGGTCCCTCGTGGCTGGAGCTCAGATCTGGGGGCAGGGCCGGGCGGTGCTTGTGTCTTCGTGTGGAGCACGTTCAGAAAGGTTCGGAAAGCTCTGTTCAGGGCAACGCGAGATGCATGGACAAAGGTCACACTGTGTAAGTAGTTGATTCTCTAGACCCGCATGCCAGAGTGAGCGTCAGTAACGTGCTCACGTTTTCAGGAAAGGTCTGTTCTGAAACCGCTGGCTCCCAGCTGCCCATCAGTGAATTCAGGCTCATTGCCTACTGTTAGACCCTCTGTGGTTTTGCCTCCAATCTCTGACCAGTGTCCTGACCCAGACACGCTCACTCATTCTCAGCTCAGGTTTTTGTCCCTGCTGCTGTCCCATGTGGTCCTGCAGCCCCACTGAGAATGGCTCTGCCCTGCGAAGGCACTGGTGGCCCTGTCCCGCCTCGTAGGTTCGCTTGTCCGCGTGGCAGTTGTCTGTCCTGCAGACTCCCCGGGTCTGTGGTGCATCTCCTGGCTCTCCGGGTTGACTCGGTGCCCGTGTGGTCACTGCGTTGTGCTGTGAGCTGATGCACCAGGTGGACTAATCAGCTCACTCAGGAGACAGGCCACGGGATGAAGGGGCCTGTGCTTGAGAGAACGCAGAGCTACCTTGTCCGTTTTGGCCGGACGGCGTCTTGTCAGCGCGGCCTTCTTGCAGCTGTGGTTTCCGCTTGCTGAGAGTTTGCCCTCGAAGATGGGACTAGGGAGAGGCCAGGTGCTGAAGAGCCCCCGGCCCGCTCGTCACAACCTCAGTGCTGGCTGTGCTGTCTTTCCAGAGACACCACCATGTACGCTGTGTCTGCAGATTCTAAAGGCCTGGACACGGTGGTCGGCTTGCTGGCTGACGTGGTCCTGCACCCCCGGCTCACAGGTGTGTCCAGGCTGCTTGAGGGGCTGGCGGGGTTGGGGCACGGGTGTGCGGGAGCATTGCCCGTGGGGGCGAGCATTGTGTTGTGGGAGGCGTCAGCTCACCTGCCCATGGTTTGTGACGCTTTCACTGGAAGTGATGCTGATGAGCGGGGAGGTCACTTAGCACTCCAGACACCTCCTTGCCCCTGGCTTGTTAGCGAAATTGGTTCTTTCGTTTCAGAAGCACATCTCGCCTATCTTTGTGCACCTCGGCTGACCTGTCCCTGTCCATTCCTGTCCATCCTTTCAGCAGCCTGACAAATGCAGGGCTCTGAGCTCCCCGTCAGGAGGGGCAGGCGTGGGCCCTGTTGCTGTCGCAGTGGGTCTCACCACTGCCTCGTGCATCCTGGCCAGGGCCGCAGCTCTGCGCTCGGGTCTTTCTGGTACTTGTTACAGTTAGCTGACACTAGGCTGTGCCCGTCTCAGCAGCCCACCCACTGTCGTCCTCACACAGCTCAGCAGGTCCAGGGTCAGTGCCTCCAGGGAAGGCAGCCCAGGCTCAGAGCAGGGCGCTTCCCCCTTGCTCACGTGTCCCCCGGGCCTGTGCAGTCTGAACTTTACTTTTGTGTCTCTTGCAGAGGAAGAGATCGAGATGGCGCGAATGGCTGTCCGCTTTGAGCTGGAGGACCTCAATATGCGGCCTGACCCGGAGCCACTTCTCACCGAGATGGTCCACGAGGTGAGGGCTAATCTCTAAACCTGTCTGCGCCGGTTTTTAACTTTCTAGTTCTTGCAGTAACAGGGTCTCTCCCACTCCGTCTCTAGACCGAGCCTTCGTGTTATCGTCTGGTAGCTTTCCATGTGGGAGAGGTGGATTTCCCTTTGGTAACCCGAGGCTGTCACTGACCAGGTGTAGCTAGCGGAGTGGTGGCGGCTTCTCCAGGAGGCCGGGTGGCAGCGGACCAGTGCGCTCAGGAACTGGGGCGTCCTCCTGTGACGATGTTTCTCTCACTCCTGTTGTCAGGCGGCTTACAAGGAGAACACCGTCGGCCTCCACCGTTTCTGCCCCACTGAGAACATAGCGAAGATTGACCGAGAAGTGCTCCATTCCTACCTGAGAAACTACTACACCCCCGACCGCATGGTGCTGGCAGGGGTGGGCATTGAGCACGACCACCTGGTGGAATGCGCCAGGAAGTACCTCCTGGGCACCCGGCCGGCCTGGGGAAGCGAGGCCCCTGTGGATGTCGACCGATCGGTGGCACAGTACACCGGGGGGGTCGTGAAGGTAAAGCGGGACACACGATCTCTGACCTCGGGTCAGGGATGCTTGTATGACCTCAGGTTTTAGTTCATTTTTGTATTTGTTCTGAAGGTGTTATAACGAACTGTGTGTTTGTGGCTTTATCTTGAACATGTTCTGGTCTCAGCATGATACGTGTTCCCTCTGGAGTTGAGGGCTTGTTAGGACTTGTTTAGTTTCAGGGTGGGTTGAGGGTAGATCTGACCTGAGTTGTTGGGGTGCGGGGGCTGGTTCACTGTTCATTCCTCACGTTACAGCTAGAAAGAGACATGTCGCAGGTCAGCCTGGGCCCTGCCCCGTTCCCCGAGCTCACACACATCATGATAGGACTGGAGAGCTGTTCCTTCTTGGTAAGTCCCCGCTGGCTCCCACCGTGCTGCTGCCCGGGCCGGGCCTGTCTCCTCGGCTGAGCTCTGTTCTCTGGTCCCTGCAGGAGGCAGACTTCATCCCCTTCGCTGTGCTGAACATGATGATGGGCGGCGGCGGCTCTTTCTCGGCCGGCGGTCCCGGCAAGGGCATGTTCACCCGGCTCTACCTCAACGTGCTCAACAGGTGGGTGACGTTTTCCACTCGCTGTCCCCAGGGCCACAGGTCCAGTTGAGGGGCGTTAGACTATGCCGCCACCTTCCAGATGTCCCCACGTCCCCACAGGCACCACTGGATGTACAATGCGACCTCCTACCACCACAGCTACGAGGACACGGGCCTCCTGTGCATCCACGCCAGCGCTGACCCCAGACAGGTGAGGCCGGCCTGCCGCAGTCCTGCCTCAGATAAAGCTGCTCTGGGAGTGGGGCGCCCCCTGCTAGCTCACGCCTCCTCCTCATGCCTGCTCCACAGGTTCGAGAGATGGTTGAGATCATCACGAAGGAGTTCATCCTAATGGGTGGGACTGTGGATGTGGTAAGGAGGGCAGGGTGCCGTTTCTCACATCCCCACCGCGCTGGGCAAGCTGTCCTCTGTGCCCAGCCCACCCGCTGACCCATCTGCGGCTGAGCTTGTGCCTGTGCGGAGCCTTCCCTAGTCTGCACCCAGGGTACCCAGTCTGCTTGCACCTGGCTGGCCCCCTGCATGCTGTATCTGCCAGGTGTCCTTTTCAGGTATACCGACAAACCTGTTACAGACAAGTCTAGGTCCTCGGTTGCCCTGTAGAGCGGTGTGAGATAGAGTAGCACCAGATAGAAGGAGCAGCCACTCGGGGAGCTCCTAGCTTTTTAGTTCCTGGGTTTCTAGCTCAAGTTTTGATGCCTTACGTGCCCAGACGTCTTGTTATGTCCTGGGCCAGAGCTGGTGCAAATTGCAGATTTTATGCACACGCACACACACGTGTAGACACACATGCACGTGTACCAGCCCAGCGTGTGGGCTGTACCTCGGGTTGGTGCACTTCGCCCTCAGATCTTTCTCTGCACATTCCACGTTTTCTGTACCAATCACGTGGTCCCTTCCTAAGCAGAAGGAAGTCTTGATTTAAAAGAAAGGTGTGCTCACAAGCCACTTGGGGGGTTCCATGAGGTCCTGCTGCGAAGGCCTGTGGGGTAAACGTGAAGTATTTGCGGGAAGTTGCAGAGATAAAAAGAATCTGTCCCTAAAGTAGGAGTTACTTTACTTAAAGAATGAGAGTCGACAGCCAGTCTGCCGTTTGTTCTCGAAGTCTTGGGTCCCAGAGCCATCGGGTCGCCTTTCACACAGCTCCGAGTCCGATCTGGGCTCAGCGGACCTCCTGAGCCGGCCTGGCTGCACTCCCCGTTTCAAGTCTCACACTTGGTCGGAAGGGCTCACGATGGAGTCGGTAGATTGAACTGGTTCCCTCAGAATTTCCCAGGGAGTGAGGAGGACAGTTGCCTGGACTGGGGGGGAGCCCGGAAGTCCGTGTTGAATTCCTTTTTCTCATGATTTGACATGTGTCCAGCTTTGGGGTCCTGGAATCTGAGTGTGTGACATCTCCCCCTTTCCCTTCTGTGCGGCACACTTTTCAAAAAGTGAACCAGAGCTCCAGGGAGCACGTTTCTCCCTCGTTTCAAGTGTGCAAAAGCCCTGTTCATTGTGCTTCCAGCCCTGACCCAGAAAACGCACGGAAGTGGGACGGGCTGTGCTCAGGGCTTGGGCTGCAGCCCCTGTTGCAGACCTTGGGCCTGGTCACATTTCCCGAGCACTCGGCTGGCGGGGCCGCGGTGAGTGCCCGGCTGGGATGGGAGCTGGACCACGGGACTGGGCTGTCGACCCTCAGGTGGAGCTGGAGCGAGCCAAGACGCAGCTGATGTCCATGCTGATGATGAACCTGGAGTCCAGGCCTGTGATCTTCGAGGACGTGGGGAGGCAGGTGCTGGCGACCCGCTCCAGGAAGCTGCCCCACGAGCTGTGCGCGCTCATCCGTGAGTACTGCGGTCTTGGCCGGCGCTGCATTTAGTTCTGTGACCCCAAAGGGTCAGCACTGTCTCTGTCGTGAGGCGAGTCACCTGGTGTGAATCTGGTACAGCTCTGTAGCGTCCCTTGGAGTTCGTGGGTTTCGTCCCCCCTTAGACCTTTGAGTGTGACAGGGCTCTCTCCCTGTGACCTCACCTTAAGAGCAGGGTGCGTTGGCAGGGCTGTGGGTTCCTGGCTTCCCTGCCCAAGGCCAGCGTGCAGCCCCTGCTCCCGTTCCCCCTCCCCTCTGGCCACGCTGCCCGAGGATGGTTTGCCTTCTCTGCTCAGCCACTGACTCTTTTTACTTAATTCTTGTTGGGGTGGGCATGTCCTGATGCACTTGAAAAGTCATTTTAAACCTTTGACACTTGCGCATTCACTAAACAAAACTTGTTCCTGTCCTTGCGCTGACTCACCATGCAGTCCCCACACAGCTGCACCTGGGCCCTCGAGTCCCCAGCCTCCTCCCCTGGGTGGTGGTGATAGATGAGCTGCCTGGGGTCCCCCGTCCGTTCAGCGACCTGGAGACATGGAACGGTGTGTGCGTCAGGCCATCCCTGTCTTTGTTCCCTGTGCCAGGCAGCGTGAAGCCAGAGGACATCAAGAGAGTTGCTTCTAAAATGCTGCGCGGGAAGCCGGCGGTGGCTGCCCTGGGCGACCTGCGCGACCTGCCAGCCTACGAGCACATCCAAGCAGCGCTGTCCAGCAGAGACGGGCGCCTGCCCAGGACCTACCGGCTCTTCCGGTAGACGGATGTGGTGTGTTTCCACACATGTTTCTTTGGAGATGAATTTAGTGCAAAAACTCATGAACGACGCAAACTGCAGGGCGCACCCCCCAAACATCACGGCCACATTCAGTGCCACCGCACAGCCCAGCCCCGCGCCTAGCAGCTGCTGTAGTGAAGCCGGTGGGTGCGCACACCTGTGAGTCTCAGCAGGTGGGGCCACCGTGAGGTCACAAGTCCAGTGGTCAGGGTGGGCAAGTGCCACACCAGCTCATCGCCAAGGCGAGGGCGCCATCAGCCCTGCTTGGCTTTCTGAGGGGCCTGCCACCACCCGAGCCGCCGCTTCCTGTGTGGGGTGCGTGTCCACTGACACGATGATAGATTGTGCCCACTGTCTCCACCCTTGACCTGGGGCGGGGCTGTTAAAAGGCTCACAACTGGCAACTTTCCTGCAACGGCGCGGGAGCGGCCCTTCGCTTTCTCCCCGGGAGCCTTCAGCTTGACTCCGTGTTGCAAGCCTCTTGCTGTGTATTGAAAGATGGGTCTGGTTTCAGGGGTGTCGGAACACATGGGGTAGGGGGCTTCTTAGATTTGGTGGTCGGTGGTCACGTTTTAAAAGGGGAAGATTCAGAAGCTGTAGGTTCAGCAGTAGAAGGTCACACGACTGGTGACAGATGCACGGCTCCCAGACCTGGGCAGTGCCCGGCACACAGCTGCTGGCATTGCACAGGTGCTGGGGAGAGGTCCGCATGTCATCCATTCTGTGGCCCTAGGAAGCCGGGGGTGGGGGGTAAGGAAGTCAAATAAACCTGTGTGCACTGCTGCCGTTCTGCGCTGTGATTTGTCGGGGCTTGCCAGGTGCCTTCATAGCACCCCCAGTGCGGGCGGCCGCCCGGTCCCGCTGCCCTCTGTACACCACTTGCCATGGGCTGTCGGCTGCGGAGCCGGGTACTGAGTCCGACTGCAGACGCTGCTCCACTGCCCTGGTGCCACACTGGGGAAGCGCCTGCAGGGGCAGGCCCACCCCGCGAACGTGAGTGAAGGGGCCTCACCTGTCAGCTCCTTCCGGGCTGGGCTTGGACTTCTCAGGACCCGGCATCTTGATGAACGTTCTAGAAACTGCTAATCAGGTGTCTGTTTTGGAAGCTGGCCCTAAAGTTTCAGTTTGCTTGCGGGGCTCCCCTGCCCCCTTCAGGGCCCAGGTTCTTCATTCCCTCAGCCTCATGGGGACCACCCTCCCTGCCCTGGACATGACCTCGCTGCCCCATTGGTCAGCACCGTGCTTCCCAGGGACCAGCGGGCTGGCTGTCGCTGAGCTGACGACAGCTCGGCCTGAGCGAGAGCTGGGCTCCCGAGACCACCCTCACGAAGCCTCTTTTCCAGAGACTGGCCACTTCATTTGCATTGCTTTGAAGTTTTTAAACTGATTTGCCCAGTGAAATTCCATCCATCTAAAACCTAGTGGCTGGTGTTCAAGTGAATCACTGAGCTTTTGACCCGTGATCTTACCAGATGTGTAAGGTTTTCAGTTGATGGAGTCTAACAGCAGCACACTAGCAGAATTCTACACACGGTCCGAACACTTTGAGGTGCCCGGATTGGCTGAGCCGGCTCGGTGGGACGTCCTCATCCATCAGGTGGGCGCTTGTGCTCCTAAAGCTCATCTTGGAGGCTGATGCTAGTCACAGTTGGGTCTTCTAGTCGTTGGAACTGACTTCATGATTTGTTCACATCCAAAGTATTCACTTTAACTC
The DNA here is from genome assembly GCF_014108415.1 of Molossus molossus. NCBI lineage: Eukaryota > Metazoa > Chordata > Mammalia > Chiroptera > Molossidae > Molossus > Molossus molossus. The sequence goes on from NW_023425349.1 coordinate 1,528,522, forward strand.
GGCCGGTGTGGCTCAGTGGATGGAGCGTCAGCCCACGGACTGAGGTCCTGGTTCCGTTCCTGGTCAGGGCACATGCCCGGGCTGCAGGCTTGATCCCCAGTAGGGGGTGTGCAGAAGGCAGCCAATGTTTCTCTCACATCAATGTTTCTATTTATTTCTAAAAAATAAAAGATTCACTTTCCAGCTAACACAGCAGGGCAGGGGACAGGGTGTGGGCGGGGTGTGGATCGTGTGTGGACCGGGCAGTGGGCGGGGTGTGGGGGGGATGTGGGCAGGGCGTGGATAGTGTGTGGACCGGGCGTGGACCGGGCAGTGGACAGGGTGTGGACGGGGCATGGACGGGATGTGGAGCAAAACCAGCAGAGGTGAATGAAGGGACTGTCGGCTGAAGAGCAAACCTGTTTGTTACAAGAACACTGAGAAGAAAGTCTCCCTACAGGTGGTTTCTTTCTAGGACTCATACTTTGGCCAGACAGAGTTGAAGGTTCAATATGTGCATTTATTTAAAAATATAAATATGGAAAAATAAATAATTGTATACCCCTAGGTTTCCCCACATTCAAAGCCTAAGCTTGTCTCAAGAGATGGAATTAGACAGAAAGAAAGAATGGTCTCTGAACACCTTGAGCAAGAAGTTCAGCCTGGGCTGTGCCAGCCGAGGTGGTGGGTGGTGCCTCCTAAGCTCCCAGCAGTCACTGGCTGATGTGGACACCAGTCATGGGGACGCTGGGTGCGTGAGCAAATGGTCTGAAATCCTAGCCGAGGACGGGGAGGTGGCATCACGGTAGGAGGGCTCGGCCAGCCCTGAAACATCGGTCACATCCCCTTCATTCCAGCCCAGCAGCAGGGACTGAGGTAGCTCCCTGGACATTGGCTTCCGCAGGTGACCGCCTCAGCTTGGTCCCAGCACGTGCATGGCATCCGGGGCCCCAGGTCACCCCACTGAGCAGCCTCTCCGGTGCCAGGTCAACTGTGCTCAGATGAGGGAGGGCTGGAGGACGGAGACCTGGACGCTGGAGTGGCCGCTGACTTGAGAGGTGTGAGTCCCAGGGATGGTGACGGATGTGGCGAGGCGGCGTCGGGCCCAAGCCCTGCCTGCTAAGGGAAGCTGGGGTGTCTGCAGGGAGAACGTGTCAGTAAGCGGCTGGTTCAGGTCCAGGAGTGAGGGCCAGCCGCCCTGCAGTCCACAGGCCCGTCACGTTCTTGCTAAGGTGGGACAGCCTCTAGCAGCAGGTCATCAGCGTCCCCGAAGGCTGAGCGGTCTCAGACAGCAGCCCCCGTCCCTTCTGGGGCTTCAGGCGCTAGGTCACAGCCCTCGGGCAGCCTGCTCAGGAGACGGTGCAGATGGCGCTGGAGTGCTGCGTCTTCAGGGCCTGCTGCCTCTGGATCTCTTTGGAAATGCGTCTTTTAATCCCTACTAAGTACAGCTCGCGGTCGAACTTGCCAGCAGCCAGGGGGATGCTGTGGAGGGAAGAGCCGCAGGGAAGGGGGTGCCAAGGCCCTGGCCCCTCAGGCGGCCGACCCGCGCTCCCACAGTGGGCACTAGGAGCCAGGCCGGCTCCGCTGTGCTCGTTGGGTCCGGAGATAGCCGGGTCCACAGCTTCTACACGTCAGCCCTTGGCAGTGACCTCCACTGGGGCTGTGGAACCCCGCTCCGGCCCGGGGTGTCAGGACTCGGACACAATGGCCTGCACCAAGGTCCAAAGATGGTACCCCCAGGAGTGGGCAAGGGTTCTGCCCTGTCCCCGGCCTCCCCCAGCCTGGCCCTGCGCCCCGGAAGTGAAGAGGCAGGAGGATACTGACTTGTCTCTGCCGGGCCTCACTCTCAGCCGGAACAGGCCGTACACGGGGCGGTGGTCAGAGGTCTTGATCCCCGGACAGGAGGAGTACTTGAGTGGACAGATGTCCTCCTTGTGGCGGCTCCGGTACACAACCCGGTCCTGCAGGAGCCGAGGCGGGACCCAGATGCTGTCTGCCCTGCTCGCCCTCCCCCCGTGACGTGAGCAGAGTCCCGTCAGTCCTGCCGTGGGAGACCGTCCTGGAGCCCCGCACCCCACACCCCCTAATCGGCAGGCGTGCAGGCACTGGGAGGGGCAGGCGTGCCCAGGCCCCCCCCACGCCCTCATGCAACATCTGCTCCCCTCAGCTCCGTGGGAGCCGGCAGCGGCAGACACGCTCAAATCCGACCCTGCCCCTCGTGCTTGTCCACGGGCGGTCTGCAGCCTGGCATGTCCATCTCCCTTGGCCCGACCCCGACAGCACACAGCCCGAGTGACGGACGCTGCGGCGTGTGCTGTGAGCCAGGCCCCCACCTGCGGGACGACCCTGGGAGGAGGCACTCGGGTGCAGTCACGGCCGAGCCCGGTGTCACGCCCAGCTCAGGGCACTGCTCTCACGCCACCCGAACCCGAAGCCTGTGGCTCGGGTCCCGGCTCTGGGCTGAGCACGTCCAACCTGGCCAGCAGGGCCGGCGGCTCACCGTGTAGGACGGGGTCCTCTGCTTGGACGAGGTGTCGTAGGAGTCCTTCCCGATGTCGAACTTGTACGACGGCAGGAAGTGGATGTCTGGCTCCTGGAAGCCCCTGAAGACGGACCCTGGGTGGCCGAGCACAGCTCAGGGCGGGCGAGGGGCTCCGCTTCACCCCCTCCCGGGCGGGCCCAGCTCAGCTCAGGGCGGGCGAGGGGCTCCGCTTCACCCCCTCCCGGGCGGGCCCAGCTCAGCTCAGGGCGGGCGAGGGGCTCCGCTTCACCCCCTCCCGGGCGGGCCCAGCTCAGCTCAGGGCGGGCGAGGGCTCCGCTTCACCCCTCCCGGGCGGGCCCAGCTCAGCTCAGGGCGGGCGAGGGGCTCCGCTTCACCCTCTCCCGGCCCCGCCGCCCGGTCACACCCGCACACGCGCTGCCCCTCACCTCTCTCCATCTCCCGGGAGAGCTGATCCAGCCGCAGCAGAGCGGGCACGCTGGCCTCCCCGTCCTGCCTCAGGATGGCCTCCACGGAGACACGCCCCCCGCTCAGCCGGAAGTTGAAGTCCCCAAACCAGAACACCCCGTCGAAGCGGGTGGTGACGTCGGCTGGGGCACAAGCCAGAGAGTGCGTGAGCCCAGTGTCCCCACTGCAGCGCCTTGGCAACCGGACAGTCTGCGCTCCTGGCCCCGCCTGTCTCTACCCGGCTACCTCGGGGCAGGGAGAGCCCGAAGGCACCGCGGACTGGCCGCTCGCCCGAGTCGGAGCGGTGGGGACGCGTGTCCGGGGCAGGGACAGCCCGAAGGCGCCGCGGACTGGCCGCTCGCCCGAGTCGGGGCGGTGGGGACGGGTGTCCGGGGCAGGGACAGCCCGAAGGCCCCGCGGACTGGCCGCTCGCCCGAGTCAGAGCGGTGGGGACGGGTGTCCGGGGCAGGGAGAGCCCGAAGGCGCCGCGGACTGGCCGCTCGCCCGAGTCAGAGCGGTGGGGACGCGGGGACAGGTGTCCGGGGCAGGGAGAGCCCAAAGGCGCCGCGGACTGGCCGCTCGCCCGAGTCGGAGCGGTGGGGATGGGTGTCCGGGGCAGGGACAGCCCGAAGGCCCTGCGGACTGGCCGCTCGCCCAAGTCGGAGCAGTGGGGACGTGGGGACAGGGAGAGCCCGAAGGCACCGCGGACTGGCCGCTCACCCGAGTCGGAGCGGTAGGGGCAGGTGTCTGGCACGTTCTTGGGCAGGGCGAGGCCTTGGATGGTCTTGCTGTAGTCCAGCAGCCTCTCGTTGACCTTCCCGTCTCCAGCTGCAAGGACAGAGTGGTGGGGCCTCTCGAGGGGCAGGTGGCCGACTCGGCGGACACGGGTGGAGCCCACGCAGCGCTGGTCACCCAGCAGCCCCGCAGCCCCGCCCACTACCCCCTGGAATGGAGCCCGCAGGAGGCCGCCGGCCAGCTGGCAGGCCTCGGCCAGGGCCGCAGGTGAGGTCAGGCCGAGGGACCCCGCACCCTGCCTCCCAGGGAGGGGAGTGCTGTCCTTCCACCCCGCCTGGGTTCAGGGGCGGCGACTCACAGGTGAAGTGGGACGTGATGAAGAGGAGGGAGGTGCCGAAGAAGGTGAAGCTGATCCCCAGGGCCCCCTTGGTCTTGATTTGGGACACGATGCGCGTGGTCACCGTGGAGATCTCCACCTCTGCGTGGGAGGAAGCGGGCTGAGCGGTGCCCACCTGCAGCCGAGGGCCCGGCGCAGCAGGGCTGTGGGTGCAGGCGGCCGCCCACCTGAGCAGAACCAGATGAGGTCGCGGCGGATGAGCACGGAGATGTGCAGCGCCCCGTGGGCCGCGGACTGCAGCATGACGTAGTGCGGGCCCAGCGTCTCCTGCAGGCGGGCCTCCCACTCCCGCCTGGGGGGGCGGAGCCACCATGGGGGGGCCGCCTCCGAGGTCCAACCCCGGGAGCCGCCCCCACGGGCCGGCCTCCGAGGTCCAACCCCGGGACCCCCCACGGGCCGGCCTCCGAGGTCCAAACCCGGGACCCCCCACGGGCCGGCCTCCGAGGTCCAACCCCGGGACCCCCCATGGGCCGGCCCCGTCTTGCAGGGGGAACTGCAGCATGAGCGCCACAGGGGGCGCTGGGGCTGCTGAGCAGAGGCTCGGCCTCCATGAACCCCGCTTCCTCCTGGATCCCCCGCCCTGGAGAGGCTCCCGTGAGCGGGGCCAGGTCCTGACCCGGCTCAGACCTGAGCAGACGTTTCCCGCCCGCCCGGCAGAGGCCCGGGGGAGACCCAGGCCAGGTGGGAGTGAGGCCGGGGCACTGCCGCTGCCACCCCTCACCAGGTGACCCCAACAACGCCGGGGGTGTGCGGAAGACGGGGCAGGCGAGCACCCCGGGAGGGTCTGGCTGGGGGCTGCGTGTTCACCACCTCCCAGGTCAGCTGTTACCCAGAAGGTAAACCTTTTCCCCTTTAAATTCTCTGAGTCGCCTCGTTAGAGAAGGTGTGCTCAGCCTGGGGGAGGGTCTCAGGTCACAGCAGGCCCACCTCAGTGCTGTGCACAGGGACTGGCAGGCTGGGGGGGGGGGGCTCTACCTGTCGGAGCAGCCCTCCTGGACCCCGACGACGTACAGGTCCTGGGCGTAGTCGGCCTCGGCGGGCAGCAGGAGCTCGTCCAGGTTGGCGGGCAGCTCCTGAGAAGCAGTGCCTAGCAGGGGGCCGAAGGGGCCCAGCACGCGGGGCTCCTGCCCTCCCCAGGACGCAGCCTCTCCCCCACCAGCCTGTCCTTGCCCAGGCTCTGTCTGTCCCTGGTCCCATGCATACCCAGGCCTGAGCCTGACCCTGAGTGTGTGCCCCACACAGCTGGGGTGCAGCGGACCCCTCAGGGAGGCCGTACCCCTGGCCCTTCGCTCCACCCTATGGCCACAATAGCCACCTGTTTTGGGCCCTGTAAGGCCTGAAGGCCCAGGACAGGGCCATGCCCTGTGGACGGAGTGGGCGGCTCCCTGAGGACAGCAGAGCCACCATCCTGGACACCTGCCTCCTCCCCCAACTCAACGGGAATCACTCCCCTCTACCCAGGTGGCTGTGTCGTCCAGGCTCCCGGTTACGTCAGCCCAACCTCATCCGCAAAGCAGCCCTGTGACCCCAGGGACTGTCACCGGACGTCAGAAGACGGCCACGACATGGGGAGGCCCTTCCGTCTCGCCTCAGCCAACTCTCGGGCGCAGGTGAGCAACCAGGGGCGCTCGGGAAACGTCCCCGAGACCCCGCTTGTGGCAACTGCCCTGCCCCTCACCCGACGGGCGTCAGGATCACCCACAGCCCAGAACCAGGCCCCGCCCGGCCCCAGAACTTGGGCCCCCAGGCAGGAGGGTGCAGACCACCAGGCTGAGGACAGACCCTGCGTGTGAAGGGGTCTCAGGGGGACACGGGGTTGGCTGCAAGGGGAGCAGGGGGGCCGCAGGTTTCCCCAGAATCGCCGTGTGAGCCTGGGCTGCAGCCTGGACCAACCATAGCGGTCGGGATGCGCCCCCCACGCTGGAGGTGACGCGTCTGATCAACAGTGGCTGCGGGGAGAGGGCAGGCTGCTGCCCGGTCACTGCCGGAGGCCTCTCCGGGGTGTTGGGCCGTGGAGAGGCCCAGCGGGAACCCTGGCCTCGTCCTGGGAGGGGCGGGCGGCCCACTTACCTTCTGGCCCTGCATGTTCCAGGTGGCCACAAAGAGGGCCACGTTCCGGTCCGGGAAGTACCGGGCCAGCTCGTCTGCCCCCATCAGGGCCCCGCTGGCCAGGAGACTCCCCTCCAGGTAGCTCCTGCAGAGCAGAGAGGACAGAAAGAGGGAGGGGTCAGTGGCCGGACATGCCCCTCGGACCCCCAGGGCCATGCCGACGTGTGCTTCAAACAGCCGCCCAGCCTGGTCAGCTGGGAGCGCGGCCTGGCCACGAGGCAGCGGCAGGGTGGGGGACAGTGTACGGCTGGGCAGCTCAGGACGGCGCCAGGACTGAGCCCCCAGGACCAGCTCTGCTCAGGAAGAGGTCGAGGGTCCCCCGTCTGGTGAATTCGTGGCTCCGACCCCAGGAGAGCGGAGCCAGAACAGGCGCTTGGGAGTTGTGAGCAAAAGGGAAGACACACGGATGGCACCCAGGTCCTTTTCAAACCATCGAAACGACACAGATTAAACGTTACAGCCCGAAAAGCTCGGGAGGGACCCGTGTTCCCACGGGACGAGCCCCTCCCCCCCACGAGTGACGGCAGGTGCTCGGCAAACCGGCTCCCAGCGCACCAGACAGCACGGGGTCCTGCTGGGAGCAAACGCAGGAGATCAGGCCCCGCCTGCCGTCCCCTCCCTGCCCGAGAGTGGACTCTCCCTGCATGTGGCTTGGCCCCCCAGTCCAGCAACAGCATCTAGCTATCAGCCCAGGCAGGGGAGTCCCCGGGGAAGAAAGTGGGACCCAGTGAGTCTCCACCTTTATGTCCCGACATTTCAATGAGAAAATCATCACGTGGCTCTCGTGGAGGCTGCTTCTGAACCTGAAATGAAGGCCAAGGAAACGCACCGCCGGCCCCTGCCTGGGGGGGCCCTGCCTGGGGTGGGGGGCCCTACCTGCTCCGGACGTCCTTGGTGCGGATGGGGGCCAGGAGGCTGAAGGAGGATTTGGCTGAGCGCAGGGAGCAGCTGTCACAGGCCAGGGGGCTCGGGGGCCGGCCGGGGCCCAGGCTGCTGTGGGCCCGGAACAGCTTGGTCTGCAAACGGAGCTTGTAGTCGGCGTGATCTGCGTCCACCTTGTTTGCCGTCCGCAGGGAGTCAGAGGCAACGTTCCAGTCCATGGCGGGCAGTGGGCGTGAGGGAAGCCCGCTGGCCAGCCTGGGGCTGCTCCCAGCTGAAGGCCTCTCCCGGTGCAGGAGGTCCAGGGAGGTGCCCATCATCCCGGAGACACAGTTACCCCACGAGGAGGGGCTCCCGCCTGAGCCGCGTGGAGGCCTGTGGGTCGTGGGGATTTCCTGCAAGGAGGTGCTCAGGCAGGGCGGGAAGCAAGTGTGGACGGGGGGCGCGGGGACCTCGTCCTGCAAGGAGCCCCTGGAGGGGCTGGCCCCATCCTGGGAGCGCAGGTCCTCCTGGCTGTTTCGGAAACGCCGCCTCCTCCAGCCCTTCTCATCCAGGGACAGTGCCCGCTCCAGCCTGGGCTTCGTGGGTGGCTTTGGGGTAAAGAGTTTTGTCTTAGCCTGTGGGTCTTCATTGCTGATTTTTGCTGGAATGTCCAGAGAGACCACTGGGCTCTTCTCGGGGCCGGGACAGTCGTCAGTGGGTGGGGACCTTGGGCAGGAGGCCAGGTCTTTGTCTGTGTTTGGAAGTTGCCCCTTGAGCATTCTGCATTCAGGCTCCGGGTGGCTGTGGGCGGTGAGCTGCCTGGAAGTCACCTCTGAGCGCCCCAGGCAGGCTGACTTGGATGGCGCAGTCCAGGGCCAGCCCTCACCGATGTGGGCAGCCAACCCGACCTGAAGACGGCTCTTCGGGGGCTGCCAGCGATGCCCAGGGTCAGGGACGCGAGCTCAGATGTCCCAGGTGAGGCTGGAGAGGACCCGCAGGGGCTCCTGGTCAGGCCTGGAGTGGTCCAGCAGGGACGGGGCTAGATGCTGCATGGCCGGAGGCCTGGAAGTCCCGGACCCCCAGGGACCTGCGGGAAAACTGCTATTACTTCCCCGAATTTCCGGTCCCTGGAGGGCAGCTAGGTGCCAGGTGCCAGTGGACAGGCCGGGGGCTGTCCAGCAGAGACAAGCATTCAGACATCCCGGCCTGCCTTCCCCGGCGGTGGGCCAAAGCTCGGCCTCCTACAGGAAGCCACCTTCCCCAGGGGGCTGCCCCAGCAAGAACGCCCCAGCCCAAGGTGGCGGCCAGCTCGCGGGCGCAGCCTCCGACGCGGGCCGCCGGCCTTGGCCCAGGCTCCAGCCCAGCACCATCGCGGGTCCGCAGACCCCGCCCTGAGGGCCTGCGACCCCAGCCGGTCTGCAGGGGAGGCCCCCAAGCGCCCGCCCGGGCCTGCTCCGCCGGGTCCCAAGGCAACGACCGCAGCGGCGCTGGGGGTGGGGCGAGACGCGCCGGATCACTGCGTGCGGGAACCCGCCCGTGGGGGATCTCGAGCCCTGGGTCACCCCGCCCTGGCGTCCTGAGCTCCGAGCACCACCCAGAACCCCTGCGCCCCAACTCGACCCCGTGCCCGGACCTGCGCCCCGGGGTCACCCCGCCCAGGCCCAGGGGTCACCCATGCCCCAACTCCGCACTCAGGGGTCACCAGCCCTGGACCCACGCACCCCCGCCCGGGTCACCGGGTGCGCAGGACCCCGCGCCCCACCCTTCCGGGATCTGCGCCCCTACCTCTGGGCGCGCCCGCTCCAGCCCCGCGGGCCTCGGCAGCCGCTCACCGCCACCCGCGGGCGGGGCGGCCCCGCAGGAGCCTGCAGCGGCCCCTGGCGGCCGGAGGACCCAGCCGGCACCGCGGACGGGGCTGCGGAGACCCCGCCCCCATCATCAGACTTTCTCCCTTCCGCTGGGCCAGAGTGGGGGCCCAGACCCCCATTCCATCTCAGCGTATTTGCTCTGTCTGGACCTTCCCTGCAAATGGAACCCCAACACACCTGTCCCCCTTTCATGGTGCTGTCCACATTCACAACCTACCCACCACCCCGAGGGGAGCCCCTCCCCCCGGAGCTGCGGAAGAGCGGCCGCAGGCCAGTCCGCCCAGGCCGCCCCCGCGATGGTCCACGTGCGGCGCCCCAACACCCGCGGGGACCTGGGTCCTGCAGGCTCAGGGCCGCAAATCAACAAAAGCAAACAACAGGTGAGCGCCCAGAGCGCAAAATATTTTATTTAACAATTTGCAGTGTAACAATTTGCATTTAGGAAAAATAGCAGCTCCCACCTGGAGGAAGCTTCTTGAATTAAAAGTCACTAACAGAGAACAATGGGCTGGAGGAAGCCGAGGACAGGAGGGTCTCAGGCCCCAGGAGTCACACCCTGCTGACCTAGGGAACAAGAGACACACCGCTGGGGCCGGGCCTTTCCCAGTGAGAACTGTGGGTCCGGTCACGCAGGGCTGCGGACATTCTGTGGGCCCTTCCTACGCGATCCCCGAACCAGGGAACAGGAGGACCTGTGCCCAGTCCAGTCACACGACTACAGAAATTTAAAATACCAAGCAGAACTACAGAAATTAGTTCCTAATGATTTTTATAAATATTTTAATCTTTCTTCAGTCTCTTTAGATGTCACAAGAATGTGAACAGTTTTAGGAACAGTCGATGAAGCCTTGAAGCCCTGAGTCTGATAGGAGGAAGGCCTCCCTCTGCAGACTCAGGCGGCGGAGAGTCACACACCAGCTACTGACGGTCAGTGTGGGGACATTCCAGGGGCAGAAATACCAGCTTCAGGAGCTTCTGCCAAGAAATTATTTTAGCCACTTTGTTTACAACGCTGCCGCTGTCACCCGGTGAGAGGAAGCCTGCAGCTGGCCGGCACCCTGAAGCCACCAGCGGTAATGCGGCTCGGGCGTGTAGAGTGTGGCAGCCACAACACGGCTGCCCTAAGCCCGGCCACGCTACTCGCTGAAGAGACCCAGACAAAGAGCCACACTCCACCCAGGGCTGCCGGGAGGACCAGCGGCACCGGACAAGCTCTGCTGCGGCCTCTCCTCGCGGCGCGTGCAGCCAGGCCCCGGCAGCGGGAAGCCCTCGCGGTCCCAGTCGGGCAGAGAATCCGGCGCCACTGCAAGGTCTGTGCAGGAGAGACGCGGGGGTGCCGGGTGCCTGGACCTGGCAGAGGCCGGGCAGTGACCACGCCCTGAGGCCCGCCGAGGCCCGCCCACCAGCCGCGCTCTGGGTCTGCACCGCTGGGCAGCTGCCGACTGCGCGGCTGCAGAGCAGGCCTCAGTGTGCCCCAGTCACAGGCTCCCTTTCTTCCAGCATCTCGGGGGAACCGGGAGGAATCTGACGGACTCGCCGCCAGGCTTTGGGAGACGCCCTGGTTCCCGCAGTTCCAAGTTCCCCCGGCAGCAAAGGGAGTCGCTGTACTCGGGGTACGTTCTGAAGTGACTGACCGCTGTCCTGAACCCGCTCTGTAGGTGAAAGGTAGGAGCCACAGGCTCTCCCCCGTCCAGACCTGAGGGCTGTGGGGTTAACGCGGGTGACACTTCCTGCAGACAGTGCGGAGCTGCGGCTCCGAGTCCCTGCTGTCCATGTGGGCGCAGGGAGGCCGCAGGCCATCAGTCTGAGTGTTGGTGGAGTCGTTTCGGGCCGAATGCTGGTGTAGAGCAGGGCCGTCTACCTCAACACCGGGTACTTCCTCTGGCCAACCCTCCCCGACCTTGAGCTTGCGGAGGTGACAGAGGCCTGAAACGACACGACACGGATGTACCGACTTGCGCCCACCGCTGAGCTGGGCGACTCAGTGAGGGCTCAGCACGCTTCGCTGTGGGCCTGGGGGACAAGCCCGGAGAACACCCGCCGTCAGAGGGGAATGCTCGCTCTGTCCCACTCCAGCAGCCGCGGCCACTGGCCACTGGCCACACCCTCACAGACCCTGAGCACCACGGAGGTCGAGGGGTTCTGGCAGAGGCATGAACTGCGAGGTCAGGGTCACAGGGGGGAAGACCACCACCACTGCCCCTTGGAGCGGACATGCAGACAGTGGCCGGGTAGTGACGGGATGCCTTGGTCCTGGGAGAGGGGAGGGGAGGGAGGCCAAGCAGCGGCCTCACCTGCAGACGCCCAGGGCAGGGCCGCAGGGGGCTCGGCAAGGTGCGGGCAGCAGGGCGTGTGTCAGGGCAGCCAAGGCTCAGCGGAGGTTTCCCTTCTGCAGACCAAGACCCCCTGTGGACCCCTGCCCCCACCCAGCTCCCCTACCCTGGCAGCCAGTCTACACTGTAGAGGTGAGAGCTGAGAAGGGAGAGGAACAAGGAAAAGTCGAGGACGCCCGCCTGAAGGGCGCGGCCGCCAGATGGAGGCAGCGAGGCCGGCGCAGAGCCCGCAGGGAGGTGGGTCGGCAGGACGCAGCAGGGCCGACGCAGAGCTGGGCCGTGGGTCGGGGGAGGCTCCTCCCGCTCTGGGAGACTCACCTGTGTGAACTGCGTGGGGTTGTAGAAGGCCACGGCCGCCTGGGGGGGGTCCCCTGCCGGGGGGCAGTCACTGGGAGCCTGGGAACCACAGAGGGCCCAGCTCAGCAAGTCAGCGTCAGTTCCACGGACACTGCTGCTGAGTGGGGACTCGTGATAGGTTCACAGAAGCCGCAGAAGCAGACGGGGAGCCCGCTCGCGCCGGGGCCGCGCTGCTGGCGGCTGGCAGGGGAGCGGGGGAAGCAGGGCACATGCAGCGGGCGCCTCGAGGCAGGGCATGCAGAGCCGCGGGTGCCTAGCGGGCAGTTAGTGGGCGTGTGTGACCACTTCCGACCCAGCGTGCCCGAGACAGAATCCAGATTCATGTGCAAGTTCAAAGGTCACATGAAGCCTTTCAGCTGAGTCACTGGGAGAGCCTGGCTCCACGCTACACACCAAAGATGAAGTATTCCTTTATTTCCCACGCACGCTGGCCACAGGTCAGCTGTCGCTGTCCACTCTGCCCAGCCTACATAACCCTTTTTGTGCTTGATCAGAGAAAGTTCTTGCTTTCAAACGAGAGCACCCTGACCTGGTGGCTGCTGACACGCTCACACACGGTGAGGCTGTGCCCACGCCAGCCATCGGGGAAGCGATTCAGAGGCGCAGCTGCAGTCCACCTGCACGGGGACCCCGGGACGGGAAGAAAGGAACACTGCATCCTGCCACGTGACGCTGGGCAGCACCACGGTAATGTTAGTGACCGGCCAGTACAGTGCCCTAAGGAACAGAGGTGACCCAGTCCAGCCCTGGGCGAGGGAGAGCCACCAGCTCGGGTACCTGATTCAAGTGCTGGCTCACTTCTCGTGACAGCGAGCTCATCGAGCTGCAGCGCGAAAGCTACGGACAGCGAGAGCACAACACAGACGGTCAGCGTGCGGCTCGCTCCAAGCTCGGCGATTCCGAGAGCTTTAAAGAGCCGCCAGAGCCCAGAGGGAGAAGCCTGCATGAGCTTCCCTTCCCGCCTGAACGCAGCCTCAGCCAGAGCCGCCGGCCTCGCCCCGAGACGCAGGAGCCGGGCGCCAGGCTGCGAGCACCCAGCCCTGCAGTTCAAGCTCCCGGACAGCTGCTCACACAGTGTGCCCGTGTTTGTAGGAATACAATGGTAAAGAAGCGTTTAAGCTGCCTTTCCTACCCACGAACATTTGCTTTTAAAGGAAGAAGCCAGCAGACAAGATCGAGCTTCCTGGGCCTGGCTTCTGTGGTGGGAGCCCCTCACCTCTCCCCCCTGGGGACCGTCCACTGGGCAGGGCACCAGCTCAGAAGCCAGGAGTGAGGCTGCCGAACCCAGCGCCTGCCAGGAGAGACACATGCAGTGCGGGCCGGGCTCAGCAGCGAGTGCCCACAGGCGGGGACAGCCCTCGTCTGGCCCAGGCCGCAGGCTGCTGCACCCCACGGAAAGTGTCCTTCGGGGGTGGGGAGAGCCCGGCCTGCACAGCCCACGCCCCACTCGGCCTCCCAGCAGCCTGTGCCTGGGTGTTCTTCCCACCCTCTTTCCCGGGAAGGAAACTGAGGCCTGGAGAAGTGACTCCCCCAAATTTCAACATAACTGACGGGAACCAGGGCTGAATCTTGGTTGATCCAACTTCAGGAACTGCACCCTGAACCATTCCAGTTCACAGAAAGTTTTAAACATTAAAAAAATAGTCCCGACCTGGCCGGTTAGGCTCAGCGGTAAGACACCAGACAGGTGGCGACGATGTGCAGTCTCCGGGGACACTCGCTAGGAAGAGCCCTCCGGCAGAAGCGGGCACTCTCGGGGCACCATGGACACAGACCAGGAAATCAGGGCCCACGCACCTGGGGCTCCGAGGAAGGTTCGGGATGAGCTGGACCCCCAGCCGGCCAGCGCCCTTCCCTGCTAGAGGCTTCTGCGGGTGGGGCTCCCTCTGCATCTGTGAAGGAGCCGGAGGAGGGGTGACCACACCCCGGAAGGCGTCCCAGGAGTGCTCTCAGGGCAGAGGAATCAGGCCTCTCCAGGGAGATGAAGGCTCCCGGGGAGTCAAAGGTCAGGAGGGGGGCCAAACAGACGTGCACCCCGACTGCCCACCTGGGTTTGGTCCGAACAAGTGCGTTGGGATCGGGAGTGGGGCAAGTGGGGCAAAGAGGTCTGCGGGGGCAGGAGCCAGGTCCGCGCGCTGGGGCCCGCCGGGGTTCAAGACGTCCACGTAGCGCGCTCGAGTTCCGGCTGTGGGGAGGGAGGGGCTGGTCAGCCAAGGGCCCGGCTTCCGGGGAGAGCCAGCAGGGACCCTCGTCCCACCCCCCGCACAGTCCTGCTTGTGAACCTGCCCCACGTGTGTGGCACTGCCACCTAGCACACGTGCCCTGCTCAGAGCCCAGGCCGTCGACAGGACACATGGACGACCCAAACCAGCCTCCTCGCTGGCTCTGTTACCTGCTTTTCTAGAAAACATGTTCACAGAGGCTCTGGGGGGCCCCCCAGGCTCAGCGGTGGCAGCTTGGGGAGCGTTGGGAAGCAGCACCGGAGGCGGGGGCGGAGCCTTCTTCTGCAGAGGGACGGTGGCTTCAGGAGTTTGTTCCAAACCTGGCCGCGGGCAGAAGCCAGGGAAGGCAGCCCCCGCCCCGCGCACAGCCCCCCCTTTCCAACCAACCTCCTCCTCGGGCTCGTTGGTGTCCACCCATCGGTTCTTCTTCTCGTCCCAGACGATCTGCCACGATTATGAAGGACAGACCAGCGTCAGCAGACAGCTGGACAGAGTGTCTGACGCTGGGGCACCGACTCCACGAGAAGCTGGCGCAGCTGAGCCACAGACACCCGTGCACATCGGGAGCCGCCTCCAGCGACACTCACCGATTTGTTCTTGTCGTCCGGCAGGTGTGCTTCTGTCCTCTTCTTCCCTGACAGCCAGCGAGAGAGCCAGGACGCGCCACTCTGCACAAAACCATGACAACGCCTTGAGGACAACACAGAGGGAACGACATGGACGGTCCTGCGTGACCCCACTTGTGAAGTCCTGGGGGAGTCAGATCCACAGACAGGAAGTGGACCGCGGATGCAGGAGCTGGGGCACGGGTGGGGTGGGTGTTTCCTGGGACAGTCAGCTGGGAGGATGGACAGGCCCGAAGAGGACATGGCGGCTGCCCCACAGCTAGTGCCTGACGCTGCTGAGCTGTGCACAGGACGTGGGGCACGGTCAGTGTGGTGCTGTGTGCTCCACAGTTAAACTTCTGCCTCCAGAGATACTGTGTCTGTGTGCTGACAGGTGCGGGACCCGACACCCTCCCCATCTGAGCAGTGAGTGGCAGTCTGGGAAGTCAGCGTGGCCCCTCCACAGAGTCCCTCTGTGTCCCAAGCTGGAAGAGTTTACCCACTGGGAATTTCTGTCTTCGTCAAATACTGTACTGCACTTCTACTAAAAACACAGGGAGGAAGCAGCGATGGTCGCCCCCACTCGAAAGTTGCTTCTCTGGATCTCAGCAGGGGGACGGCCTGCCCTGGAGACCCCACAGTGACCTGCTCGCTTTCGACTTGTTTAGCTCACAATTCACACACATTCTGAATGAAAACTGCTCATAGCAGGTAGTAGCCATGACGGAAAAACTCGATGGACGAACCCTATTAAAACTGAGAACGTGTTCCCCAGACGGCGTCAGGAAAGTGAAAGGCAACGCACAGACCCGGAGCCTAACGGGGACTTGACCCACGTTGTGGAAAGACCTCCTGCAAGTCACCGACGACAAAAGCAAAACGGGGAAGACAGCGCACAGCGGAGGCCGGCGAGGGGGGATCGCGCGCCACGCTGCCCAGGAAATGCCCACGCAGCACAGCGAGCACCACCAGCCAGCAGAAGGGCCAACAGAAGGACCGCAGCGTCCACCCTGCACACGGGGACAAGGCCTGGATGGCGGGTACAGCTGTGGACGGCTGCTGGGAGGGCCCAGCGCCGTCAGGAGGAAGGGCACTAGGGCACCCACGCAGCAGGAGCTGCTACATGGTGACGCAGGACAAGCCTCGGTCACGTCAGGTTCACCCACAGCCAGAGCTCGTCGACGGCGACCGAAGTCAGGAGACAGGCTGGCTGTAGGGGTGGTGCCGACAGCCCATGGACACGAGGACGCTGGGAGGCTGGACGGCCCTGGCTCTGCACTGGGGTGTGCCATGGCCCAGACAGAGAGCCCCCCGAAGCTGCGCGCCCTCCACACTGCATGCGCTCGCGTGCAGAGGAGTCTGGCTGGCCCTGGCCAGTGTGGCTCGGGCGGGTGTCCCACGCACTGAAGACTGCCGGTTAGTCTCAGTCAGGGCTCAGGCCTGGGTTGTGGGCTCAATCCCAGGTACAGGCGTGCAGGAGGCAGCTGATCGGGGTTTCTCTCTCTCTCTCTAAAAAAATTAATAAAGGTATTTTTTAAATGTTTGGCTTAATCAGAAAAGAAACAAATGCCTTATCCTCAAGGGGGTTGCCCATGTGAGCTGAGCCCCCTGGGGCCTATTCCAGCCCCGCCCAGCTGGAGGTGGGCTGTGTGTTACCTTCTTGGGCTCTCTGGGCTCTGTTTTGGCTGCTTGTACCGGGCTCTTCACTTCAGGAGCAGGTGTCAAAGATGGAGGCTGCAGGGAACCCAGGCTGGCACCGCCCCACCCCGGGGGGGCCTCAGCGTCCTGCGGCTTCCTCGAGGAGCCCTGTCCAAGGCAACGAGGGAACAGTCACCCGGGCACCTCCCAGGAGCCCCCAGAACAACTGAGAGGCCGGATGGCGAAACCAAGGAGAGGGGAAGGTGGGGACGGGGGAGGGGTCCTGGCTCCCTGGACTAACGGAGGAGAGCCAGCCCGCACTTGACGGGTGACTTATCAGGGGGCATCACAGAAATCAGAAGGTGGGCTCTGGGTGGGAGAAAATGAACTCTATGCACAGAGCATCAAGACTGGTCGGCGGAACAGCGGGCTTCTTGAAAGTGAACTACCCCGGGGCTAGTAAGTCTGTCTCGATACAGCTAAGCTCTCGTGTCACTTTCCAGGGACAGAAGGTCCTGACGCCGAGCACACAGTGAGGTGGGGCAGCACCGATCGCCTGCTGACAGGCGTGCAGGCCAAGCGGGGTGTCCATGAAGACGTTTCCAGAAAGCAGCTTGTATAAAAGCATCTGACCCTCCCGCTTGGGGATCAGAGCGAACAGAGGTGGTATTTGTACCAAGCAGGCCTGATACAGTGAATCTCAACCTCAAGAGCAGGTGCAGAGCCAGGCAGGGGAGGGCCTTAGAGAAGCTGCAGCGAGCACCGGCTTCGCCAGGGGTGTTTCTGCTCCTGCACCTGACCGCTGTTATGCCAGTTCAGTCACCCTTCCCCCTCATGTCTTTACCAAATCGTCCTTTTTTAAGGATTTGAGCTTTTTTAGAAGTGCCTTCTCTTTAAGAAACACTTTAAACAACCGTTTCGAATGCTCAGCACCACCTGTCTGCTGGGCTGAGGAACAGCTGTGGGTCCCTACCGGACGAAAGCTGGGAGAGTACCAACCACATTATCCGATTTGCCACCAAAATCCTCTTCTCTCCGCTCTGCCAGTGAGCTTCTTCCGTGGGTGTCCTGTGGCAGCGTCCCTGTCAACAGCAGAGAGGACCCGTGACCCGGGGCCGAGCGCAGGACAGAGGAGGGGCGTGCAGGGCCGGCCTCCCAGTGCTCCGCCAGAACCAGGGCAGTGGTTCTCCTCGGGCATCCCCTTCGCTCTGTCCACGAGGCAGACAGGGGGCACGGCCAGGCAGAGTCCACGTGCAGGTCACAAGGGCACAGCCAGGGCGTACCCCACGGCATGCGGTCGTGCCCCAGACAGCCACGCCTCACCCTAACGATGGTCACGAGAACCACCAGCCTGCCATCCAGTTACCACTCAGCCTAAAAGAGCCGGGGTTTCGGCCTACAACACGCCCCGTAACTTGTCTTGAGTCCACACGACTTCAGTCTCTTCCCCTGACTGCTCCTGGAGCAGGAAACCCTGCTGAGCTCTGCTCTCAGCGACCTCGGCAGACCCACCTGAGCCCTGGGTCCGGAGCAGCTGTTCACCTTCCTGAAGAGACGGTGTGCTGGGTGGCATGCCAGGCCCTGGGTACAGCGCTGCAGGATCAGGCCCAGAGGGCTCTGCGAAGCCAAGCACAGACCCTGGGGCTCCACCACCAGGCCCCGGCTCAACAGTGCCTGGGGGCGGCACCGGGAACATTGGCACCCTGGCAGGGGTGGCGGGCTGGCCACCGGGGAGCGTCGGTGGAGCTGCATGGAGACAGTGGAGGAGAGAACGTCAAAGGTGCTGAGGTGAAGCCCATCAGCTGAACAAGCTCACTGGTGGTGACCAGACAATTACGGGGTGTTCTGCGCGGCCACGTTTCTTACTGAGACACAGGAGAACCGATCACTAAAGCAGAAATTGCCACAGAATCCAGGACATCGCTGGTTTGGGGCAAAGTGAGCAAATACTTCTTAGCGCTGAGGACTGGACATGGTTAACGGCGACATGGGGCATGACCCTAACCCTAGCACAACCCGGACTCCACCTCCGGGACTCAAACTGGCCACCCACTCGTCCTCAGGTCATTCAAAGCCATGAGACCTGCCGGGGTCAGCAAGGGAATAAGCACAAGAGGGGGAGACGAAGGTGGTACAAAGCTTCCCCTCCATTCTCCAGGGCTGCAAGCTGCCATCTTCAGCAGGTGCGCGGGCCCTCCCCCTGCGTGCTGGCTCACCTACAGGCAGCAGCCACATGCCCTGCTCAGCACTGGGCACAGGGGGCGCCAGTAGTGGATTCTCAGTGCCCAGGTCCAAGGGCTGCTCGAGTCCTGGGCCGTCAGGCTGCCCCACCTCGGAGCTTGGTGTGCTGGGACAGCGCTGGGGGAAGACGGCACCCTGACTCCACACCACAGCGCCCTCCTGAGGGAGAGACTTCACGTCGGGACACAGCGGGGCGGGGGAGCCGTCCGCCCCTCCCACTGCCCTGCTCACTCTGCGCTTTAGGAGCCCCTGCCTCCCGGAGAGCGGCCTCCCACTACACCCGCAGCTCCGCGGCCCCACCGCTCACACCCCGCCCCCGCCGCTCACACCCCGCCCACTCTCGCCCAGCCCGCGCCCAGGCCCGCGCACCTGCACCTGCTTCTGCACGCGCTGCAGCTGCACCAGCCAGGCGGGCTCCACGAAGGCCTCCTCCTCCGGCTTCGCTTTCAGCTGAGGGTCGAAGAGGCGTAACTGGGAAGAGACCTAGACACACGAGAAACAGGCCCGTCATGACCAGTGCCCACCTTCTCTGACCTGGGATGAGCATGCCCGGGTGCCACACGGAGGCAGCACATCAGCGGTGGCCTCTCCTGAGTGCCGACACGCCTCGCACATCCCAGCGACGTGAGTGGTCAGAAAGCGAGCCTGGGCGCTACAGCACACGAGGGCTGACCTCTGGAGTTGTCGGTGCGAGGTCACAGTGCCTGGAGCCCTGGGGCTGCCCCTGCTGCCCCCTGATGACACAGACCGGAGGTGACCGAGCCGAGTGCTGCTCTGACTCAGACGTGCACACACTTGGACGGGGCAGTGGGTGGGTCCAGATGAAACAAGTTACTAACTGTGAAGCTGTCTAAAAATCCCTAATAAACTTATTCAGGTATCACACAAGCACATTTTCAAAAACAACGCTCCTCGGGGAAGGGGAGACCTAACGGTGTGACCGCTCTGGCGCTGGCTGGGCAATGTCCACTGTCTCGTTCACCGTTCGCACAATGCTAAGCAGTCACGCTATTTCCACGTCCCAGAGCGGGAAACGAGGCCTGCAGGGGGGCAGTGGGACCCAAACCCAGCTGTCGGACTCCCAGGGCTGACACTGGTGACTGCTGGACGAGACTGCCTCTGGATGGACAGTCCTGGAGACAGGTCCTTCTCACCTGGAGGCACTGCTGAGTCTCTGTGCCCACGAGGCGGCAGCAGGACTCCTATGCTAACGCGCAGGACCCCAAAGAGCGCCTGAGAATGTCTCAGTGCAGGCCCGCCCTGGCGGGGCCGAGGCCGAGGCCGAGGACGCACCTGCAGCAGCTGGCTGATGAGCACGGGGGAGTGCCGGTGGGGCTGCCGCAGGACGCTCCTGGCTATCGCCTCGCAGTAGTGGAAGGCCTGTGTGGCCAGTCCCATGTCGGCCAGGCGGCAGGAGTAGATGAACTTGAACACCTGAAACAAGCAAGTGACCACCCTCAGCGGCCCCGCGGCTCCTCCGCACTTCCTGAGGCTGCCCCACAGCCTGCTACAAGCTGACAGGTATTCGGGGTGTTCTGTGGTCTCGTGTGCCCCGGCAGCCCCACAGCAGCACCAGCCCCCATTCCCTGAGAGTTCAGACCAAAGGAAACAACCTTCAGAGAGCCACCGGGCTATAACTCAGAGGCCGCAACTCAGCACACAATGGACGCCCCCCCAGCCAGACTGTCCCAAAGCCACTGTCTACTAGCTCAGGGTTATGCAAGTGTTCACACACACTCACACGTTCTCACATGCTTGTCCACACTCACACATGTGTACACATATACAATGGCCCACATGTATGCTCACATACCACTTGTTCCCTCATGTGCATATACTCACACACACTTGCACACATACTGACATGCACACACATGCACTCACTCTTGCATCGGATAACACTCCCCCTCATACTAAAAACAGCTGATAAAAACAAAATACTCAAGATCTTTAATGTTTAAAATATAAAGACCCTGAATACAACAAAATCCTTAATTCAACAGGGTTTATTCTCAATCGTCATAAATCAAATACCTCTCCAAGCCCTGGCTGGTTTGGCTCAGCGGTTAGAGTGTCGGCCCACAGACTCCCCAGAGTCCCGGGTTCAGTTCCCGCTAAGGGCATTTACCCTGGTTGCCGTTCATCCCCAGCCCCGGTTGGGGTCGTGTGGGTGGCAACCACTCAATGTCTCTCTCTCACATCGATGTTTTTCTCTCTTTCTCCCTCTCTCCATCCCGCTCTACCTGAAGATAAATGCAAAAAACAAAACAAAAAAACCAACGTCTCTCCAAGATTTCCAGAAACACAGGGCCTTTGCACAAGAATCCCAGATGCCTGCGCCAGCAGACCCGCCAGCCCGCGCTCACCTGGAAGTTGGGCATGGGGCTGGACTGCGCCCCCAGCGACTGGGCGTACTCATAGGCCTCCGTCCTCTGGATAGCTTCATTGGTCGCAAACTTCAAAAATGGCAAACTGTTGGGGAAACGAGCGTGTCGGCCTCGGAGCAGCCCCCAGGAGCGTGTCACACCACAGAGGGTGCGCAGCTGCCCTCCTGGCTCCATTTTTGGGTTCACTAATGGGGGGCGGGGGGGCGTGTCCTTCCAAAGGAAAACACAGTTATGCAAGTCCTTACCTGTGGTTCGACCCAATTAAGACAAGTTTCGTGGTTTTCTTTGTGTAAAACCCAAATCCCACCTCGGCCATGAGGTAGCAAAAGTGCGCAGCATCCAAGAGGCCTTTTGAAGCTGAGGAGTCAAAGTGGGCCAGGGCTCAGCCAGGGGCTCTCTGGGGATCAGACTACAGACAGGCGCTGGCCGGTGCCAGAGGAACGGAAGTCTGTGGCCCCTCCCACCTGACCCCAGCTGTCTCCCGTGTTCCCCGCACCAGGGCCTCCCTTTCGGCACCAGACCCACCTAGCGTGTCTCCCATTGTGGCCATTGTCCTGGACTCCACGTCCATGTTGTTGTTCAGGTTGGACAAAACCATAGCCAGGTGCGGCCTCCAGTCGCCCCACTTCTCGTCTCCGCAACACTAAAGCCGCAGGGAAGCAAGCAGAGCACACCCTTATCACGGGAAGGGGCACCCCTGTCGCTCGGCAATGGACAGCAAAATGCCAGTCTCATCCTGCGATGAAACCTTCCAGGAGCCAGTGCCCACGACAACAGGGCCGCGGGAGCAACGGGGTGAGCTCCCCACTGACCGTGGATGCTGCAGGCATCCGCCCGGACATCAGCTGGTAGACGGTCTGCAAAGGGTCGTTGATTGGAAGACTGTTGGCGAACCTGGGGAAACACAATGAGAGAAAAATCTAACTTGACTTAAAAACAAGACACAAGTCTGGTCTCATCTCAGCCCCTTCAGTGACCAGTCCGATGCTCCACCTGGGCAGTGCACACAGCTCCGAGCTCTGAAGCACCGCAGTGCAGGTGCATTTCCCAGCTTTCTGTGACGAGAGCCAGACACCTGTGTGCCTCAAAGAGCTGCCAAGACACTGCCGGACCAGCTGGTCACACCTAGAAGCTGTCAGCCCAGAGATGCTTTACCTGGTCATGACTCTGGCATGTGTCCGGCTGTCCATCTTGCTTGCGAGTAACAGGGCATGGCCCCACAAGCCATTTTTCATCGCAGACTCCAGAGCATCCTGCAAAGCAATGTCGTGGTGAGCCGAGTGGGCACAGGGCACACAGGACACGAGTCGGCGGCCACAGACCGCACGGTCCCGTCGCCAGGAAAGGAGAAAGAACTCAATGGCGGGGAGACACATGCCTCAGTGGCCCCCAGTACACCTGTGCACAGCTCCGAAATCAAAGACAAGCCCACACGTGACTCTCCCGCACCCACTGCCGGGCTGTGAGCCTTGCTGCGCACGCTGCTTCCGCAGACTCTGCAGCACGGAGGGCGAGCCGCCCTGGCCCGGTGGCTCAGCTGTCGAAGTGTCATCCTGATGCACCAAGGTTGCAGGTTTGATCTCCAGTCAGGGCACATACAAGAATCAACCAATGAGCCCAGCCGGTGTGGGTCAGTGGTTGAGCGTCAACCCTGCACCAAGAGGTCGCCCGGTTCAATTGCCGGTCAGGGCACATGCCCAGGTTGTGGGCCGAATCCCCAGTGTGGGGTGTGCAGGAAGTGGCCAGTTGATATTCTCTCTCATCAATTGATGTTTCTATCTCTCTCTCCCTCTCTTTCTCTAAAATCAATAAAGAAAAAAAATTTTTAAAAAAGAATCAACCAATGAGTGTGTAAATGGAACAACAATCAACGTTTCTCTCTCTCCTTTCCCCAAAATCAATAAATTGTTGTTAAACCTCATCTGAGGATATTTTTCCATTGATTTTTAGACAGAGTGGAAGGGAGAGAAGGAGGGAGGGGAGGTGAGAGAAACATCGATGTGAGAGACACATCAGTTGGTTGCCTCCCACACGACCCTGGCCGAGGACTGAACCTGCAACTCAGGTCCGTGCCCTTGACCAGAATCAAACCCAAGACTCCTCAGGCCTCGGCTGACGCTCTCACTGTGAGCCACACCGGCCAGGCCGATTCTTTATGAATGTTACCACGGAGACCACTGCTCTCGAGGAAGGACTGCCCCCACACCTGATCCCTGGCACTGAGCCACGCTGGGCAGACGCTGAGCCACGCCGTGGTCCGGGAGCCCAGGACTGACCTTCTTGCGGCCGTACAGCAGCAGCTCTCTGAACCGCTCCGTCTCTTTCTCCAGCGTGTCGGTGCTGGTGGCCTGACTGTCCGTGAGAAACGAGAGCTGGGCCTCCCCCGACTCCTCCTCCTCGGCTCGATCCAAGGCCTCGTTTGTAAAATCAATCAGATTGGCCTCGTTGGGTGACTTCCCAGGAAGCCACACTGTTTTGTGGTCTTGTAACAACAGTTCCGCGATGTCTGTTCCCACCACGGTCTGCAGGGCGGCAGGGACAGAGAGAAGAACAGGGGCTTCACTACGGACAGGACGTCCCACGAGCCCTGCTCCGGCGAAGACCCTCAACAGGTCTCTGCAGACGAGCACGCTAGGAGGCCGCAGCTCAAACGGTCACAGACTGCCCGACAGACTGACACGCGGGCCCACACCTCCCTTTGCCCTCACTGTCCTCTGCTTGTCCCACTTCTCGCGTCACTGCTGAGACAGCTCTGCGTGCGCGTGCGCGTGCTCGTCCCGGCAGAGACCCCGTCCCTCTCCTGGGGGGTCCCAGAGGCTCCAGGCCACAGAAAGAAGTGTTTTAAAGGTGAAAAGACACAGACCCCATTCTGTCTGCACATCAGAACGATCAAGTTCCAGAGAAGATTTGCAGACTCTTTGTCGATTAAGTTTCCGTTCTGCAAACATTGTGTGGCTTTGCTCTGTGCAAAATTAATAACATCCACTTTATGGGTGTCGTCTCTGAAACAAGAACAGCACTCGGTGAACAGCAAGCGCAGCGGCAAGGCCACACTCGGCCTCGGCAGCCCACCGGCCGCCCCAGGCGCCCGGCGACGTACTTGCCCAGTGGCCCCGGGAACGCGCGCATCTCCTCCTGCTCCGGCATGTGCTGCAGCAGCGTCTGCGGAGAACAGGCGAGGGGAGGGAGGGCAGTTGAGGGACAGGCCCTGCCACTGCCCACCTGTGTCGGCTGACCTGAGGACAGCCGGTCCCTACTCGGGAGGCAAAGCTGCTCCATCGTGGGGCACGGCCGTGTCTGGTCCGCAACGGTGACTTTAACACTTCATTTTAGACAGTGAGACCCATTCCCCCCAAACTCTGAACCAATACATGTGACAGGTCTGTGGGGCTGCAAAACAGTGCCTGCCCCACATGGGCCCCCTGGGGCAGCCCCCCACCCTGGCCATAGGAGCACAAAGCACCACCTCTCTACCTGTTATCGAAAACCACCAGTAAGCCCTGGCCCACTTGGCTCAGTGGTTAGATTGTTTGCTCATGGAAGAGTCATGGGTTCGATTCCTGGTTAAGGGCATGTACCTGGGTGGCAGGTTCTATCCCTGGCCCTAGTCTGGGTCATGTGGGAGACAGATAATTGATGTTTCTCTCTCCCGCCTTTCTCCATCTCTCCCTCCCTCTCTTCCACTCTATCTAAAAATCAACAGGAAAATATCCTCAGGTGAGGATTAAAAAAAGAAAAAGAAAACCACCAGTAAACCAACACCAACAGTACCCTCCCCTCAAAATCAGAAAGGCAAATAAAGATACAAGATGTATGGCCAAATAGAACAAATAAAACCCTATAACTACTTTTTTTTTTAATCCTCACCAGAGGATATTTTTCCATTTATTTTTTTTCAGACAGAGTGGGAGGGAGAGAGAGAAACATCAATGTGAGAGAGACACATTGGCTGCCTCCCCACAACCCTGACCAGGGCCAGGGACCGAACTGCAACCGAGGTACGTGCCCCTGACCAGAATCGAGCCTGCGACTGTTGGCTGACGCTCTGACCGGCCATGCGAACCTGACCGCTCTGCCGGGCCTTCTCAGAGACCAGGGAGAGCGCAGGGCGGCCGCGGGCCTGCAGCCACCCCGGGCTCACCTCCATGCTGTGCACTTCCACCAGGGCGGGCTGTCCTTCCGAAGGCAGATTGGGGATCACCCGGATGAGCTGCCCGCCAGGACCGAACCTGGCACAGACGTGAGGCACGGAGAACTTCTCGGGAGACGTGGGTCTCGACGGAGCTGCAGTGAAGGATGTGGACAGGAGACAGCAAGCTTGTCAGTCCCGAGTGCTTTGGAGCCAGACTCGTAGCTTGGATGTCAGGAGCACACGGCTGGCTTCCAGAACATTCCCAGAACGACTCACTTCCAGTTGAAAGTTAATAATTGCTAAACATCTCATTAAAAAAGCAGCACTTCAGCATGTTAGGACATCTGAATCGTCAGGAGACGAGAACCGGTCTCCTCACATCCGAGCACGGCCCGGAGCCAGGCACAGGAGGCCCTTCAGTGCCTCAGTTTCTGTTCTCACTTGGGAGCGAGTGGCCACGTGCAGTGCGGTGCCAGAGCGACACCTCGAGTCCAAAAGGAGGGTGCTCACCAGCTGCGTGGTTCGGTGGTGGAGCACAGTGCTGGGCACCGAAAGGTCACCAGTTCGATTCCGGGTCAGGCCACACACCTGGGTTTCGGGTTTGATCCCTGACCCTAGTCGAGGTGCATATGGAGGGGAGGGGGACAGGCAACCAACTGATCTCTCTCTCTCTCTTTTCCCCCTTCCTCTAAGCATGACCTCGGGTGAGGATTGAAAAAAATAAAAAAGAGGGTTTTCAGTTGCAACACTACTTCAAGAAGGAAAGTCCACTATTACGTTTCAGAACTTCACACTCTTCCACAATTTTTAAGACCCAGCGTTTAAACGAGTGTTTCAAGAGGGACTGAGAATGTGACCCGTGTGACAAGTCTATGACCGTTTTCTAGGGGAATCAGAAGTTTCCTCCAGAAGCTGCTTACCTGTGAGGTCGGCATGGGAATATGAGGCCCGCCCAAGACCCCGCGGAGAGCCTGCACTCCGCACATGAGGGCAGGTGACAGTCGGCAGGGCAGCTGTCAGCCCCGTGAGCCACACTGCAGATGAGGGACGCCATCAGCACATCGTGACAAGCCCCGTCGCTCAGAAGGATGGGCGTGCTGTGACACAGCTGTCCTGACTTCCAGGGACGGTCAGGCCAGGCCACCTGAACCCCCATCAGCTACAGCTCACTCCCTGTTTCTTGTCCCAGGCTTGTGAAGCTACCCCACAGGGTGACTCGGTGTCCCCTGCACCTGTGGGCACATAGGGCCTTGACCACACACACCTTGCTCCATGGTGGGCCAACCGGTGTCAGCAGGGTAGCCGTACTCTGGGAAGCCCTGGGCACTGCTGAAATTGCTCACGTAGGTGTCATAGGCATAGTCCCCGTGGAAGGAGCCCGGCGGAGGTGGGGCCTCATAAGGACCCCCAGTCACATTGCAGCTTCTGTAAACCTGACTCTTAGGACACACAAAGCCAGGAGGTAAAATCAGTCGCCGTGAGCGCAATTCACATTTGGAGCATGCGGTCAGAGCACAGGGCGGGGGAACTGAGTGGATGGAGGGCCTGCCCACCTGCCCGCCCAGCGCCAGCCCGGCGCCCACCTGCTGCGAGTGGGCACTGAAGCTGCTGTGGCGGCTGTGCACGCTGGGCGCACTGCGAAGGCTCTGCCCCGAGTGCTCACTGTGCACACTGCGCCGGTCCACGTCGTCCCCGTAAGGGTCCCTGTGGGGCTCAGGGTCGTCATCAAAACTCCCTGTGAAGCGAGGGTCGTACCTCCAGGGGTCGTCATACCTCTCGGGCCTAGAGGACCAGTGGGGCAGAGGCGAGAGGGCACTGGGGCCACCGGGCGCGATGCACTGCTGCTCAACACTCAAGCCCCCTCCCCCGGTCCTCACGCCCTGCCGCCCTCCCGCCACTCAGTCCACACTGGTCGGAGCCCACCCTCGAACTCAGGCCCCGTGAGAAGATTCAGAGACAATGCTGCAAGTTCATGGTCAGCTGTCACGCGTCTCACGGACACTGGGAAGACAAGGGGGCACCCCAGCCCCCAGGCATTTGTTCTGAGGCCCAAAGGAGAAAGGCAGGGAGGGTCAGGTCCATGCACCCCTTTCAGACAGGGACTGTGATGCCAGCTGTTCACCAGGAACCCACACCAGCCGCAGCTCCTGGGTCATTTCCAAAGTACAGCTTTGACTCCCATCCACCCCTCAGCAAGGTGCATCTTACCCACCTGTCAGCGTAAGCGTAGCTTTCTTTCCTGTACGGGTCGTACTCCATGTCATACCAATACCTGCGGTCATAGGGGCGGGGATCCCTGAACCCAGAACCATAGGCGTATCGATCCCAGCGACCCGGATCTGTAAGCAAGGGATTGACAGGAGAATACAACATGCATGAAAGACACTGCCCGCCTGCCCTGGACCAGCTGCGCCGCCCAGCACTGACGTATGCTCCCAGGCTGCCTGAGACCAAACTTTCCTCCCCAGAGTCAGCGCGACCCTGGGGTGTTATCTGATACCGCAGGTCCTGGCTGAGTCCTGCCGCATGTATAATCCTTAATGGCCGTTGGTTTTTTTCTCAGTACACGTGATTAAAACAAACAACAAACTGGCTATGTGACATCTTGATTAAATTCTTGCCCACAGTTTCTACTTTTTAATGGTCAATCCCATAACTATGAATTTTACTCATGTCTTTTCTAATGTGGCCTAGAAAGGTTTAAGAAATATTCTCAAAACTAAAGGACAGCTTTATTTATTTTTTTATCCTCAACCAAGGAAATTTTTGCATTTATCTTCAGATAGAGCTGGAGGGAGAGGGGGAGGAAGAGAGAGAGAGAAACATCAATGTGAGAGAGAAACGTTGATGTGAGAGAGACACATCGACCAGTTGCCACCCACATGACCCCAACTGGGGCTGGGGACAAACTGCAACCGAGGTACATGCCCTTAGCAGAAACCAAACCCGGGACTCTGGTTTGCGGGCCGACGCTCTAACCGCTGAGCAAAACCAGCCAGGGCTAAAGGACAGCTTTTAAAGAGTCCGGTAACATTAAAACAAACCAGATGCACCTTTCTGGCAAGTGTGTGCAGAATTCGTGCTTGAAGTGATGCAGACACGAAGGGGAAGCAGAGGCCTGTGAGCAGGTGCGCTGCAGGCTCGAGGCCCTCCTCTGCACAAGCACAGGACACAGCTGGGCAGAGGGCGGAGCAGGGTTCAGGGACGTGTGACCAAAAGGCACACCCTGCCTGACAGCAAGGGGACAGGTCTGCACCTCCAACACTGGAGCCACGGCCACACGTGGCCACAGAGCACGGCAGACATGGCTATTGCCACTGAGAAGCTGCTTTTTCATTTTATTTCCTTTGATCAATGTGAACAGTCACCCGTGGACAAGGCAGCTCCAGAGCTACTGATAACTGTGTTCTGATAGAAAAATCAAAGAAAACTGCTAATATGATATAGACATATTCATGCTGAGATTAAGATGCAACTTCTGAATGAAAAACAGCATTCTAATTCCTTCCAGATACAGATTACTTGGGCTCTTGAAGACAGGAACTAGAGAAGGGACTCTGCCTAAGGCCCGCAGAGCGCGCTCGCCATCTGCCCCGGCTGCCGGCGGCTCCACCCACCTGCGTACTCGTACTGGCCGCAGTAGTAGTTGGCATAATCGCTCTGGCTGCTCCATCCACGCCTGGAACCGTAGTAATCTTCAGGATGCCCTTGCCTGAAATCACAGTGTCAACAACAATCACGTACTTTTGAGAAGAGCAGCAGGATCTCAGTAGAGATTGTACTGGTCGTGGAAAACTCTAAACAGAAGACCCAAAACCACACAAAGACGAGATTGAGGGATTCCCTATCACCTAGTGGGTTAGAGTCTCTCTTAAGACAACTATGTGAGCGCCTGGCCAGTGTGGCTCAGTGGTTGAGCATAGACCCAGCACCAAGAGGTCGCCAGTTCGATGCCTGGTCAGGGCACATGCCCAGGTTGTGGGCCAAATCCCCAGTGGGGGGCATGGAGGCGGCCAATCGATGTTCTCTCTCATCGATGTTTCTGTCTCTGTCCCTCTCCCTTCCTCTCTCTAAAGATCACTATGCGAGTGTGTCAGCCTAGAACCCAGTGCTCTCGGAGCCGGCGCCGTGCAGCCAGGGCCCAGTGCTCTCGGAGCCGGCGCCGTACAGCCAGGGCCCAGTGCTCTCAGAGCCGGCGCCGTGCAGCCTAGAACCCAGTGCTCTCGGAGCCGGCGCCGTGCAGCCAGGGCCCAGTGCTCTCGGAGCCGGCGCCGTACAGCCAGGGCCCAGTGCTCTCAGAGCCGGCGCCGTACAGCCAGGGCCCAGTGCTCTCAGAGCCGGCGCCGTGCAGCCTAGAACCCAGTGCTCTCAGAGCCGGCGCCGTACAGCCAGAACCCAGTGCTCTCAGAGCCGGCGCCGTGCAGCCTAGAACCCAGTGCTCTCAGAGCCGGCGCCGTACAGCCAGAACCCAGTGCTCTCAGAGCCGGCGCCGTACAGCCAGAACCCAGTGCTCTCAGAGCCGGCGCCGTACAGCCAGAACCCAGTGCTCTCAGAGCCGGCGCCGTGCAGCCAGAACCCAGTGCTCTCAGAGCCGGCGCCGTGCAGCCAGAACCCAGTGCTCTCAGAGCCGGCGCCGTGCAGCCAGGGCCCAGTGCTCTCGGAGCCGGCGCGTGCAGCCAGAACCCAGTGCTCTCGGAGCCGGCGCCGTGCAGCCAGAAACCCAGTGCTCTCAGAGCCGGCGCCGTGCAGCCAGGGCCCAGTGCTCTCAGAGCCGGCGCCGTGCAGCCAGGGCCCAGTGCTCTCGGAGCCGGCGCCGTGCAGCCAGAACCCAGTGCTCTCGGAGCCGGCGCCGTGCAGCCAGGGCCCAGTGCTCTCAGAGCCGGCGCCGTGCAGCCAGGGCCCAGTGCTCTCGGAGCCGGCGCCGTGCAGCCAGAACCCAGTGCTCTCAGAGCCGGCGCCGTGCAGCCAGGGCCCAGTGCTCTCGGAGCCGGCGCCGTGCAGCCAGAACCCAGTGCTCTCGGAGCCGGCGCCGTGCAGCCAGGGCCCAGTGCTCTCGGAGCCGGCGCCGTGCAGCCAGGGCCGAAACATGCTCGAAGGCGTGGACCTCAGACCAGCAGAAGCCGAAGGCCCCAGGTATGAAACTGAGCCACATGCCGACTTTCAGACCCTCACAGACCAGACTGCACCGAGCGTCCTGAGCAGGTCAAGGTGCGCCCGGCCCTGGTGGCCCTCGGAGCTGACCGGCAGGGGCCTCGCCTTGCACCGGGCAGGCTGGCTTCACTGCAAGCCTGCCTGTGCCCGCACTGCAGACAAGTGGAACTCAGCAGGAAGGTCAACTGTCAGAACAGGCAATAAGATTCTTGAAAGAATTAATGACATTTTTGTTTTGTTTTTTTAACATCAAGTTTTAGATAATATTATATTTTGAATGAACTTCTCTCGTCTCACTCAGCTGAGCCAGGGCTTGGCAGGCACAGCTCCGAGGAGGGAGTGCGGGGCCTCAGCACCCGCTCTCGCCACCCCGTCGTGAGAGCAACTGTCTACATGGGGGCTCCCGGAAAATGACCCTAGGCAGCACAAAACCAGGACACACACCTGGCCCCCAAACCCTGCATCCATCAGAAAGAACAATGGCAGAAACGAAAGGGCCATGCTCACCTCGAGCAGCTCCCACAAGGGTGTGATCACAGCAGCATGAGAACGACGAGCTGATGCTAAACACTGCATGGAAACCCACGTACACGCATGTACCCGCACTAAAGCAGGGCAGGAAGGAGAGGCTGCTCACCAGCACTGCCACAGTGCCGTAAAAACGGCAGGGAAGGTGACAGACCTTCCATGTAACCGCCCAGCCTCTGGTCAGGCATCTCTGCACACCGGGCCGGCTCGGGCCTCTGCACTGAGTCGCCACATCCCTCTGCAGTGGGCAAGCAAAAAAACCCCAGAACAGCCAGATGTGCCCTGGCTCCACCCACTTCTGTGATCCCTTGGCTCCCAAGCATTCTAGAAAACATCAGCCCATTGCTCTCACTGAATCGAAACACTTCCCAGGTGACGGGGGGCGCCCAGGTGCTAAGACCCGGAACCTTCTCACATAAAGCACCAGTACACTGGGCTACACTCAGGTCAGTGTGTCCCTCTGTGGCACTGGCAGAGGTCAGCTGACAGCAAAGGCTCCCAGACAAGCTCCCAGACACCGGAAGAGCCAGCACAAGGAGCCCGAGGTTCTGAAAGACAGCTGAGTACACCAAGTCCACATCAGCGACCAGACCGTTTCTGTTGAGTTTAAGGGACCACATGCCCCTGGAGCAGAGCCTACACCTGTGAGACATCACTTCGCCCGGTGAAGGCTTTGGGAGCGGGCAGAGTGGGACACACGGACAGCTGCCCTCCCCTCATCCCGACTCCACCAGCATCTGGGCAGGAAGCCTCTGACGGGTGCCAGGGCTCCTTCAACGCCCCTCGTTTGTAACCACAGAACCCAGCCAGGGTCAGTGCGACAGAAGCAGGACAGTGAGGTCTGGGGTCTCTGGCATAGGAGGCAGCGTTGGGGAAAAACATGGGCTTTTAGGTCAAGGGGCCAGCTGTGTTCTGGCCCAAGCCTGCCTGGCCTAAGCGCCAGGAACTCTCTGTGACCCGTGGTGGGGACA
The DNA here is from genome assembly GCF_014108415.1 of Molossus molossus. Taxonomy (NCBI): domain Eukaryota; kingdom Metazoa; phylum Chordata; class Mammalia; order Chiroptera; family Molossidae; genus Molossus; species Molossus molossus. The sequence continues at coordinate 1,559,983 of NW_023425349.1, forward strand.
ATCCACAGGGTAGGAGCTGCTGCCATCCAAGACCCTGAGTGTTCCGTCAGCGAGCCCCAGAGTGTGTGTGCGCCCAGCCATGAGCCATGGCCTGGGCCGGAGAGACCGCCCTGGGGGCCCGCACCAGGTCTGCCACGTGGCCACAGCTGCATGGCAGTGCGCTGACCTTAACTGAACCGCATCTTGAACCTGTCCATATGACAAAACAGTGACACAACGGGGTCGTGTGATTCTTTACAGTCTTCAAACCACAACATCACTGACACAGCCAGCAACACAAACGTCCATTACCTGGCAGATGGCCGATCTGAGCAGTGACTCGCCCGGGAGCTGGGCCGCTCGGGCTCGGGGTAGCGGTAGTTCTCAGCGTAGGTGGATGCTGCACTATTGTAGGGCCTGTATCTGGGCTCGTACAGGCCATAGATGTCCTGTGGGAAGACAGGTTTGAGTGACATCAGCTACCAGTGAGGAGCCAGCCCACCCAGTAAGCAGCAGCAGCTCTAAGAGGTACAGACGCCGTTCTCCCAGGGGTGCTGGACACAGGTCTTCTCTGTGCAAAACATAAAGTACAGGATGACAGCCCCGGCAGACAGCTGACTGCCCTAAAACCGACTGGCCAGGCCCTACTCAGGAGACACCAGGATGTCAGTAGGGACCCCCAAGAAGCTGTGGCAACTCTCAAGGGCTCCATTAGGCTTCTGCTTCCTGAGGAGCCATATAGAGAGGTACCATCTCAGGTAAGCATCCATTTGAACGGGTCCTGAAACTACGGGCAGCCTCCAAGAGAGGACATTCTATCCTTAGAGGCTTCCAGCCCTAGTACAAATCACTGACTGACCCCAGCTCTGCCCTAAGGACCTGAAGCAGGGGCAGGCGACCAGGCACTAGCAGTGCCAGTCGTAGGCATCTGAGAGCCTGACTGCCGCCAGCGGGCAGAGGGCAGGAATCATGCCACGTGCATTTCCTGACTGGTGCCGGAAGCCAGGGTAACGTGAAGCAGGCAGAGGGCTCGGCCCCGGCGAAGCTGACCTCCGGCGCTGAAGCAGTGCTGCGCACAGGCCCCAAAGACGTGGAGCTTCCCTGCCTCCCTGCTACAGGGGTAAAGTCGACGCGGCTCCTGTGGGAACCTAGACTCACAGGTCTCGGTGGTCAGAGGTTAACTGCTCACACACACAAAGATGCTGAGGGCCCATGACAGGGCACAGGCCTCCCATCACCTGACCTGACCCAACCTCTTCCGAGCACAAGGCCCCAGATCAGTCCCCTGCCCTGCCGTGAGCCAGTGGTTTCGACCTCCCTGGTCCACTATCCCGCTGTCTCGGCTGACCTGGAATGACACTGGGCCCGGACTAGGGGGGTGACGAAAAGTAGGTAATAATGAAATGTGTCTACTTGGACCCCACTTTTACAGACAAAATTGGTCCAGCAGCTCCAGCCAGGCAGCTGTTTTTCAGGATGAAACGGAACCTAATCTGGACAGCACCTGGAGCCTGCAGTGCTGGAGAGGAGAAACCTCTGTGCGGCAGCGGGGTCCCTCAGCTGGCAGACTCCTAGACACCGGGGAGAAGCTGGTGGAGTCTCACCTCTTGCTGTTTCACTTGGTTTACATGCTAAATCTAACTTTTTTCCCTAAATACTTTTATTCTGAAGGAGGGGTTTAAAAGACTAGTTTTCCTGCTGCTTCTCAGGTAGGTTTCTGATGTCACAACCACACGCAGCTTTAAGCAGCTCTCCGGCTCCCTAAAGTCTGCAACTAAGAACTTGGGCTCTGCAGACCACTGACTGGCGCGACAGGAAGCAAAGGCCTTTCTGTCCCACAAGTTGGAGCTGTGCGTTATACAGGGACCAAGCAGGCATCTCCACGGTTCAACAAGCTAACAGCTAGTGGGACTTCCGTGAGGCGGGCCGTGCTTGGCAGAGCAGAGCCCTTATCCCACAAGCAGTGACCAGACCAGCGTCCTGCAAGGGTTCTGAACCAACAGAATTCTGCCGAGGAGCATGTGGAAAAGACCGCTGGTCACAGGGTCCACCGTCCAAGCTCAGCCCTACCTGGTAGCAGAGTGGAGCTGTGCCAGGGTCTGGAGGGTACGGTGAGGGGTACTGGGCTTGGCAGCCATCATACGGGGCTCTGTAATAGTAAGAGGACGCGGAGTCCAGGGGCTGCGGCTGCATCCAATGCTGGCCCGGTGGCACAGCTGCCTGGCTGGAGCTGCTGGACACGACCGACGCGCTGGAGGACTGAGGTGGCCGAGGCAGCAGCTGCTGACCCGAGTCAGCTGGAGCTGGACTTGCAGGTGGCTGGGCTGGGTTCTGGGGCTGTCCTTGTGCTAGTGGACTTTCTGGGTTTGAGGGTTCTGAAGGTGCTGCTTTGGGCCCTTGTAGGGGAGGAGCTAGCTCCTGCTGGGCCCTGTCTGGGCTGCACTGGTCCTGAGCGCCTTCTGTCCTCTGTTGGTAGAGATGGTCTGGGTTATGCACCCCAGGCCCAGGCTGTCTGGGATGGTTGGGGATGGTTTGCTGATAAGAGGCTGGGCCATCAGAATGGGACAGGCTATACATTCTCATGGGATGTTCCAAAGTCCTATTTAGTGTGAAGTCCAGTGCTCCTGAAGTCTCTTCCCAATTACTGGGGTGATTTGCCTTATTACTGTGGGCTTCCGGGGCAGTGTTTGTGGGCGACACCAACGTGATGCCTGTGTTCCCAGCAGGGCTGTTACCCAGCTCTGGGAGAGCGTTCTCTGAACTGTGAATCTTCTGACCTTCTGGAAGCAAGTTCTTTGGAGCTGGATGAGAGGGTGGTTGAACCAGCAAATTAGCAGGTTGGGTGGGAAGAATTTCAGAAACGTGTGGAAAATTACCCTGGCCAAGGTTGTTAGGCAGAGGTGAGCAGATGAGAGAGCTGGCTGGAACCCCAGACAGAGGTGTGGCTTCTCCAGAATCGCTCCCCATGGCCCGGCTGCTCATGGTAGACCTGTCCCCAACCCGAGCCTCTCTCCAGGACTGAGTCTTCTCATTAGGACTCGACGAGGACACAGAAAAATGAATGGGCTGAGCCAGATTAGAGCTCAGATCAGGCTGAGCAATCAAGACCGGTTGATTTTGCAAAGATTCAGTGGGTGGTGAGGACAACAGACTGGCATAACCAGAACCTGCCTGAGACAGGAGAGCCTCCTCATCTCCCATCTTGGGAGGGTTCTCGAGGTTCTCAGAAGCACCAATGCCATCCCCACTCTGCAGGGGGGGGAGGCAGCCTGGCTGCTGGGACAGCTGACCAGACACCCCCTCATCTGGAGGCTGAACCACTTCAGACGGCTGAGGTTTTCCAGGCACGTGAAGCACGGGAGCAGCAGGGGCTAAAAGGACGTTGCCCCCAAAGTCTGGCAGTTCGTTCTGTGCCCACAGAGTCGTTGCTGGGCTCTCACACTTCACGGCTCCCTGGGCCCTGGTCGAGGGCCTCTTCTCAGGTGTGGGAAGCACAGTCTCCAAGGGTGGCCCCCCAGGCTGCGGAAGCCTGTGACCGGCTTCTGCAGGTGCGAGAAGAGGCAGAGGACAGACCTGGGGTGGGAGGAGGGTCTCCATGTTGTCTGGTGGCTGCTCCAGGTTGCCAGGGCAGGTGTCAGGCGGTGCAGCGGCTGGTCTGCGCTTCTGGTGAGCATGGGTCTCCCTTACCTCACCCACCACATTGGCACGATCTGCCTCGATTGGTTTTACTCCGACTAAGTGGGATTTCACTGGTTCAAAAGAACTATTTGCACTTGTCTGAAATATCCCTGTAGGTTTGGGGGGGCTTGGGGTCAAAGGCTGGGACAGGCTGCTGTGGTAATTCTGGCTCACGGTGGTCTCATCTGTCTCACCTCCCACAGGAGAAGAATCTATTTGCTTAAAAAAGCTCCCTGAAGCCTCATCCTCAGGTTTTCCCACTTCCTGCTGGATGAAAGTGCCCAGGTCCTGGGGCCTGGCTGCACTGGGGACGCTCCGGTGGCTCTTGCTGCTGTAACTAGAGGACACGCTATCAGACCGCACGGGGTGCAGTGGCATGTCCAGGGCCTCGAGATTCGAGCCCCCACCTCCAGTGTGGCCTGCGACAGCGAGCCTGGGGACCCCGGGCCCAGGAAGAGGCCCGCATCTGAGCTGATCGCCTGGGGAGGAAGCATCCAAACGTGGGGGCTCACTTGGCGGAACCTCTTGGTTCTGAGTGAAGTCTACGTTCTCCACGTTCTCACAGCGCGAGCCACCAGTGTCGCGAGTCCCTGCACCGGCCGCGCCACCCCACAAAGCAGCAGCTGTGTTCTGAGCGGTTGGTTTATCGCGCTGGGTGCCTGCAGACTGAGGAAAGTAAGGTTGCGTGTCTCCACCCGGCTGCGCGGTCTCGCTGCGGGAGGCTCTGAGAAAGGCCTGGTAAACGCCGCCTGCTCCCCCAAGTGCAGGAGGAGGGCCCAGGCCACGGCTGGGGGAGAAACCGTCCAAGTCAGCCGGACCAGCAGAGCCCGCGTTTTCAGAGGAGAGGGTCTCCTCATTTTCCGTCTCTCCTCCGCGGAAAAACATGGAGAGCGCGCCCGAGTCGGCTTCTGGCAGGGCCTGGCTGCTCCCGGCCCCCAGTGGGCAGTGTGAACGGCTTTCGGGGCTATGTACCCGAGCGAAGGGACTCACAAGGGCAGGGGTTGGCAGCTGCTCTTTATTCGCTCCTGGGTTCGGCCTGAACTCCTGGCCAGCCCGGGTATTCCCAACTCTGAAAGTCTGCCTGAATGCGTTTTCAAGATCAAAGTTACTTGCTGAGTAGTTTCCACTTTGCAGGAAGGCTGCCTCATCTCTTCCACCACCGGCCAAGGGTCCTGTGCCGGAAGGGCTGTGCCACTCGTGGTCAGACCCCTGAGGCAGGCTGGACAGCGCAGGGACGTGGGAGACGCTGGAGGCCGGCGGTGCCGCATGCGGAACAGGTCCTTCTGGGCAGGGCCAATAGTGCTGAGCCGGGGGCTGGGGGCCTCCCTGCACCGGCCCCCACTGCCCTGGCATCTGCTGACGAGGCTGAGAGAAGAAAGGGGACGCTGCTGGAGCCGCGGCACTGCCGTGAGTGTTCTGCCCACTCGGGGGTCTGTCAGGCCCAGGCAGGTCCCCGTGCAGAGGGCCCCTGTGAGGACTGCCAGAACCCGCTCCTGGAATGTACGGAGCCTGAACTTCGTGCTCCGAGCTGGAAGCGACCTGGGCACTCCTGTTCACCTCAGGCCCCGGCGGTGCTGGAGGGGTCAACACACTGGAAGGTGGACTTGCCACTGGCCTGGGCTGTGACGGAGGTCTCGGCAGAGGCTCGCAGGGCCCTTGGGAGCTATACGCAGCATTTGTGTGAGGCGCAGGCAGACCAGGGTGCTGAAGAAATGCTGGTGGGGCCGAGGCGGGCAAAACGGGTGGGCTGCTTCTGGACGAGGTGTTTTCAAGTGCCTGTCTACTGAAAGCAAACGGATCCGTTACCGGCTGCAGTGGGCAAGTCACTGAAGCCAATGGTCCACTAGTGACCGCCTGTCTCCTGTATGAGCTGCTGGACCAGAACATGCTCGGAGGGCTCCCAGCTGGAGGCGGCCCCACCAGGCTGGGTGGGACAGCCTGTGGCGGTGGCTGCATGGCTGAGCTCTTGCACAATTAGATGCCGCTTACAGAGAGAAGCAGGATCTAGGTTATTCTTAATTTGAACTGAAAAAGAAAAAGAAAAGAAAAAATTGGCATACAATTCATATACTAGAAGACCTGGTTACAATCAGAAAAACTAAGAAAAAAGAACATGACAGATAGTGATTTCATGTCATGAAAGTCCCGAGGATGCACCTCTCCGACCCCTACTCCTACCCAGAATTGCCACTGTCTGGGGTGCCAGCACTGGACGGGAACACACGTGCTGGTTGTGCCCCAACCTGCTGAGTGACTTCAGACAAGTCACTGCCCTCTCCTGGGACTGTTATGCAACCCAGCTAAGGACCCACTGGAATGGCCGCTGCCTCCGTCATGTCCTCACCAAGCTGGTCGGGATAAGCAGAACATGCCAGTCTGATTTACTACCAGGGATGTGGTCACTTTTCCTGCTAAGACTGTGCATCACAGTTTCCATACAGGGGACTTTAAATTTCAGAAGGAAAACCAAAGTCTAACATTGGCTCTTCCTTTTTCTTTCACGAAAGAGCGCTATAAAGCACACAGGAATATAAGCTGCAAAATAAACACGAGCCCTGGCCGGTGTGGCTCAGCAGTTAGAGTGTCAACCCATGGACCGAAGGGTCTTGGGTTCAACTCCCAGTCAAGGGCATGTACCTGGGTTGCAGGCTTGATCCCGGCCCCAGTGACTGTGCAGGAGTAAAACTAATCGATGTGTCTCTCACACTGATGTTTCTCTCCCACTCCCTTCCTCACACTATCTAAAAAAAAAAAAAAAAAAATCAATGGAAAAATATCCTTGGGTGAGGATAAGCAAAAACAAACAAAATAAACAGGAGACATGTATTCACCAGAAAGCCTTTACCCTACCATGTAAAACGTCCCATTTTTTGCACTGGACTGGCTGCACCCCAACAGGAAAACCAGTGCTGGGCTGTGACCGCCCGGCAAACCCAAGGCCACATAGAGCAGCTGTAAAGTGACCAAGTGACTGGATTCAAACCTTTTGAGTAACAGCTGAGTGCCAACAAACCACTCCAAGAAAACAAAAGGGAAAAATCCTCTTTACAGTGTTTTCTGGTGTTTGCTTTTTGTTTAATCCTCATCTGAGGATATTTTCCCATTTGTCTTCAGATAGATTGGGAGGGAAGGAGAGAGAGAGAAACATGGATGTGAGAGAGATACATCAATCGGCTGCCTTCTGCACGCCCCCGACTGGTGACTGAGCCCACAACCGGGCATGTGCCCTGACCGAGAATCGAACCCGGACCTCTCAGTCCATGGGACGATGCTCACTCCACTGAGCCACAGTGGCTGGGCTGTTGTTTTTTAATAAAATACATTATCACCTTGAACAGCGAACTTGTACTTTCAAGACAAAAATCCAGGTTCTGTCCTTAGAAGCCCTTTTCTGTTCATCAGGCCTTCCACCCTCACCGACGGATGAAAGTTCAGCAATCACAGAGACAAGTGGATCCGGGGCGGGGAGAAATGGCGAAGGACTAGAGTTTCAGCCACGTTTTTGCAGACATGCAATGTTTCTGTTCTTGGAAATCTGTCTACTACTCAGAAAAAAGAAAACACTTATGAGTGTATTTTAAGTAAAACAATTTACAAATAAAAGTTTCTATCCTCACTTGAAAACGAGTCCTATGACTCCATTAATTCACTATCATCACTGCCCACACATGCTGTCCTAGACCAAGAGAAAGCCCTTTCCAACTGACAAGCACTTTCAATCAGCACAATTCACTCAGATTTAATGGACTATATATGAGGAACAGCATTGGGACTTTGTTAAATTCTAAGCTGTCATTTTATTTTTTATCCTCACCCGAGGACATTTTTCCAATTTTGTTCAGGTAGAGTGGGAGGAGGAGAAAGAGAAACATCAATGTGAAAGGGACACATCGAGTGGCTGCCTCCCGCACGACCCCAACTGGGGCTGGGGACAAACTGTAACCAAGGTACTTGCCTTTAGCGGAAACTGAACCCGGGTCTCTCTGGACCACAGGCTGATGCTCTAACCACCAAGCCAAACTGGCCAGGGCATAAGCTGTCATTTTAAAACAAATGACGTTCACAGCTCAGCTTTGTAGAGACGGAGGGTAGAGCAGTCAGAGCCTCTGGCTCCCATCTGTGGAAGAGACACCTAGGACGTCTCCCAGTACACAGCTTCCTCCTTGTAAGGCTCCAGCAGAAGCCCCTCAACCACTCTAAGTAGTTTTTAAAAAAAGAAGCGCACAGGCCTAGAGGATCTGTTGGTCAGCGGTCCCTGTGAGCGCAAGGCCCGCATCCGCCTGAGTGGCTCAGGCACACTTCTTTCCGCAAATCAGTTTCTTCATAAAGTGAGAGAATTAATACGATGATTTCTCAGGTCCCTTCTGGTTTAATTTTAGGAAATTCTACGTGCAATAGATTCTAGGATGCCCTAACTCCTACCTCTGTTTAATAGAGAAGTCTTATCACAATCTAAATTTCGCAGGTTTATACTTAAATATTTTCCTTGCAGAAACTCTTAAAATCATTTTCTCAACTCCTGGACTAAGAACTGTGTTAGCAGCAAACAGTACCATGTCCCTACAGAGTAGCACTGCCTACTCCCCCTCAAGCACAATTGAGAACTTTCTAGCAATATATCAATTTCATTGGGAAAAATCTTTTAAAAATCTTATTCTTTTAACCTTTTTTTCTCTATTCACCAGCATAAAAACAATGCACTGCATACCATTTATCTCATGACTATCAGGAATTTTATTGTCCAGTAAATCATTCTGTAGCCTCAAGTCACCTAACTTTAAAAGACTGTTTCAGAGACACCAGCTGATCTTAAAAATACATTATTTATAAACCTAGGCCTTCCAGTAAACTGAAATTCTTAAGCACAACCTGTTTTCAATATAAATCCCTGGCCACTGAACTGAGCTAAAGCACACTCCTGCCCTCCCGGTCTCTGCCTCCAGCGGTGTGTGTGGCCCAACAGGAGTGCCAAGCAGCACCTGAGTCAACTCCTCTGCCTACAGTCTCCCCCACTGTGACCCCCCTGCCAGACTATGGGACACTTGACCCAAAGACACCATAAACTCCAACTTCCCTAAGAACAGAATCAAACACATTCAGACGTTAAAGAAGCAGCAGCGAGGGTGTAAACACTGCTAATAATGACAGAGATCCACAAGGGCGCCCGGGAAAGATGTTGATGGAAGCAGGAATCATGTTCAAGTCCACACACTGCCCTCAAAACTCTCAGTACAGTTCTGAGACCGATCGATCGCAGTAAAAGGTGAATGAGTCACACGGCACAAGAAATAAGCGATTCTGCCTCTTTATCTTTGTAAGATAACAGCACTCACAGCCCTATGCAAAGGGCAGGGGGTAAAAAAAACAAACCGCAGGGAGGGTGGTTGTGCTGAAACTTACAAAAGTGTCGCTCCGGGGACCACAGTGAAAACAAAACCTCTACAAGCAACCTCCGCCCCATCTCCAAGCCGTTTCAAAGTGAAGCGGCAAAAAAAAAATAAAAGGGTTTTAAACGCCGGCGGTGCGCTCGGGCTGCGCACTGTCATCCTCGCATTACGCAAAGGGCAGAGCCGGTTTGCACACAACCTCTGACCCCTAGCACCGAATACAAGCGCCCGGCCCCGACCGCCCCGACAGCAGCAGTGCTGCCCCGCGGTTCCCACGGAAACCCACCGAACACCCGCGTGGCTCGGGAGGGATCGCAGCCGCGGGAGACAGAACCACTTCCGCGCCCCGGCAGCAAAGGGCACGCTACGAGACCTACGTGCCTGTGCTCTTGAACCTGGGGCAGGTCCGGCCTATCCTCCAACAGCCCCCACGCCGCGGCCGCCACAGCTGAGCCGACGGGCACTTGCCAAGGACCGGCCGTCCCGTGGGCTCCGCGTCAGTCTGACTGGCGGGCCACGGAGCGCGCAGGTCCCCCGGCCCCGCAGGCGCCCACCCGCCCCGGCGCCCCGCCGCCCCGCCAGCACCCGGAGACGCACCGCCCGCTCGGGGCTGGGCCCGACCCGCCCGCCCGCCCGCCTCCCTCCACCCCGACCCCTGCCCTCACCGGCGCGCCTCAGGGAGGCCGAGGCCCGCGCCGGCTCCCGCCCGGCCCCTCCGCAGTCCTGGGTGCCAGCCGCTCAGGAGCCGCGGGCGGAAGCCGGCCCGGCAGCTAAGACGAGCGGAGACATGGCAGCCGCTGCAGCCATCTTGGCACATCCGGCTCCGGTCGCCGCGGCCCCAGCGCCGCCGACGTGTCCGTCCGCGACGTCAGCGCGCGCCACGCCTGCCCGCCACGCCAGCCGGCCCCACCCCTCGCAGCTGTTCTCGTGACGCACTGCCCCGCCCTCGCCCCGCCCCGCATGCTAGCCCCACCCCTAAGAGCTGCTCACCATGGCCCATCCTTGGCCTCACCCCCGGCTGCGTCCAATCCTTCACTGCCGCATCCCTTGGCCCCGCCCCCGCCGGCGTCCAATCCTTCAACGCCCCATCCCTTAGTCCCGCCCCTTGGTCCCGCCCCCCGCCTCGTCCAGTCCTTCAACGCCCATCCCTCGGCCCCGCCCCTAGCCCACCTGTCCGGCAGGGCGCGCGGGGGGCGCCCTGGGACGTCGCCCCGGTTACGCTGGCTTTCTCGCAGCCGTTTCTCGTTTTAGGATGCGAGAAGAGTAGGGGTTCCTCAATCAGACGCAAGGGAAGAAGCAGTCTTGAACGACCGATGCCAGCAGGTGCACCCGCCGGGAACTGCTACTGCTGAATCCAGAACCCAAGCGGCGCTCTGGCGCAGGCGCGTTCCTCTCATTCGGTCGTTGGACTCGAAGGCTGGTAGACGGACGGGAGGCGAGAGCGCATGCGCGGACCGCCACGGCTGAGTGCGCGTGCGCACCTCGCGGCGGCCGGCCAGTTGCCTGGTTACGGCTGTTCGCGTCTCCCGTTTCTAGTTTTGTCCGGGAAGTTGGTGTCGTCCACACCTACCTCCCGGGAAGCAGTGCCGGTCTGCTCCACGGAGCCGTGGAAGGGGCATGAGCTGCCGGCCCCCAGTCCACAGGCTGCCGTCGGAGCCCCACTGCCCGCCTGTGCGCGCCTCGGGGGTCGTCCTGTGGGCCCCATCCTCCCCTAACCCCTCTGCGCCTGTCCCATGCACACACTCCGTCTTGGCCGTTCCCTCCGCGAGGCGTCGGGCGCGCAGTTCCCAGCTCCTCTCTTGTCTGCCCTTGTACCCCTTGACGGCCCAGCCGGGTCCCCTAAACCGCGGAGCCCCGTGGACGGAGGCTCCAACCGTTGTTGAATGGATATTTGTGTTGAATGAGCGCGACCCCGAGATACCGAGCAACAGGTTAGGCTGCTGGGCCTCTCAGTCTCCTCCGCCCCGTGGCTGCTGCCTCCTCCTACCCACCAGTAGGCAACATCCGAGCCTTCCCTTGGAGGATCTTAGGGAAGAAGGGGTGCTGCCATTTGTATCTTCCTTTTCCCACCGAGAAAAGGGAGGCCGGGCCCACTCACCTGCACACCTGCCTGGCAGGAATGGGGAAGAGCAGCAGCCCGCCCCACTTGACCAACTTCTCCCAAAAGGCAGGAAGGGTGGGTGGCAAGTGTACCTGCGTGACATCGCCTGGTGGCCGAGCTCTTCAGTAGCGGCTGCTGCTACTGCCACGGTGGCTGAGGCACACGACCTGGGGTGGGAAGGCACCCCGGTCACCAGTGGGACCTAGAGGCCAGGGAGGAAGGAAGGAGTGTGGTCTGGCTGTTTGTTTGCTATGATGCTGGCGAGAAAGCAGCCACGCTGTCAGAGCCCCAGGCGGGTGCGGGGAGCATTTCAGCCTGTGTGACGTGGCCGCTCCACTAAGCTAACATTTGCCTTTCAGAAATCGAGTTCCCAGCCTATTTCAACAGAGTTGGGGAACTCAGCCCTGGGTCCCATGTCCTTGATCAGTTCTTCCTGGTGGTCGTTGTGCCCCGCAGTCGCTCTGTCCCAACAAACCACTCGGCAGAGAGAGATGTCATTGTTAGCCCTCCTCCTGAAAAGGGGGAGCAGAGGCCAAGGCACTGACTGTCCCAAGCTCAGGGCTGCCTCCTCTTCACTCTCAAATTCAAAGAGCCCAAGAGCTGCGGCCCAGACTTGCCCCTCTTGTGTTCTGAGGAGTCCAGTGTGGCCCTGGTGGAATCTAACCTGGAGAGACCCTAAGTTGCAGAAACCAACCCATCCTGGGCAAATGCAAGGCGTCAGGGCTCTGGGGCAGGGATGTCAAAGACGCAGCACTGTGTTGACTTCTACGGGTGACTCAGGTTCCCAAAGTTGACAGGCAAGGGCCTCCTCCCTCCTGCTACGCTTCTGAATGAAGGCCTCAGGTTCTCAGTTTGTAGCCTTGTGTGGAGGAGAGGGCTCTGGGGCCAGGGCGGAGCCATCAAGCCTCTGAGCCAAGGAGGCCAGGGTTCTGAGCCACAGAGCCTCTGCTTTAAAGCCCAGCCTGCTAGATGCTGTGTGTCCGTTGTCAGCCTTCTTAACCTCCCTCCGCATTAACCTGGGGTTCAGGAAAGGTTGGAGTTCAGACAAGGTGAGCATGTGGACAATTTGGGGACTGGAAGGGGGCGCTGTTGATACATATACTGGGACAACAGGCATGTATTAGAGCTGTTTGGGCAAACTGGGATGTGGGTGACAGTCCCTGCAGAACACCTGGACCTGTGCCTAGAAAGTGTGCTGCCATGAGAGCCATCCTTATTCTTTTTTTTTTTTAATCCTCACCCGATGATGTTTTTCTATTCATCTTCAGACAGAGTGGGAGGAAGAGAGAAGGAGAAAAAGGGAGAGAGAGAAACATCGATGTGAGAGGGACACATCGACTGGTTGCCTCCCACACGACCCCGACCAAGGCCAAGGACGATCCACAACCGAGGTGCGTGCCCTTGACCAGAATCGAACCCACGACTCATTTCGGTGGGCCAACGCTCTACCTCTGAGCCAAACTGGCCAGGGCGCCATCGTTATTCTTGATCAGGCTTCCTTTCCTTTGCCTGCAATGTCCACTTCTCAATAGAAATGTCACCAGCTCCCGAACCCCCCCTAGGTGGGCTAGAACCAGCTGCAAAGTTGTAGCCGAATCAGGGCAAGTAGCTCCTCGCGCAGAGTTCCATGACAGAGTTGTTGTCACATAAGCCAGAGCACACCGGGCCGCACGCTTGCCAGGATGATGAGCAGAGGATGTGCCCGAGAACCTAGCTGTTCTTTCCATGATTACAACAGCCTGCCTCTCCTATGGGGCCATCCGTCCAAGGAGACTGCCCCTGGGCACCCGATGGGCCGCTTGGAACCGCAGTGGCCTCCAAGCGCAGAGTACCTGCCGGAGGGCCATCAACTCGTTAGTGTTTTGATTACGTGTTGAAATAATATTTAGGATATATTGGATTAAAATGTAGCCACTAGAAAGTTAAAAATTCCATAGTGGTGCCCAGCCGGTGTGGCTCAGTGGCTGAGCGCTGACCCATGCATCAAGAGGTCACTGATTTGATTCTTGGTCAGGGCACATGCCCAGGTTGTGGGCCCGATTCCCAGTGGGGGGCACGCAGGAGGCGGCCATTCCATCTCTCTTGTCACTGTTTCTCTCCCTCTCCCTTTCTGAAAATCAATAAAGAAAAAAAATTCCACAGTGGTTAGCATTGTACTTCCACCGGACAGTGAGGGTGTCAGTGGTGAGCAAGGACCCCCACGCGGCATCCCAGCCTGGGGCTGGGCTTGTGGCTTCTCAGCCATGGAGCTGGCTCTCTCTTGACCACCAGCCCGGGGAGTGGGGGGGGGGCAGCAGTCTCCGAGGCCAGGCCACATGCCTCCACCCTTCACTCTCCTGGCGTAAGGTGACTGCATTAAGTGTGGCTTGCAGATGCTTGTCGGGCAGGCCTGCTCCATGCCGGGCACTCTCCTCAGCCCCTGACGTGTACCTTCGGTCCTGGGCACTGGGCTGGGGAGGGGAAGGGGGGCCAGTCCCACTTGGCAGCCTGGAGCAGAAGTGCATAGGGTCTCAAAGTGGGGCAGGCTGGCAGGGAGGGCTTCCGGAGGAGGCGATGAGCTGAGGAGGACGGGATGGTTGGAGAGGCAGGCGTGGGAGTCGGGTCCTCGGGTCTGGAGGTGGAGATGGGTTAGGGCTAGCGTGTCCTATGGACCTGTGCACCGGGCCCTGTCGGCATACGGGGCACCGCGGCGTGCGCCCAGGCCGGTGTGAGAAGAGTGTGCAGATTGGGGTGGAAGGCCAGTACATGAGAGCCATCCCAGACTCCTGGGGGCGCTGCAGGAGCAAATCCACGTAGGGCAAGCAAGCGCGGACATGGCCAGACCGGACAAATGTCACCCCCGTCCTTGTTGCTGTGAGTGTGAGCATGGCATTGTCCCTCCTGTGCATCCTCTGGAAATGGGCCTGGCACCAGCCATCTCAGAGGACTTTCTGAATCACATCTAAGTGGATAAACAAGTGAGGACGAGGTAGAAAGCACAAGGAAGGTGCCGAGTCTGCACCCACCAGGGGCCACAGAGGACCGAGCTGCAGGAAAGCTGCGTGGTGGCCCCTTAGTGCGGCAGGGTCCCTGGAGACCGTCCCAAAACTGCACGCAGAAATTCACGTGCCAGGCACTGCTAGGAACTGGGGCTGGGGCTGGGGCTGTGGCTGTGAGGCAGACTGCCCTGGCCCCTGGACATGGGACAGCTGCAGATGTCTGGATCCCACTGCCGGGGGCGTGGGGTGAGGCAGCGATGGGAGAGAAGGAGCGTTTGTGGCCGAAGCAAACAAGCTTCTGTAGTGACAAGGGTCTGGACCCGGAAAGCGGGGACGTGGCTGGTAGGTCCGCACTGCGGGGGTCCTGCAGGCCCAGCAAGGGGATTTGACTTCTGACAGCAAAGGAAGCTTCCCGGGGCTTTTCCGCCAGGACTGCCGCCCTCAGGCCTCCCCCAGGCTCTCTGCAAGGCACTAGTGAGAGCCAGGAGCCCGGACGTGGCCTTAGGGCCCTAAGCAAGCGGCAAGGCTGCTGGGGCCGATTGATGGGGAGCCAAATCCCAGGTGGCCCTCAGGGCAGGACCCGACTCCCTGGCTGCCTGCTGCATCTGCAGCCCTCACCCAGCCCAGCACAGCGCTCCGCACTCACTGGCCCAGGGGACATCAGGACAGGAAGGTGAGAGTCCCGAGCTTCGGTGGTGACTTAAGTCACAGGCGTGGGCTTGGAGGCTGGGGTGGGGGCTGTGGATGGGGAAGAGGAAAGGCCTGGGTGGAGCTGGGAGGAACGCCAACATCTGCAGGTTGCCAAGTGCCAGGCTGGCTGTGACATTAACTCCTGGCAGTGACCTTGGAAAGTCCCTTCTTGAACATGCTTCCTTGTCTGAGAAGTAACAGGCTGAGTGACATAGGCCCTCCAGCTCCCTGCCCCCTCCCAACATGGTCCCGGGAGTCACTGGGCCCTGGCTTGAATGGGTGGACTTGAGGAAGTCACCCACCTCTCTGAGCTTCAGCTTCCTCATCTGTCAAATGGGCTAACAGCACTGTTGCAGGAGGTGGAGAGGCACCTGGCCAAGTGGAAGACCCCATCAGGACTCCTGCTTGCCAGAGGTGCACTGGCAGGGCACCGCCAGCAGGGGGCAGCAGAGGGCCACCTCTGAGTGGGCAAGCTGGGCCTGCTAAGTCCGCCCTGTTGGCGGCTGGGGGTGCTGGCATCAGGGACACCCAGGCTCCGTCAGGCTCCGGCCCCAGTTCAGCAGAGGAAGGTTTGTGGCTACCCTCAATCCCCCGGGGCTGCACCCTCTGGGTGGGGGCATGCATCTCTGGACTTCCTGGCGGGGGTGTGGGGGGCGGGTTCTGCTGAGAGAAGGTAAATGTTCCGACATGACTTACTGGAACAACAGAGACAGGTAGTTTCCAAACTCCGTGCTCGGTGATTTACTGCTCCGCTGAGGGGGCTGGTAAGGACGATATTCAGCCATTCAGCCTCACCGCACCCACTATGGGCTCTGGTGACGGTGGGGTCCTCAGCCAGGCGAGGCCAGGGAGTGTCACTCCATGTCGGTGCCTTTTCGCCTTTCATTTTTCAGATGAGGAGATGGTGGGCGAGGAACACGTAACTTACCGAGGTTCACGCACTTTTCCCGGACTTGTCCTGTGAAGCGGAGCGACGAGACCTGTCGTACAACGTAAAGGTTTGCCTTGAGCTGGGGACATTCCACCACAAGACGCAGTGCAGTATCACAGGGACTCGTAGGAAGTGTCATGAATCCATAGACAACCACAGGTTTGTGATAATCACTGGTGAGGTCTACTGATCACCCCGCATGCGTAGTCGGGGAAGGGCCGCAAATCCAGGGTTGTGTGAAAATGCCAAACATCTGACTCTGGGGCCTTCCCGGTGGCACCTGCTGTGTCTGTGTGAGCAGCGCTTTGTCACACCTGAGCCTGGGTTTCCACCCTGAGCAGGGATGGTGACAGCAGGCGCCAGGGGGGCTGCTGCCTGGCTCGAGGGAGCCCACGCGGGAGTGTGACGTCAGCACGCACCCCTGTGCGGTGGCTGAGTCCTCACTGCTCAGGGAGCTCAGTGCTGCGGACCTTCCAGGTCCCCCCGCGAGCCCAGGAGGCCACCGTGGGGCAGCTCCCACTGTACCCTGGAAGCACTGAAGCTCAGAGACTCGAGTCGCCCACCTGCCTGTGGTCCAGTGGCCGCAGACAGGAAAGGGCCGCAACGAGGAAGCCCACCAGGACAGCCTGTGTGCTGGGCACCACCGTGCCTCTCTCGTGGCAGTAAGGAGGGCCCGGCGGGAGCCGCCCCGCACTCTGCTCTCTGAGAGACCCACAGCACGGCCGTCATTTCGAAGAAGTCCTGCAGGAAAGGGTCTTCGGACCCAGGGCCCGCAAACCTGTCAGCCTCCACCAAACACCCTTTGGGACACGGCTTGTCCAGTCCCGGTCTGCCCTGACATGCAGCCGACCGCCGGGTGAGTTTCTGGTTGAAATACTTTTACAGGCGAATCCTAGGCATCACGCCAGGGACCCTGCTGCGGGCACTCCCACAGGAAGTGGCCGTGGGAAGCGCTGTGTCCTGTCTGTGCCACAGCGTCCCCTCCAGCGAGGCTCCTGCCTGCACTTTCTGGATCGGGCTGCCCACAGGTGACGTGTCGTCTGCGGTGAGACACAGAACCAGAATGAACATGGGCTCCGCCACCAAGCACCATCTCTCCCGCTGACAGTCTTCGGAAGCGAGACTCTCTTGACGACGGTGGCCGTGGAGTCTGCGGAGACTCGGCGCGTGCTCGGTGCGGGACAGCCACTCGCGGGGCCCTCTCCGGATCATCTGATCCGCCCTGTCCACTGTGGTAGCCACGGGCCACACGTGGTTGCTGAGCACCTCCACTGTGGCCCATCCAAACAGGTGTGCTGTAAGCGTTAAACCCACATTGGACTTCAAAGACCTAGTACCAGAAAGAACACAGGATATCCCATTAACTGTTCATGCAGGTCACATGTGGAGATGGTAATATTTTGGATACAGTAATCCTTAACAACATGGGTTTAAACCATCGGGTCCACTTATATGTGGATCCCACCCCCCCATAAATGCTGTAAATGTATTTTCTATCTCTTACGAGTTTCTTAATAACATTCTTTTCTCTAGCTCACTTTGGAGTAAGAATAGAGCATGTAATGCACACAATGTATAAAATCCGTGTGAACTGGCTCTGCATTCCCGCGAATCTTCCGGTCAACAGCAGCTGTGAGAAGGGGAGTTGGGGGGAGTCTAAGGTTGTACTCAGATTTTTGACTCTCGGAGGGTTGGCACCTCTGACCCTTATGTTGTTCTGGGGCCTACTATATATTGGGTTCACTAAGATGTATTATTAAAATAAACTTCACCTGTTTCTTTATACTTTTTTTAATGTGGCTACTAAAATATTTTAAATTACAGATGTGGCCTGCATTATAAGAAGGGAGCCCGAGGTCAGGGGGTTAGGCACAGACCAAGTGGCTTTTTCTTTTCAATTTTTTTTTTTTTAATACTCACCTGAGGATATTTTTCTATCTATCTTCAAATAGAGCGGGAGGGGGAGAGAGAGAGAAAAACATCGACGTTAAGAGAGACACATTGACTAGCTGCCTCCCACGTGACCCCAACCAGGGCCGAGGATGAACCGCAACCGAGGTATGTGTTCTTGACTAGAATTGAACCAGCGGCTCTTCAGTCCGTGGGCTGACGCTCTAATCACTGAGCCAAACTGGCCAGGGCCCGAGGTATGTGTTCTTGACTAGAATTGAACCAGCGGCTCTTCAGTCCGTGGGCTGACGCTCTAACCACTGAGCCAAACCGGCCAGGGCTTTTTAATGTACTTTATTGATTTTTTTTTTTTTTAGAGAGAGAGGAAGGGAGAGGGAGAAAGAGAAACATTGATGTAAGAGAGGAACATCAATTGGCCGCTCCCTGTACAACCCCTACCGGGGATCAAGCCCACAACCTGGGCATGTGCCCTGACCAGGAATCAAACCAGCGACCTTTCAGTGCACAGGGTGATGCCCAACCGAGCCACACTGGCCAGGGCCAGACCAGGTGGCTTTTAACAGAAACTGATTTTCTCACATCCTGGAGGCTGGACCTTCGAGATCTGGGTGTGGATGGGTTGGTTTCCCATGGCCTTGCACTGTTTGCCCTCTGCGTGTGTCTGTGTCCCGAGCTTCTTAAAAGTCACCAGACAGACTGGGTTAGGCCCACCCTAGTGACCTCATTTTACCTTAATTACCTCCGCAGAGACTCATCTCCAAATACTGCCACATCCTGAGGTGCTGGGAGCTAGCATTTTATCAGATGAATTTGGGGGAGACACAGTTCAGCCCATAGAAGACCTCCCAAGTCAGGGGTGTCTTGGCTGAGCTTAGCCCTGAGGGAGGGGCCGTGTCCTCCCTTGGAGGTGTGTGGTGGCGGGGCACGGGGCTCTGCAGCCAGGGCAGCTGGAGCAGGTTGGGGCCCGGTGGGACAGGTGGGTGAGTGTCAGGCCCCCCTTTCAGGCTGTAGTGGGCGTCTCTGGGGCCTGGGGAATCTACACCGGTGTCTCAGAGCCTTGGGACCGGTGGGGATCAAGCCCCTGATGAAGAAACTAGAGGCCAGGCACCTGCCGGGAGACGGGCAGGGCCAATGTCCAGCATGCCCAGTTACACACGACATTGAGGTTCAGAGGGGGCATCATGTCCTCTGCAGGGGCTCCACTGACTTTGGGGAGCAGAGAGGTCCTCAAGACCAACCGGTCCCCAAGGCCCATCCTGCGGCGTCCGTGGGAACCCCACACCCTGAACGAGTGTCCTGGAAGGTCAAACGCTGCTTGTTCTTTCTAAAATTAATCTGTTGAGGTGAAACTTGCAGAACATAAAACTGGATGTTCGTGGACATCCCGGTCGTACATGAAGTCGCTTCTACGCGGCCTTGTGTGTCCGGCTTCTCCATCCCGCCGTTTTCGAGGCGGGGCCTTGGCATGGGCGGAAAATGCCGCACTGTCTGTTAGTCTGGGTTCTCCAGAGAAACAGAACCAACCGGATGTGCACATACTATACACACCGAGGTTTCTTACAAGGACCTGGTCCACACGATGAAAGACACCACGTCCCCAGACTTGGGCTCAGCCGCTGGAGACCCGGGAGAGCTGCCGATTCAGTCCAGGGGCAGGGAAGGCTGATCTGATGTCCGGTTACCTCGTGCTCAGCCTTTCTGTTCTCTTTAGGTCTTCACCTGATTGGATGAGGCCCACCACACTGGGGAGGGCCATCTGCTTTGCTCCATCCACCTGTGCAGACACGACGCTCACCCAGAGACATGCTCACGTTTGGTCAAATGGCCCAGCCAAGCTGACACGGAAGGAACCACCACGGTGTGGACAGTGCACACTGTCCGCCCACTGTCAGCTGACGGGCACAGGCTGGTCCCACCTCGATGGGTGCTGCTGCGAACGTGGGTGCACGTGGACCTGAGTCCTTTGATGCTTCTTTTGGATGTACACCTAGGACTGGGATTTTGGGGTGCTGAGGGCGCTTTGGGCAGAATTCGGGATGAACCCGTCCCTCTGAAAGGTGGGCCATGTAACCGTACATTTCCTGGAGACACCCATACCATCCACGTATCCATGCCAGCCCTGGCGGGCAGCAGGAGGCGGGCTCATGCCGGCATAGGCAGGGCAGGGCTGGAGGCCGGCACTTTGCAGGAAGGGACATCAGGCTCTCGAATCTGGTTTGAATCCACCTGCCTGGGGCTAGGGCCAGGTGCAGAGGAAGGGGAGGCCCACGCGGGCACCTGGCAGGGGCCAGGGTCTAATGGTCCCGCTCAGTACTCCCACGTAAATAGTGCTGCTGAGCCAGCACCCTCTTGGCTTCATAGAACCTTCCCAGCTCACTGTCCCCTCCACACCGCCGTGCCTCCTGCCTGCCTGCCATCCCTAGGCTGGGTAAGCGGTGCCTTTGCTCCTCTGTGGCCCAGAAGGATGGGAGGACCTAGGGTAGCCCAGTCCCCGCCGATGGGGCTGCAGAACTTCTGGACAGCAGCTCACGGGGGGGGGGGGCGGGGCGGGGGGGGCCCAGCTGGGCGGTCTCTCCATCGCTCTCCTGTCAGAAGAGGCAGAGGGATGCTGGGTGTCTGTTCCTCTCCCCACCCCAGCCCCCAGAAAGGGAGCCCACAGCACGGCCGAGTTGAGCAAAACCTGGATGACATCAGTATCGTTTTTATTGCAAACCAGTTAACCAAAAAGATGAAAAAAATACATCATTTTTATTACCTACAGTTTTGCACGTAATTAGCTTTTACAAAAGGTTCCTTTTCCTGTAAACTACACTCTATTTTATAAAACACAGTAAGAATCAACATCTTAGGATGTGTCGGGCCATACCCACAAGGGATTGTACACACCGCCCCTGGAGAGGCTGGAGAGGCTGCCGACGGGGCGGACGCCCGCCCAGGCACGCGGACACCCTTCCCGGGCTTGCTTAGAAGCGGCGGTGGCAGCCGCAGGTCCCAGGGCTGGGGACCCTTCCTGACACCTCCCCATCAGCACGAACCCCAACAGACTTGTTCATTCAGATTTTTTAAACAAAATCCACCTTTAAAACTGTATTTACAGACATTTATTTTGCCACAGGCTTATACTTGATATTGCAAGAATCCGCCCCTTCCCGGGGCACATGCCCCCCCCAAAATCAGGAGGGGTGACCCAACAGCAAGCCCCTGCCGTCCCCGTGGCCACCGCCGCAGCCGCACACCAAGGCCAGACAGCTGCGATTTCCCGGAACCTCGATCTAGGTTCCTCGGGAGAGTCTATAAACACGGGCCGAGCCCCACCCCAGGCGGCGCCAGTCCACCTTCCGCCGAACTGCAAGACTCTGTGCAAGTTGAGGTGCTGGGGTGTCGGGCGGGATGGCCCAGGCAGTGTCTTTCCCCAGAAAAGAGTGGGATTCCTCCCCGAGGGCCCAGGTGGGCGCCACACAGCCACACCTGACTTCTCACGCTACACGATGCTGAGACACCACGGGCAGAGGAGGAAGGGACGCGACCTCGTAAGACCAACGAGTGACTACGTAACACTGACCCTGAAACAAAGATTCGTGATCGGTACCCCGAATGCCCTAGGCACCCCGAAAACACAGGCAGAAGCATGTTCTTAAAAAACCACCCAGAAACACCCAAACGTATAGGCCACAGCATCTCCCTTTCCTACTGCAGACACAAACGAGCCCACGTGCCCAGAGCGAGGGGTTCGGCCCCTCTCTGCAGGTTGGCGTGGGTGCTGGCGGCCGGCCCGGGCACCTGCAAGAGCTGCTCGGACACTGGCTCCAACCTCCCTTCTCCAACATTATTTCTTTTTTTGGATTTTGAGAAAAAGAAACCAATAAATAAATGGCATTTACAGACCATGGATCTTTATGTTTTTTACAAATACGTAACAATTCTGACCCTACGCAGAAAAGTCATGGCCGAGAACGACTGAGTTTCCGGGGACCGGGAAGTCTCCACCTGGTGCCACACAAAACAGTACATATAAATAAAAAGGCAGTGTTTCCACGTAAAATAAAAGTACATAAATAAATACTAAAAAAAAAAAAATTCAAATCTTTGTTCTCTTATTTTGTATAAAAACAGGTTTCTTTAAAAAAAAAAGAGAGAGAAAAAAAAAAGCTCCTTTGGTCGGCCCAGCATCCATGGAGTGCCCGGCAAACACCCCGGCAGGGCCGGGGGAGGAGGCGCAGTCCAGGGCCGGTGGTCTACTTGAACACCTCGGGGATGTGGGCGAGCTGGGCCTGCATGTTGGTGGGCGGGCTGGAGATGCCCTCGGACCAATCGGAGATGTTGGAGTGTGGGGATGAGCTGGACCACTGGTCGGGAGACTCGGGGGACGGGGTAAGAAAGGGGTGCTCAGGCACCTGCAGCTGGTGGCTGGGGGTGTTGTCCACGGGTGAGGAGGAGCAGCTGTGCTGTGAGGGGGGCGTCAGGAACTGGGCAGTGGTCATGGGCGGGACCAGGGAGGATGGCAGCGATGTGGGCAGGACCTGGCTGTCCTGCGGCAAGATGGTGTGCACAGCCAGGCTGCTGGGGCCCAGCGGCTGCACGTCTGCCTGGCTCGGCTCCCCGCCCAGGAAGCTCCGGCCCAGGTGGCCATTGGCGGCTGAGCTCACACTGAGGTGGGGCTGAAGCGGCGGGGGCGGCAGGTTCTGCTGCGGCTGGATGCTTGGCTGCTGCTGCACCTGCTGGGTCTGCACCAGGTGAGGCTGGGTGGCCAGCCGCGTGGTGGGCAGGGCCTGGTAGCTCAGCATCTGGGACAGGGTGGTGGCAGAGAGGCCGCCGTGCAGCGGGCCCATCATGCCGTGCTGCAGGGCCGGGGCCTGTGTGCTCAGTGTGCCTGGTGCCACGTTCCCTCGCAGAGGGTTGCACTGATTGGGCACCAGGCCGTTCTGTAGCCGGGAGAGCCACTCGCACTGGCCGTTCAAGCCTGTGGTCCCGCCCACGGTGAAATTCACCGCCCCGCTGCCGTTGCCGGTGCCCAGGACTGCACCGGTGCTGGAGGCCACAGGCAGGTGGGAGAGGCGGGGCGGCCCTGCCTCGAAGGCCAGCCGGCCACCCCCGCCCAGCGCTGCCATTTCGGGCTTGGCCGCCACGTTCAGGTGGCTGATGCCCAGGTGGGTGTCGGGCATGCCAGGCAGGTGGTTGAGGGGCACAGACGGAGACTGCTGGAACGGGGAGGGCAGGAGGGGCGGCGAGGCCACGTCCGACAGGTAGCCGTGGGGGGACTCGAGGGAGTCCACGGGCGACAGGACGCTCGCACTGTCCAGCAGGCAGCCCTTGCCATCCTGCGCCTTCTTCCTCCGCGCTTTGAGGTCCCTGGCCTCCTTGCTGCCGCCGGCCAGGCTCTTGGTGCTGGGCTTGCGGGCCTTCTTGCCCTGCACGCTTGGCTTGAGGTTGCCCAGGTAGCCGTTGGGCGAGCAGAGTGGGGGCGAAAGGGTGGGTGTGCCGCCCAGGGTGGCGCCGTGCAGCTGGGGACTGCGCACCAGGCTGTACTCGTCCAGCAGCTGCACGATGTCGTGGTGCATCCGCTCCTGCGCGATGTCGCGAGGCAGGCGGTCCATGTGGTCCGTGATGTCCCGGTTGGCGAAGTGGTCCAGCAGCACCTTGGCGGTCTCGTAGCTGCCCTCCCGGGCGGCCAGGAACAGCGGCGTCTCCTCCTGAGGACACAGGCACCGGACAGGTAGGGTCACCCTCACCAATGCCCCATCACCAGAGGGACCAGCGGCTCGACGCCCCCGCCCGCCGCAGAGAGGAGAGAGCTGCTCTGACCTGACCCAGCATCTTACTGTCACCCGATCAAATCTTCTGAAAAACCAAAACCTTGCCCTGGCCAGCAGGTGGAGTGTCAGCCCGAAGACCGAAGAGCCTCGGGTTCGATTCCCGGCCCCAGTCGAGGTCGTGTGGAAGGTAACCAGTGGGTGTCTCTCTCTCAATCGATGTTTCTCTCCCTCCCTTCCTCCCCTCCCACTCTACTAAAAATCAATGAAAAAAAATATTCTCGGTTGAGGATTGGGGAAAAAAACCTTAAATACATTCTGAGACCTGCCCAGGAGTGGTCTGTGCGATTCTATATTCTGAATCAGGAGGGTTTACCTTTGTGGGGGGGTCACAGCCCCCACAGGAAATCTGACTAACTGGCCTCTTTTCCCCCAAAGCTGCAGACGCGAGCATGGCAGTAGCGTCAGAAGTTTGGGGATCCCTAAAGTACATGCACGGGCCCCAAGGTGGAGCCCCATCCTGATGGCCTCTAAGTCTGACATCTCAGCTCCTGCCCTGGGCCTCGGTTTTCTCATCTGTATAGTCGAGTTGCCACACATGCCACACATGCCCGCCTGGCTCACGTAAGACCCTGGCAATGGCCTGATGCCCTGGACCAGTCCCTGTGTCTGAAGCCTTGTCTGCTCAATGCCCCCTCAGAGACTCAGGAGCTGCGTCCAATGGCGCCCCCTAGTGCCCAGTGCTGCGGAGTCTCCTCACCCAGGAGGGTGTGCCTGCACCTCTGTGCTAAGTGCCGGAGGAACCCAATGCAGGTTCAGGACAGGAGGGGTCGGACTGGAGCAGGAGAAAAGTTTCCTTGGCTGCAGGGGAGTCTATGGCAAAGGTGGGTAAGCTCATGAGCAGCCACCCACACAGGGCTGAACCCCTGACATCCACCAGCATCTGCTCAACCTACACCATCTGGGTCACCCTGCCCTACCGGTACAGAAGGGAAGGTCCAGGTCATTCCCTATGCGAGGACGAACATCCTGTTGTGGTGCAGCCCTACGCTTGGGAGGGGCCAGTGAGCACGGGCCGGATGACGGAAGGACCGCCAACTCAGGCACGGAGCTATGGGGTCTGCCTTCCTCTGTGCCCGGTTCTCAGTGGCACGCACGCGTCGAGAAGCCAAGGCCTGGAACTTTTAAGTCCCTGGTTTGGGGGCCCAATGTCAGAAAGCAGAGGCGCCAGGGCGCTGCCCGCCGGCCCCGGCCCACCTTGTTGTTCTGCATGTCCTTGTTGGCTCCGTTCTTCAGCAGCACGACGGCGGCCTCTACGTTGTTCACGGCGGCGGCCCAGTGCAAGGCGGACTTGCCTGTGCGGGAGGCAGAGGGTCAGCGGGGCGCAGCGGGTGGCGGCGGCCCGTCCCTCACAGGCTGAGCTGCAGCCCCGCTTACCCAGGTCGTCCACAGCGTTGACGTCGGCGTGCGAGTTGATGAGATCTTCCAGCATGCCCTCCACGGCCAGGCGGGCGGCCAGGATCAGCGGGGTCGTGCCGTCATGCATGCGGGCGTCCAGGTCTGTGGCTCGGTTCCGGATCAGGATCTGGGCAACAGGGAGGGTCTCAGGCTTGCCAAAGTGGAGCCCAAGGCCCTCCTGGGTCTGTGTGGCCCCAGCAAGGCTGGAAGGCCAGGGAGTGTGGTGGCAGGGAGGGCAGGACTCTGCTGGCTGCTGCTGGGGGGGACGAGGCCAGAGAAGAGGCTGTGTTGCCCACAGACCAGCCCCTTGGTGACAACACTTAGGGGCCAGAACCACACTTAGAACGGCTGAACTCTGCTGAGTCTGGCCGGGCGTGCGGGACAGGGCAGGCAGCCTTCAGATGCTGCCCACTCTGGGTTACAGGCCAGAAAGCTGATCACTGCTTGCTGGTGGGTGAAAAAAGTTGGGCACCGAGCAGTGTGCAGGACTGACCTCGTTCCTGCAAAGGGCCTGTGAGAATTTGTCTCCACGTGCCAAAAAGGCTGCCACTGCACCCGCGGCCAGAGCCTGCCTCCCGGGGCTCGTTTACATTGTTCTCTTTCAACTAATCTCCATTCTGATTTCCGCAGGGAAATGTACTAAAGACTATGGATCAAAAGCTCCATGGTGACTCCCCTGGATTCTGCCCATCTCACCTGCCCAGAGCCTAGGGCCTTGCAGGAAGTGGACCAGTGGGCAGCTTACAGAAGGAGCCTCTGCCAGGGACATTCCCCAGAGACCTAGGCATCCAAATCCCAAATCCACCCCCATCCGGGGCTCCCCAGCTAGGCCAGCTCCCAGGTTTGCAGGCCCCAAGCAGCAGCTCTGAACCCTCCACACCAACACAGGCGACACCTCTGGCCATGCTGGGAGGGAGGAGGTGTGAGGGGCCACTGCAGTGGAGTGGAGCCTGTCTCAGGTCCGAGTGAGGAGGCCCTGCCCCCAGCAGGTCCTCCAGGGCTCATGCTGGACCTTCTCCAGCCTGGCCTCCCTATGAGGACAACTCGAGGGGTTGATGCCCTCCCCAGCCCTGTGCCTCGCTTGGAATAAAGACACCAGCTGTCCCTGGGACTATGCTTGGGTCAGGCTACGCTCTGGGCTCAGAGCTCCGGGGTCCACGTGAACTGAAGCACCGGCCCAGACCAGTAGGGTAGGCGAGCTGCGGGGACAGCCCACCTGGAAGACACCCTGCGCATCGGCTGACACGGCCGCGTGCAGCGGGGTGCGCCCCATGTTGTCCTGGATGTTGGCATCAGCGCTGGCCTCCAGCAGGCGCTTGGCCGCGTCGGAACGTGAGTAGCGGGCAGCCAGGTGCAGGGCGGTCTCGCCGGTGCGATCGGTCTGGTTGTGCAGGCTGGCGCCCTGGTAGATGAAGTCAGAGATGACGGCGGGGGCGTCCTCCTCTTCCTCACTGTTGCCTGTCTCCAGGCCTCCTCCGCTGCAGGAGGCGATCATGAGGGGCGTGAAGCCGTCTGCAGGGAGGACAGGGTGGGCGCAGTCAGGGAGGCAGGCCCCCAGCAGCGGCTCTGGTGGACAGCCTGTGAGGACACGTGGCCCAGCCCGTGGTGGCCCTGCACACTGGGCCTGGGAGCCACCAAACTCTATCTGAGCTTCCCGAGAGACAGAGCCAAGTCCAGTGGCCAGCGGACCGGACCTGTGGGCAATGAGACCTTCTGCTCTGCTCACGACCTGCGGGATCTTTGCTGACACCCTGCCCAGGAAAAGAACGACGTAAAATGCAGTCAGGAAATCAACACTTCAGATACCTCCAAGGACGCATTTTGGGAGAAGAAATCAATTTGCAGGGCAGAGTGGGCGTGGGGAGCCAGCCAGATGAGGACAGAGTGCCCCCCACCCCTATTCAGCTTTCAGAATACTGACCCCAGGGGCTCAGGGAGGAAGGCAGGTGGGCTACGGGGTCAGGAAAGCGCAGGCTACCGAACGTGAGTGACCCCGACTCGAGCCCCTGGCCGGTGCACACCTACCAGGCCCGCGGACGTTGACGTCCATGCAGTCGGCGTCGGCCTCGCCCTGGGGGGGCGTGGGGGCCACGGCAGACACTCGCAGGTCGGCGGCGTCCAGATGTTGTTGGGTCCACTGCCGGTGGTCTGTCTGGTCGTCCAGGTCGGGAAGAACCACTGGCTCCTCGAACTGAAGGGGGCCAAGCAGAGAGCCACGCCACGCCACGTCACGTCAGGCGGGTGGGGAGCGGGGGGCACCCGGGAAGCCCTGGAGCCCCTGACTCACCCGGAACTTCTTGGTCTCCAGGTCCTCATCACCCCACTCGTTCTGATTGTCGTCCATGAGGGCTCCGTCCGAGGAGTTCTTCAGGGGCCTGGGGGTAGGAAGGGGGGGCAAGACTGAGCAGGGCTCCCCAGGAAACCCCGGGGTGGCCTTTGCCGCCTGGCCATGCTCGGTGGGGCTGCAGGGGCCCTGCCTCCCTCACGCCCCCGGGAAGCCACGGCAGCGTCTACTAACTTGAGGCCCACGGAGTCCTCGCCAAGGGGCTCCCGCCGCTTCTTCTTGCTGGCCTCCGACACTTTGAAGCCCTCGGGGAACCAGAGCTGGCCATGCTGCCGCCGGCGCCTGCGGGACAGGAGCACCCCGCAGCCCACGAAGAAGAGCAGGACGAAGGCGGCCAGGGCCACGTACAGGAAGTGCAGCGGCGGGGGCGGCGGCGGCTCCACGGTCTCACCTGCAGGCACAGGGGCCGGCGGTGGGCGCCCGGGCATCAGGCTGCGGCTACTCGGCAGGCTGGTGGCCGGGGGGCGGTGGACTGGCTCTGCAGCTGGGCGCCTCCTCACCCGCTCTCCTCCTCCCCGCCCCCCAAAATAAGGTCATTTCTACGCGATTAATCAGAATTGCAAACTATCGCTAAATTCTCTCCTGCACCAGCCGCGTATCTGGAGGCGGCTTCTACTTTTCTCTCCTTTAAGGAGGAGGATTAGCCAACTTGAAACTGCTGCGCTCACACTGAGCTGTTAAGACAAAGGATTTACAGGGATTTTCGAGATATAAACTTCAACTCTTCACATGACACCGATCAATTCTTCTCTCTCTCTCTCCTTTTTAAAAAGCTGTAATGATTCTGAAATAATACCCAACAAAGAAAAATCGGGGGGAAGGGACGGGGAGGGAAAAAGGCTCCCCCTTTCAGGCGGACGCACCTGTCCCCCGGGCCAACCCCACCAGCAGCTGGTGCTACGTTGGGGAGGAGGTGACGGGCGGCAAGTGACACGAAAGGCCACCGTGTGCCGGAGGGAGAGGGGCCCGACCCCGGGGCGCGGGCGGGGCGCACTCACTCTGCACGGCCTCGATCTTGTAGGGGATGTTCAGGCTGCCCAGTGAGGCGAGCGCCCCCAGGAAGGCGGCCACGTCGGTGGCGCTCTGGAAGCACTGGGAGGACGACTGCACGCACTGCCGGTTGTCTATCTCCAGGTAGACGATGGACCTGGGGGCGCGGGGTCAGGCTCAGCCCAGCCCCCCGTGCCCGCCCAGCACGCCGCCGCTGGGACTGGATGTGGCCCTGGCGGCCTCATCCTGACGGGTCCCCGAGAAGACACATGCTCCAGAACTCAAGGAGGGGGCAGCCGGGGGCAGCAGGGAGCAGGGTTTGGACAGGAACAACCCTGCAGGAGGACGGTGCCCCTCAAAGTGCCCACCCACCCCGGGTCTGCTACCCACTGTGGTTCCCTTGGGTGACAAAAACACCCCTTTTCCTCATCTCAACAGGACAAAGATTTCAAGCCCGCTCCTCTCCTGGGAGCTGGCCCCAGGCCCAAGGGCATGGACCTGGGGGTCGAGAGCCCGGGGTGGGTGGGAACACTGCTCTACCTCTTGCCTGTGGCAGCCCCTAGAAGTGCCAGGTCCTGGCAGAACCTCGGTCTCTTTTACCATCAGGCAAGGGAGACAGCGCTCAAGGGGCAGCCCAGAGGGTCGCGCGGGGCCTGGCCTGTGCGTGGCGGCTCACTCACCCGCGGATGTCCATGGGGTCCAGCTCCCTGCGCCAGCGCCCGCCTTCGCTGCCCGGGAGCAGCGCGGCCTTCACCTGGCCGAGCAGGGCCCCCGGCGCGGCCCAGCCGTCCACGGAGCGCTTGATGGGGTGCTTGCGCAGCTCCTCCTCGTGGCCGTAGTAGGGGAAGATCATCTGCTGGCCGTTGGCGTCTCGCTTGAAGACCACGTTGGTGTGCAGCAGGCGGCTGAGCTCCCGCAGGAAGTGGAAGGAGTCGTTGCGCAGCTGCTCGGGCGGCATGAGCACCACCACCACCAGCGTGCCGACCGCCAGCCGCTCCGGCACGTGCTCCGCGCAGTCCAGCCCGTCCCACTCGCACTCCGCACTGTTGCAGCCCTGGTCGCAGTGCCCGTCGCTGAAGTGGTCCTTGCAGTACTGGTCGTACAGCGGGCTGCGGGCACAGCGCGGGCTCAGGCCTCCCCGCACCCCAGCCCGGGCCCACCGGGTGTCCCGCCCCACGCTGCTCGGCCTCGAGCTCCAGGGGCCCTCCTCCCCCGCTCCGTGGGCACCACGCGGAGGCACGGCCCCGCCGCCCGTACTTGCACTGGCCGTCTGCGCGCTGGCAGTCGAAGCCGTCGAACAGGCAGCCGGCCGAGTTGCACTGGCTGTCGCAGCGGCCGTTGCTGAAGTACTTCCAGCACTCCAGCGACTGCGTGCAGTTCTGCCACGGGTCGTTGAAGTTGAGGGAGCAGTCGCCGCCGTCCCAGCCGCACGCGTGGTTGTTGCACTGCAGGCTGCAGACCTTGTTGCCGGCCTCCTCGCGGCACTCGGGGAGCTCGCAGGCCTCCTCGATCTGCGGCGGCGTGATGTCCAGGCCCACGCCGCCCCGGAAGCTGTAGTCCAGGATGTGGCACAGCAGCCCGTTGAACTTGGCGGGACACACGCAGCGGTAGAACGGGCTCTCGGCCGTGGGCTCGCAGGTGCCCTGGTTGTAGCATGGGTTGCTGCCCACACAGGGGCTGCTGGCTGGGAACTGGCACTCGGGGCCCGTGAAGGAGCCCAGGCACAGGCAGGTGGGGCTGCGTGGGCCCGAGATGCAGGTGCCGCCGTTCAGGCACCGCAGGCTGCCGCAGGTGCGCGCGTCGTTCTCGCACGTGGCACCCTCGAAGCCCTGCCGGAGAGGACAGCTCAGGGGAGTCAGAGCGGACTGGTTCCCCAGACACCATGGGACCTGGCCAGGCCCCCACCCAGGAGAGGGGCCGGCAGCCTTCCCCTGGGCAGCAAAACCCTTTAAGGAGATATTCTGTGAACATAAACAGCTCAGGGGTTTGCAGGGAGGGAGAGAGGATGCACAGGTGGAAGACGGGGTGTTTTTAGGGCACTGAGAACCCCCACACAATGCTGAGTGGACGTGTCACATACACTGTGCATGGTAAGAACCCAAAGCATGCAGCACAGCCCGGGGAGCGGCCCTGACACCCTGGGGAACACTATGGACTTGAGTTAGCAACAATGTATCATGTCAGCTCGTCAATAGCAACAATGTCAATAGTAACTCTGGACCACAGAAAGCAAGATGCCAATAACAGGAACTTGGGAGTATGGTGGGGAGGGGAGAACGGGAACGCTACTTTCTGCACAATTTTTCTGTAAATCTAAAACTGCTGCCCCGGCTGGTGGGGTTCAACTGTTACCAGGGAGCCCTCCCACGCCCACCCCAGCAGCTGCGCCTACCGCCGGGCATTTGCAGATGAACCCACGGGCGGTGTTGGCGGCCACGGCACAGGTGCCACCATTCTTGCAAGGCCTCCCTTTGCAACCGTTGATGACGGACTCACAGCGGCGCCCTGGGGACGAGAGGGGGTGTGAGGCCCGCCCGGCCCAGCCCCAGTGCCGCCTGCCAGGCCCCTGCACTCACCCGTGTGGCCCGGGCGACACTCGCAGTGGAAGTCATTGACGCGCTGCACGCAGTTCTGGGTGCCGCGGGCGTCGCAGGGGTTGGAGAGACACTCGTTGACGTCGCCCTCGCAGCGCTCGCCCACAAAGCCGGGCAGGCAGGTGCAGCTGTAGCCGCCCACCTGGTCCACACAGGTGCCGTTGTTAAAGCACTTGGGGCCGCGGGAGATGGGGTCGATGGGGGGGTTGCAGTCATCCATGTTGATCTCACAGTGCACCCCTGCAAGGGTGTGGGTACGTCAGGGGCCTGTGCTGGCCGCAGGCTGCCCCCGCTCTCCCCCACCCCCAGGAACCCCTGAACAAGTGGTGAGGACGGGGACCACGCAGATGCTCAGGAGAGACGGGAGGCTGGCACAGACGGGCTGCCGCGTGCAAGCAGCCTGGTCGGGCTCCCCATCAGCCCTGCACCTGCCTGTTGCCCTCATGATGTTCTGGCTGGGTCCAGGTTGCCTTGGCCAGCCACAGGGTGCCCGACTGCCCACTTGCTCCTGGATCTCAGCCCTGGGGGTGAGGAGCCTTACCCTGGGTGCCCCGGGGACAGGAACACTTGTACGTATTGGTGAGGTCGATGCAGGTGCCCCCGTTCTGGCACGGGTGGGACAGGCACTCGTTGATCTCCTCGGAGCAGTTCACCCCGTGGTAGCCTGCCACGCACTGTGGAGGGACAGGTAAGGGACGGAGGGCTGTGGCTCAGTTTGTAGCTGGGGCGCGACCTGCCACCCCTGACAAAGCCACACAAGCTGCCCTCTCGCCTAGTGAAGCTTTGGGTTCCTCACATGTGGCTGAGCCAGAGGCAGACTCTTGTCCAGCTGAGCCTGAGAAGGCTCTGGTGCTGAGAGTCACTGCCCAGGGCAAGGGCCAGACTCCCCAACTCCTGGGATAGATGTGGGGGTCTCGGCGTGGATGTCAGATGAGCAAGGGAAAAAGAACCGTACTGGAGGGGAAACCCTGTCCATGTATTTTTCTTCTTCCAGCCCCCTGCCCAGGACACCTCCTCCAGGCAATCTTCCCTGATTACCCTGGCTCTCCCTTAACGGGACTGAAAGGTGTCTGCATCTGCTGGGTTTAGTCTTCCTTCCTGCGCTGGCTCCCAGCCCAGAACCAAGCACTGAATGACACACCAGACACCCTCTCTGGGACACCCCACCTCGCAGGAGTAGCCGCCGGGGTAGTCAGTGCAGGTGGCCCCGTTCTGGCAGGGGCTGGGCGAGCACTCGTCCACCTGGTCCTCGCAGTAGCTGCCCGTGTAGCCCGGCTGGCAGCGGCAGTGGTGCGTGTTGCCTGCATCCATGCAGAGGCCCCCGTTCCGGCACAGACGGGTCACATCGACACCTGCAGGGGGCGCGGTGGCAGGGAGCGTGAGGCCTGGGCTTCCCTCCTGGGGGACGGCCGCCAGGGAGACCGGGCTGGGCAGAGACACGCGGGCTACCTCGCTGCCGTGCGGCCGCCTCGCAGGACACGCTGGGCACGTCGCAGTAGAGGCCGGTCCAGCCGCTGTGACACTCGCAGTGGTACAGGACGTTGGTCTGCCAACACTTGCCGCCGTTCTTACAGGGCGCAGAGTCACACCAGCGCACGAGGTTCTGGGGACAGCAGGCCGGCACTCAGCCCACCCGGCCGTGCGGAACCCACGCCAGAGCCTCGCGCCCCACCCCACACAGGTGGAAACGGAGGCCCGTGGGCCCTGGGGAGGGGCAGGGCTCGCTCTCTCTCTCTCTCTCTCTGGGCCCTCAACAAATCCAGACCACCACTCCTTGAAGTCAACCATTTTGCTGGGAGTTTTTATAACTGACATTTTCTGTGAAAGTCTCCCAGCAAGATCAACCTTGAACACTTTATAGTTCCTATAAGTACACCGGCGTTTAACAATCTTTCCCCAAACTACCTAACTTCGCTCTCACTCCACCGCTCTCTGCGACCCGACCTGGACGGCCGCCCGGCAAGCCAGGCTCCCAGGAGCACTGACCGAGGCCACCCTGCCCTCTGAGCCTGGCTCGTCCCTCCTGGGGCCGGCTGGAGCGGGCCCAGCCGGCTGCTATGATGTGCCACAGGCGGGCCCCACGCAGCCACCTCCGGCCAGGCGCCTGCAGCTCACGCCCTCACCTGGCAGTTGAGGCCGGTGTAGCCCAGCGGGCAGGTGCACTTGTAGGTGCCATAGCTGTCTTGGCAGGTGCCGCCGTGCAGGCAGGGTCGTGAGTCACACTCGTTGATGTCGTGCTCGCAGTAGCTGCCCGTGAAGCCAGGCAGACACAGGCAGGTGAAGGAGTTGATGCCATCCACACAGGTGCCACCGTTGAAGCAGGAGCTGGAGGCGGGAAGGCAGCGGGGAGGTGACTAGGGTGCAGGACCCCGCCCAAGCAGGCACCTCCAAGCTGGCATCTCCTCCTCGGCTCAGACTGTGCCCACGGGGTCTGACGGCCCCAACAGGCCACAAGCAGCCTGACTGGCCTCAGGAGGCCCATGACACAAGGGCCAGGGGCCTCAGACTCTCGGCCCACATCACGGCCCCTCTCTTCCTTTGTCTCCCTTGTGACGCATCCTGAGAGGAGCTTTCTCACACACACAGGTTAAGATCCAAACTAGAGAGAAGCCAAAAGCTGTACAGAAAATGTAGAAGATAATCAGGTCAGGAAACAGGAAAGAGGACATTTAATGTTGAGCTTCCCGGCAGCCAAGGCAAAAAGGTAAACAAGATGGGTTACAAGCCCTCTTTGTCTAAAAGGAGGCACACCAGTTCTTCACCATCAGGGTTCTGGTTCCTTCCTCGTCAGCTGACAATGGCCCTCTTAGAGGGAACGCTGCAGTCCAATGCCTGACCCAACTCGGCTAGCTCCGAGGTGGCAGGCGGACACCTGCTTGGTGGGCCAGCTTGCCAGCCACCGTGCGTGGCCTGCACGGCCCATTTCCCTCCAGGCCTCAGCCCAGGCGTGGCGAGCCTGTCCGGGGCCGTGGCTCCACCCACCTCTCTGTGCAGTCCGGCGTGTTGTTCTCACAGTGGATCCCACTGAAGCCCGCGGGGCAGGTGCACGTGTAGCTGGCCACGCAGTCGGTGCAGTTGGCGCCATGACGGCACGGGTTGCTGGCGCACTCGTTGATGTCCTCCTCACAGAAGGCGCCCTGGAAGCCGGCCAGGCAGTCGCAATAGGCCATGTTGACGCCGTCTGTGCAGGAGCCGCCGTTGTGGCAGGGGTCTGGGGAGGGACAGGAGGGCAGGCCTGAGCGGGGGGCAGGGTGAAGGCCAAAGATCGCTCCTCGTGGGCCGTGACCAGGACCAACAGGAGCCACAGGGCCAGTAGCTACTGGAACCGACCGGGAGCTGTCGGATGGGATAGAAGCTGGGCGGTCTTGCTCCGGAGCCTTCTGGAACCACCCGAAATCATGTCACTCGGTCCACGCGAGGCCCGAAGTGACGCTGTGTACGCAGCTGCCACCTCTCCAGCATCAACCCGGCTCCCTCCCGGCCTATGCCCCGCTGGACAGAGCGGGGTTGGCCTCTCTGGGCGTGGCAGCGGGCATGGCCACCGCCACACCCACCCTCCCACTGGACCCCATCAAGCTCCCTGCCGTCTCAGAGGTGAGCAGGGGGCCGGTCACTCACTCGGCCGGCAGTCGTCGATGTCCGTCTCGCAGTTGCGCCCCGTGTAGCCCGCCCGGCAGTGACAGCGGTAGCCGCCGTTGGTGTTCTGGCAGGAGGCGCCGTGGCGGCACGGGCTCTTCACGCACTCGTTGATGTCCACCTCGCAGGTCTGCCCTGGTGGGGGGATTGTCACTTCAGCCCCACTCCAGGTCTCTTCCCTGTCCACCCAGGTCTAGGGGGTGTTCTCGACCCCAGGGTGGCCCTTGGGGACACCAAGGAAGAAAGGAAGGGCAAGGTCGGTTCTGTCTCTAGGGCCCCCCTACCCTTGCCGGTGGCTCAGAATCCCCTAGCTCATCTCCAGAGATGGGGAGCTCACTCCCTGCCATCCTGGAGCCCCCGAGCCCCCGGGGACCTCCTCCGTGTCCCAGTCCCTCCTGGAACTCTGCAGGCTGGCCTCACCCTGCCAGCCCCCGGGGCAGACGCAAGAGAAGCTCTCGTAGTCCTCAGAGGCCTTGCACTCGCCACTGTTTCTGCAGGGGCTGGGAGTGCACGGGGCCAGCACCACCTCGCACGTGGCTCCTACGGAAGAGGGTTAGATGTCGAGACCCCGGGAGCCCTGACCCAGAGGGTCAACGCCCCTGGGCATCCACAGGCCACCGTGGCCACTACCTGCTGGTCCTTCCACTGTCCGAGCACACTGGGCTGGACCCGAGGGGGCAAATGGGCCGCACTTAGGCCCCGTGTGAGCTTCCGGCGGAGTCAGACCGAACTGGGGGACAAACCAGATGAATGCCTGGCCCCCCAGGGGCTTCTGGGCACAGCCTGGGCCTCGCGAGGGGCGCCTGGCAATAAGGACCGGCGACCTCTCCACAGCCAGGGGCCGCGGGCCTGCTTCCAGCCTCTCCGGTCACAGGCAGGAAGTGCCCGTCAAGGGAGGCCACTCCGCAAAGGGTGTGACAGCAGGGATAAGCCACCCCTGGCAGGGACCGTGCCAGCCTCAGCCCTGACACATCCTCCTCATCGGGGGGCACCGGGCGGCGGCAGGACCTCGGGCCGGAGCAGGGAGCCTGGCCGGAGCCCCGCGCACACCGGGCGCCGCTCTCCCCACGAGCCCCGAGGAGCTTTCCTGTTTACGGCCCGTGGGGCCGATTCCCGAGGAAGCGAGGAAGCGTTATCTTCCTCGTCCCCCATTATCTCCCTGGCCTGCCGGCCGATTTTCCAGGGCCTTTCTTTCTTTCGGTTTCCACGGTGACCTGGGCAGGCAGGAAATTCGCCAGAGTTTCCGACAATTGTGCGAAGGGAAGCAGGAAGCGGGCAGACGGGAAGCAGGTCAGCGCAGGCCGGCTCCGCCCCGCCAGGCCCTGCACCTCGATAGCGACCTGCCTGCCGCAAGGGGCCGGGGCGCGCCCGGGCGTGGAGCCCTGGGCGGCCACCGGGGCTTCCTCGCTGATTCGGGAGAGAAAGTCCAGGTCCCTCGCTCTGGTCAAAGAAAACACTGCTCTGGCCTCAGGCAGCCTGATGTCATGGGAACCACAGGCGCGGCCCCGCCCCTCCCTGCCTGCTAGGCCAGGCTGTCTCAGGGTTCCCAGGGCCCACCAGGGTCCGGGGACAGCACCCTCGGCCTCCTCTGTGGAGCCCAGTGGCTGTGGACTTTTGATTTTTAACTCTTGACATAATCCTTCCAGGGAAGAGACGTTTCCTGTGATCCCCTTGGCCGAGACAAGGACAGAGGCTGGGACACCCAGGGAATAGTCTCCCGCCTCTGCTCAGTGGGACAGAGGCTCCTTGTTCCCTATACAGAGGGCCTGCCGTCAAAGCAACCGCGCCTGCCCGACCATGGGAAGGCTGCCCGGTCCCAGGGCCACGGCGGCGTGCACCCCGGTGGTGGAGGCTGACAACCCAGGGGCTGCCCCCCCCCCGCCGGCCCCCCTCATCTGCTGCTGAGGAGTCTCCTCCTGAACAGGCTTGCCAGCTCAGAGAGTTGGGGCGTACGGATACTAAAACGTTCTCCCAGGCACCCTGCATTTTTGTGGGCTCATCTGGCAAGGACGCCCGCAGAGCAAGGCCAAAGGCAGCTGGCCCAAGGCTCACCGCACAAAGCAGAACCTTTAAGACTGGCTGTCATGAAACCCAGGCCCGGCCAGGCCCAGGAAAGACACCCTCAGCCACCTCACCCCTCCGAGGCCCCGCCCTCGCCCCGCAGGCCCCGCCCACCCCCACAGTGCCCTCACCTGTGTAGGGCAGCGGGCAGTTACACTTATACCCGGCCACGTCATCGATGCACGTGCCCTGGTTCAGACATGGGTTGGAGGCACATTCGTTGATGTTGGTCTGGCAGTTGGGGCCTGGAGAGGGGACAGCAGTCACTGCATCTGTCCCCCTGCACTGGGCCCTGGGTCTGGAGCCAACGCCCCAGGGTCTGTACTGCCCCCACCCACTCACCGCTGAAGCCTTCCCGGCAGGTGCACACGTAGCCGCTGGTCATGTCTTTGCAGGTGCCACCGTTGACACAAGGGTTCGAAGCACACTCGTTGTTGTTGACGTCACAGTTCGCTCCGCTCCACCCAGGGTCACAGTCACATTTGTACCTGTAGAGGTGACCACGCTGCAGCTCGGGCGGCCGAGCGTGCGGGCCTGGGCTGTGGGCGTTCCCAGCTCTAACCCTCCTCGCCCCCTGGCACGGAGGCGGCGGTGCCCCCAACCCCAGTCCTTTAAGTGAAGCCGCAGCACTCACCCAGCCCAAGACGCGGGCCACGGTTTGCTCACAGGGCGGGGATCAGAAGACTCCCCACCCCTGGCTGTGTGGCCTTGAACACAGGGCTTACTCTCTCTGTGCAAACGAGGGCCCAGGGTCTCTGCCCACCTCAACGGCCCCGTCTAGACAGCGGGCTGGGCACAGAGCGGGCGTCAGGAGCGACCTCCTGTTTCTTCCCTGCACCCTGATACTTCTGATACCAAATGGGGCTCAGGCCCACAAGACCGCCCCACATCGGACGACAATCACACGCCCCAGGTGGTCCCCTGTATTTCCGATCAACCATCCATACACAGGGGTTCCCACAACCCCCTCGAGTTTGGTCGTTTGCTAGAACTGCTTGCAGAAGTCAGGGGAAGAGTCACTTAGTAGATTAGTGACTTATTACAAAAGGTTCAACTTGTCACCAGCCAATGGGAGAGATGCACAGGGCACGGGCTGGGGGAGGGGGAGGAGGGCCCACCCTCTGCAGGCGGCCACCCCCCCACCGCAGTGCGTTCCCGGCCTGGGCGCCCTGGGACCCCGTCAGAGAGCGGCGAGAGGCTGCCCAGCCCCGACAGGCTGCGCCACCGGCTCCTCCACACTCCGCAGGTTGGGACTGCAAGGTGCCACCTGCTAACGACAGGCTCGGTCCCTGGCACCCAGCCCCCACCCTTCGGTTACCTTAGCCACCTCGTCCCCTAACAGAACATGCTCCTTCCACTTTTACAGACCCGAGGAGCTGCTGCAGGAGCCAGGACAAAACCCGAAACGCTCACTTCTCGTCACACCTCAGAAACCACAGACACACCGGCTGCAGCTGCGGCACGGCGTCTGGGGGGTCACTGAAGACCGGTCTCCGGGGACAGGACGGTGGCTGTGACGACACATGCCCACAGCAACACAGAACTCGGGGAAGCGCTGGGCACAGACCAGGGCTGAGCAGGTGCCATGTGGGCACAGAGAGCATATCCATCCTCAGGCACCGTCACCCCTGCCCGGCCCAGGGCCAACATCTGGCCTGCTCCCTGCCAGCCACCATGCAAGGCGGCCTTCCTGGGGGCACAGCTCACGTGGATACAGCATGGAGGGGTGGACGGCCCCGCGCCCCGCGCCCCGTACCCGTTGAGGCTGTCCCGGCAGGCCCCGTGGATACAGGGGTTGCTGCTGCACTCGTCGACCTCGGACAGGCATGTGGGGTCGTGGTAGCCCTCGGGGCAGCGGCAGGTGAAGCTGTTGATGCCGTCCTCACAGGTGCCCCCGTTGTGACAGGGGCTGCCGGCACACTCATCGATGTTGACGTTGCACATGCTCCCTGCAGACAGGGCGAGAGGGGCTCAGCTCCCGTGCCCGCCCCTCCCAAGGGGGCCAGGACAGGAAGGGCTTGGCAAGAAAGTTCTGGCCCCAAGTCTGTTTCCCGCCCGTTAAACCGGGGATAACCATCCCCTCCACCTGGCTCTTCGAGGTGTGCACTGGCCAGGCAGGCATTGTACACGACAGTGTCCCATACGTCACCAGCCAGCCTGGCCCAGCGCTGTCCCTCCCAGAGGCCCCAGGGCACAGCCAGCACGATCCCTCTGCCCGAGGGGACACCGAAGGCCCAGAGAGCCAGGGGGCAGACGGGGGCAGCAGAGGCCGGCAGGGCCTTGGGCCCTGGCTGTTCTCGGCCTGCTGGGCTGCCTGGAGCTGGCTGGAGCCCCAGTCCCACCACGGTCTCTGCCAAGGCTGGGCCCTGGGGCCACTGCTGACCTTGACTTTAGAGTGTAGCCTTAGCCCCTCGGGGGGACAGAGCCCCGTGAAGTCCCTGGCCCCCTGGGCCGCTCACCTGTGTAGCCCGGCTCACACGCACACTCGTAGCCGTCGATCTTGTCTAGACAGGTGCCCGAGTCGCAGGGGTTGCTGGCACAGTCGTCCAGGTTGATCTCACAGTTGGGTCCTGCGGGGTGGGGGACGCATGGCGGTCAGCTCCGGAAACCCCCAGCCCCGCCCCCTGCCGAGCCCCAACCAGGCACCTGTGGTCCCCTTGAGGCAGAGGCAGAGGTAGGCGTTGTCACGGTCCTGGCAGGTGCCCCCGTGCTGGCAAGGCTGGCTGTGGCACTCGTTGATGTTGGTCTCGCAGTGGTGGCCCGTGTAGCCCGGCCAGCACAGGCAGGTGAAGGCGGCGACGCCGTCCTTGCAGGACCCGTAATGGCAGGGGTCGGGGTCACACTCATCGATGTCCACCTCGCAGTGGGGCCCCGTGTAGCCTACGGGAGGGGGGCGCGCAGGGCTCAGGGGGACGGCTCCCTGGGCACGCGGCCGTCCCCGTCCTGGGACTCTGCCACCGACCAGGCCCCTGTGCCCCAGCAGGGGAGGGCTGTGCGCTCTCGGCCCTGCGCGAGGGGTCCCGGTCCCCGCCCTGCCTCAGCTCCCTGCCCCTCACCCTCGGTGCACACGCAGCTGTAGGTGTTGGGGCCGTCCAGACACTTGGCGCCGTTCTTGCAGGGTGTGCTCGCACACTCGTCCACGTCGTGCTGGCACAGGTTCCCGGTGAAGCCTGCAGCCGGCAGAGGGACGGCCGCCGGGTCAGGCGGGCACCGTGCCCCGCGGCCGAGTCCCGGCCGGACCACAGCAGGGCTCCCAAGATGGGCTTCCCCCAAGCATGCTTCAGCAGGGGCTCGGTGCACCCCACCCAGCTGTCTCCCCTCCCCCACGTGGCTCCTGGCCTGCAGGCCAAGGGCTCCCAGTGCCCTCCCAGAAGGGTCCTCCCCAGAGTGACGTGGTTGCCATGGCTACAACCCAGTCGGGTTGAGAATGGGGTCTTGCAATGCCCTCGGGGGCTCCCCCACCCCAGCCACGAGCCCTTAGAGAGCCAGGCTGGTGCCTCCTTCTGCCCAAACCCCAGGGGTCCCAGGAGCATACTGCTGCCCCCAGGAAGTTCCAGCAGCGAGGAGGAGGTCTCCTGGCCCTGGGCTCCCCGACCCTGGGCAAGCACACCCAGCAAGGTGGGGGGCGAGTATTCCCTTCCCAGCCTGGACACCCCCATCCACTTCCGAGGTGCAGAACAGGAGGGGCTCCTGCAGGGTGAGGCTGGGCCAGGGCAGAGACCACCCTCAGTGGAGCGTCAGGGCTCCGACCTGTCCTGCGGGACGGAGGGAGTGGGGGCTGGGCCGGGCGCACCTGTGGGACACTCGCAGACGAACTCGTTGATCTTGTCCAGGCAGCGGCCGTTCTGCAGGCAGGGGCTGCTGGCACACTCGTCTTTGTTCACCTCGCAGTGCACACCCTCGTAGCCTGGGCGGGGCAGGGGCGGGGGGGCAGGGGCCGTGAACGGTCTCGGCCCAGAAAGCGATGCCCAGCAACTCCCACACCTGATCTGCAGCCCACCGGCCTCCCAGGCCTACCCACCCGCTCCGGCCCTGCTCCGGCTCCGACCCTGCTCCCTCTCCGGCCCTGCTCCCGCTCCGGCCCTGCTCCCGCTCCGGCCTACTCTCTGCTCCGGCCCTGGGCTCCACTCCGGCCTACTGTCTGCTCCGGCCCTGGGCTCCGCTCCGGCCTACTCTCCACTATGGCCTGCTGTCTGCTCCGGCCCTGGGCTCCGCTCCGGCCTACTCTCCACTATGGCCTGCTGTCTGCTCCGGCCCTGGGCTCCGCTCCGGCCTACTCTCCACTATGGCCTGCTGTCTGCTCCGGCCCTGGGCTCCGCTCCGGCCTACTCTCCACTATGGCCTGCTGTCTGCTCCGGCCCTGGGCTCCGCTCCGGCCTACTCTCCACTATGGCCTGCTGTCTGCTCCGGCCCTGGGCTCCGCTCCGGCCTACTCTCCACTATGGCCTGCTGTCTGCTCCGGCCCTGGGCTCCGCTCCGGCCTACTCTCCACTATGGCCTGCTGTCTGCTCCGGCCCTGGACTCCGCTCCGGCCTACTCTCCACTATGGCCTGCTGTCTGCTCCGGCCCTGGGCTGCGCTCCGGCCTACTCTCCACTATGGCCTGCTGTCTGCTCCGACCCTGGGCTGCGCTCCGGCCTACTCTCCACTATGGCCTGCTGTCTGCTCCGGCCCTGGGCTCCGCTCCGGCCTACTCTCCACTATGGCCTGCTGTCTGCTCCGGCCCTGGACTCCGCTCCGGCCCTGGGCTCCACTCCGGCCTACTGTCTGCTCCGGCCCTGGGCTCCGCTCCGGCCTACTCTCCACTATGGCCTGCTGTCTGCTCCGACCCTGGACTCTGCTCCGGCCCTGGGCTCCACTCCGGCCTACTGTCTGCTCCGGCCCTGGGCTCCGCTCCGGCCTACTCTCCACTATGGCCTGCTGTCTGCTCCGACCCTGGGCTGCACTCCGGCCTACTCTCCACTATGGCCTGCTGTCTGCTCCGGCCCTGGACTCCGCTCCGGCCTACTCTCCACTATGGCCTGCTGTCTGCTCCGGCCCTGGGCTCCGCTCCGGCCTACTCTCCACTATGGCCTGCTGTCTGCTCCGGCCCTGGGCTCCACTCCGGCCTACTCTCCACTATGGCCTGCTGTCTGCTCCGACCCTGGACTCCGCTCCGGCCTACTCTCCACTATGGCCTGCTGTGTGTTCCGACCCTGGGCTCCGCTTCGACCCTGCTCTCCGCTCTGGGCTGCGGGCTGGGCCTCCCTTGATTTCCCCAGATGCTGGCAGAGCCTGCTGCCGCTGAGCATGGAGGACCGGGCTCTCTGCCCCAAGCGACCTCCCTGTCGGGCCCACGCACCAGGCATGCAGATGCACTGGAACTCCCCGATCTGGTCCAGGCAGGTGGCGTCGTTCTGACACGGGTTCGAGACGCACTCGTTGACGTCGATCTCGCAGCGCGGGCCGGTGTAGCCCTGGAGACAGCGGCACTCGAAGGAGCCCTGCGTGTTGAGGCACTTGCCCTTGTGCTCACAGGGGTTGGCGCCTGGGGGTGCGACATGGTGAGGGGCTGCTCCCAACCCGCCTGCCCGCCCTGGGCCGCCGCCTCCCCGGCAGAGGGCCCCCTCCGAGGGCAGAGCCCCGGCGTACCCAGGGAGCACTCGTCCACGTCCTGGCTGCAAGCCGGCCCCGTGTAGCCCGAGGGGCAGGTGCAGATGGCCTTGCCGTTGACGGGGTTGGTGTCGCAGTTGGAGCCCTCGTTGCAGGGGTTGCTGATGCAGGCGTCATTGAGGTGGCACAGAAGACCTGACCACAGCGACAGCTGTCAGTGGGCAATACCCCTCCCCGGCCTGGCTCCATCCCACCCGGACACCTGCAGGGGCCTCACTGTGACGCTGCTGAGTGACCCTGTTGTGTGTCCTGGGACACTCGGCTTATTCCAGGCGAATCACCAGCACCCCCTGCCCCTCTTCACGCCAGAAAGGCCCCTTTGGGTTGTCCTTGGGGACCCCGAAATGCCGGCCTGTGTGACGCATGCCAGGCCTGCCCCACGAGGCAAAGGTCGCGGGGCCCCGGCCCTACCTGTGCGGCCGTGCGGACACTCGCAGTAGAAGGAAGCCACGCGGTCGTGGCACGTGGCACCGTGGAAGCAGGCGGCGCTGGC
This sequence comes from Molossus molossus, assembly GCF_014108415.1. Lineage (NCBI taxonomy): Eukaryota > Metazoa > Chordata > Mammalia > Chiroptera > Molossidae > Molossus > Molossus molossus. The sequence continues at coordinate 1,602,615 of NW_023425349.1, forward strand.
GCAGTCGTCGATGTTCTCGCTGCAGTCCTCGCCCGTCCAGCCGTTGACGCACACGCAGTTGTAGCCGCCAAGGGTGTTGTGGCAGGTCCCACCGTTCTGGCAGGCGTTGGGCATGAGCTGGCACTCGTCCATGTCCTTGGTGCAGTACTGACCTGTGGGCACCAGGACCATTGGGCGGGGCGGCTGCCTCCGGCCCCCTTGACCACAGGCCCAGACCTCAACCCCACAGGTGCAGGTCCCCCTCCACCAGGACTCCTCAACCATGGGCACCAGGGGCTCTCGTCTCCCTGCTCTGATGGCACAGGGGTGCACCGGGTCCGCACTCGCCTGCTCACCCACCAGGCGGTGAGCCCGGGGGCAGGTACCCCATCAGACCAACCAGCGTCCCTGTGGTCCCCCCCCAGCCAGCTGGGCCCAAATCTGGGGACTTGATTCAGGCACAGAGCTGCCCGGTGGCCAATGCCCACGTCTGTACTGACCCTGGGGTGGGGGCTCAGACCCTGGTCGTGGGCAGAGAGGCCGCCCCAGGTTGCAGGATCTCCCTGCCCCCCACCACCACCCACCCCGGGGGAGCAGGGTGACGGGGGTGCCCCGAGGGCGGCTTCCCCGGGCACGTGCCTGTCCACTCCGGTGGGCAACGGCAGTTGTAGGTGTTCACGCCATCCACACAGGTGCCCCCGTTCTGACAGTTGTTTCCTGGACAGTCGTCAATATTTTCTTCGCAGTTCTGGCCGGTAAAGCCTGCGGTAGGAGGAGCCAGGGGCTGGTCAGCCCTGGCCCTGCGGTGCCCACCGCCCTGGATCCATGCCCAGCCCCTGCCCTCCCCACTCCCGTGGCCAAAGGTTTCTCTCCAAGGAATCACTGTGTAAAGAGCAGCCAGACACTCGGGCACACGGGTTCTGAGGGTCTGCTGTAGGAGCCCTTCTGTGGCACAGAGCCCCAGAGGCCCCCAAACTGGGCGTGCCTGCAGGCCGGGCACTGTGCTGGGGGTCGGCCAGACACTCCATCCGACAGGCTGCACGAGGCAGGGGCCCAGGGGGGCAGCCTGGGGGACAGCCTGGGGGGAGCGCAGAGCCTGGGGCCTTGTCTTCCCAGGAAGGACGTTGTGCCCAGCTCCTCCCCCAGCCCGGGGCCAACCTCTGCTTGGGCCTCTTTGCCAGTCAGCTATTAATCCATTCAACTCCCACTGGTTCAGTGATCAGCCCGAGAGGTGTGTCTGGCAACAGCCAAACCTGCAGCCAGTTACTAATTAACTTCCCTCCCGGCTGCCTTTGAACACCCCCTTGCCCTTGGAGAGCGCAAACCCCCCCCCCGGCCCCGCCCCCGCCCCGCCTTCAGCTGCCCCGGGAAAAGCCAAGTGTGAATCAGAGTGGTTTAGAGAGCACCCCAAGTCAGTCAGGGGCCTGTGTTCTACTTCCCACTCTGTTGGGGGGCCGTGCCTCGCAGGCTCGCCTTCTAAAGTGGGTGGGGCTGGAGGGTGGGGCTCACCCCCACCGGGAGCTCACCCTACTGGCCCCAGGGAGGGCCAGCACTGAGGTCCCCGTTCGAGGTCACACAGCCACCAAGCAGGCATCGGAACTGAGAGCCTGGGGCAGTCCCGGCCAGAGGGCGCAGCCTCAGCTCCCCAGAGACGGCAGCCCCCAGGGGGCAGGTGGTGAGGGGAGCACCCGGTGACACGCAGGAACTGTGCCTGCCTGGCGTCCCCACAGAGGCCCTGCGGTGACAGGCTCCAGGCCCGGGCGCTATAGCCGAGAGAGCACTTCCTCTTTGCCAGGGCGGGCAGGGCTGGGCGGGGCGACGCCCAGGTCATCCCGGGGTCAGCTGGGCGACGTGCCCCCAGCACCTGGACCCCACCCACTCCCCCCGCATCCCGCTGCCCTGCTGGGGTCCCACCTCTCCACCGTGGCGTGCAGCCGACAGACAAACCAAGAGGTTTCAAGCCTCGTCATTATTATTTTTAGGTCATCAGCGACAAAGCGTAGTCAGAAAAAGACTTCGATGGGAAGAACAGTTTAAGCAACCAGTGCAGGGGGCTGCTGGGGGACAGGTGGAGGAGGGGCTGTGGCTGCCATCGCCCCACCCCGCCCATGGGAGGTCAGCCAGACGGGGAGAAAGCCCTGGCTGGCCCCACCCCAGGACCCAGGGGAAGCCCCGGGTACACAGTGAAGTACTCTCCGCAACGGGGAGTTTTACAACATGCACGTGGGCTCCAGGGAACCCCAGATCGGGGGACTGGACAGTGGCCTGCTGCCCCAGGAGGCCCCCACCAGGCTCGCCCAGAGCCGGGCCTCCCCAAGGAGCCCCTCCTGGGGGCTGCAGGGCTCCTGGGTCCCTGGCACAGGGGAGGAGTGTTGGGCATCACGGGCCCAGCTGTCCAGTCTCAGCAGATCCCACCCGTCAGAATGGGCAGGCGGGGGCAGGCAGCACCTAGACCCTAGGCAGTCCTGACAGCGTTCCTCATTCCAGACCTGGCCCCACACCACCCAGGGGCCCGCACCCGTCTGACCTGGCCCGACCCCTCCACACTGGGCACCCGGCCTCCCGACGGGAGAGCCCGCCCCAAGCCCGGCGGACAGCAGTACCTGGCAGGCAGGCGCACTCGTGCGTGGTGTCCCCTGTGGGGCGGCAGGTGCCTCCGTTCTGGCAGGGGGAGGGGCTGCAGGGCACATAGGGCAGCTCGCAGTGGGGACCGGTGTGGGTGGGCCGGCACGTACAGTGGTAGGAGCCGACCTCGTTGACACAGGTGCCACCGTTGCGGCAGGGCCCGGGGGTCTGGCCACACTCGTTCACGTCCTGCCTGCAGGTGGGGCCGTGGAAGCCAGACTGGCAGCGGCAGATGTACGAAGCCTCGAAGGGCAGGCACTGGCCGCCGTTGGCACAGGGGTTAGAGGCGCAGGGGTCGGCCTGCTGGCACGTCTTCCCTGGTGGGGGAGGGGGTAAGAGGGTCACTCTGGCCGGACTGCTCCCCACGGGGCCTCCCCCAACACCACGAAGGTGCAGGCCTGGGATGGACGCATCCTCTCTTTTACCCTCAGGACCCCACCACGCGACACAGCCATCTGTCCGCAGACCAGGGGCCGAGCTTCCCAGAGGCCGAATCACCATCCCAGGACATACGGGGGTGCAGGAAAGCGGCCCCCAGACCTGACGGGGTCTGTGCCTTCAGAGCCCACACTGCTGGACACTTCACTCCTGAGGGCGGGCCCCTGCATCTCGGGGCAGCAGGTGGCTGGGGGGATGGGGACCCTGAGTGGGGCAACCAGAACCGACAACTCCAGGACTGGAATGGGGACTCTCTCCAGGGTGACGGCTCAGAGCTGTTCCTGAATCACAGACCCCAAGGGCCCAAGGAAAGCCCAGGGCCCGTCACCAGCCACACAACAGGGGCGGGGCACCTGCCAGCCTGTCACATGCCATGGGGCAGGGCCAGGGTCAGTCGGCCCTTCATGAGGACTGAGGGTCCAACGGGGTCCTCAGGGCCCAGCCACTAGCGCCTCACCTGACCAGCCCGGGGGACAGAGACACTTGTAGTCCGTGAGTGTGAGCAGGTCACAGGTGCCACCGTTGCGACAGGGGTTGTTGGTGAGGCAGGCGTTGTCCTGGGGCATCAGGCAGAGGGGCCCGGAGAAGCCCAGGCGGCAGCTGCAGGTGAAGTCCACTGTGCCACCCCGGTCGACCACGTGGCACGTGCCGCCGTTCCTGCAGGGGGCGCTGAGGCAGGGGCTGTGCTCCTGGCATCGCTGGCCCGCGAAGGCCCCGCTGCAGCTGTGGCAGAGGAAACACACGAGTGGTCAGCTCCACGGCTGCCCCCACCCTCAGCACGGGGTCCGCCGGGGCTGTGGCCACCCCTGGGGGAGCTCCTGCAGCTGCCAGCCTCGCGCTGGCGCTGGGCACGGCGGGGCGGGCAGCGACCGGGCTCCTCCGGGGCGGTGGACGTGTTCTGTGGCCAGGGCTGTGACGGTCCAACACCGCGGATGTGCCAAATACCACTGACCTGCGCGCTGTGCGGGACCCGACTTATATGTTAAATGCATATATTAAAAATAGACTTTTTTCCATTAATCCTCACCCGAGAATGTTCTCCCATTGATTTTCAGAGCGAGTGGAAGAGAGAGAGGGAGGGAGAAAGAGAGAAACACTGATGTGAGAGGGACACATTGGTTACCTCCCTCGCGCACCCTGACTGAGGCTGGGGATCGGACCTGCAACCCAGGCACGTGCACTTGGCTGGGAATTGAACCCATGGCCCTTCTGTGTGGGGGGCCGATGCTCTGACCATTAAGCAACACCAGCCAGGGCTACAGGGGCTAATTTTACATTAAGTGAATGTCACCGCCACAAAATAAAAGTACAAAAAGGATGACGTGAGCTGGGGGAACCGGCTAGAGACCGAGACGTCCGGCAGGACCTGGCTTAGATTTCAACACCCACACAGGCATCGTGGCTGCACCCCAGCAAACCCCCGGGAAGGGGCCACGCAGACCAGTCCCCGCTGCTGTCGAGGGGGGCGGGCTCTGCAAATCCCACCTTTGCCGTCTGGCTTTCCTACCCGAATGCGCCTTATTTGAGCAATGAAAGCTCAGTTGTCCCTCCTCTCAGTGTCCACGCAATGGCAAGGGCGACGTGGAATTCCTTCCGTCCAGGGTCTCCCGTCACCCCCACCCCACACCCAGCACCAGGCAGGGCCAATCCCTTTCGGGATCAAGTCTTCACGAGAGAGGTCCAGGCGGAGTTAGTGAGGACTGGAACCCCCCTCACAGCTGGAGAACGAAGGTGCCAGGAGTGGCCGCCTCTGAGGCATGTCTGTGCCCCAGAACACCCCGTGTGGCCCTCAGGGGCAGGTGAGCCAGGAGGGGGCGTCGTCCTCCCGCCCCCAACCCAGGACCCCGCTTGGCCACCTGCTGGCCCAGCTTCCAGAGCTTGGGCCGTAAACTGCAGCCGAGGTCACGTGGTGGCCTTGTTGTTCCGGGGACGCCCGGGAGAGGCTCTGGGACCAGCCGGCCATCATCACCCTTCCCAGAAGCAAAGCCTCTGGGGCAGAACGTGCCCGCAGCCCGCGGCAGCCTGGGAAGGCAGCCCCCCGGCTGCACCCACAGCTCTGGGCACTGGGTGGGTGGGACCTCACGGGGCTGGCTGGGAGCCAGGGGGGTCCCTGGATAAAGAGGGGGCTCAGCTCTCCTGGGCACGGAACCATCCGTCTTCCAGAGCTCATCCAGGAGGGGGCTGCCCCCGCACCAGCACCTGAAGCTACGGCCACATAAATGCCAGCTGCTCTCACGCCCTTCCCTTCTAGCCCCCGCCCCCCTGCATGGGCAGGGTGGCCCCGGAAGTCCTGCCTTATAGGGGCAACAGGGGTGGTTTGGGGGCCGGGGTCAGCGCTTTCCTCAGCCACTGGGCTGTCCCCGACCCCGCGGCCCCGGGAAGCATTTGTCTCCCCGAGGACTTTTATCTGGAGCTGCGGCTTGGGCTGGGGCAGGGTGGGCAGGGAGGATGCGAAATGGCCACTCCAGCCCACCATCTGTTGCCAGAAGCCAAAAGTCCCAAACCAATTGGCTAAAGAAAATAAGCTGCCCCTCTGGGAGGGCCGGAGAGCTAAGTCAGGCCTGGGCCGGGGCTCCCGCCCTCCGGCATGGGAGAGGGAGCCCCTCCTGCCAGCAGAACCCTGGGGTGCTCGGCACCCACGGCCGGGGCTCCCAGACAGCCAACACCCTGGGCCTGGGGAAGGCGGCCCGGCCCACTGTGCTCAGATCCAGTTACAGGCCTCGCCCCCCCCCCCCCAGCTCACTGGGAACAGGGGTGGGGGCAGCGGGGCACCTCCCCCAACCACTCAATGCCCTCCATTGTCCGGCAGGAGCTGGCTGCCGCTCCCACTCGGAGGAAAGACTCCTCTCTCTTTCCCAGCGGCTGACAGAGCGGCAGGCGGTGGGTGCTGGACAGAGGGCAGTGCCCATCAAGGCGGGGGGGCTGCGTCCCTGCCTCGCCAGCTCCAAGGGGAAGGAACGCTGCCCGGCGCCCTACTTTTTGTGATCGAGTCCTTCTGTCACTGCCCTCCTCCCAGGGGACACTTCGGGGACCTCGGCCACTACAGCAATGCCCTGCTCAGCACCCAGTTTGTCAAGACGTTGGGTGTCCCCAAACGCATCAGGGAGCCCAGCCCAGCTAGGACTCTGAACCTCCGCCCCAGCCCTCTGGCCACCCTGTCCCGAATGTGGACCCCCAGGTAGAGGCTGTGAGAGAATCCGTCAGACTGGGCACATCAGAGCCAGCCAGGCTGTATTATGCTGGGCTGGTGAGAGGGAAAATACGCCCAATAAATCAGGCGTTGGGCACGGACAAAGGGCGGCCGGGAGCAGGTGTGCCTGCAGCAGGGGACGCAGGCGGCAGCTGCTTCCAGCCAGGGGCAGTGGGCCGCCAACCCTGGCGGGCGGGGCAGGAGCGGGGAGGCTCCTCCTTGGGGGAGCAGCAGCTGAGAGGGCCCATTGTGTCTCCTCTCCCGCCCAGGCCTGGCGGACAAGCCGTGGAGGCATGCTGCCCACTCCGGGGCTGGGCCCGGGCACGGCCTGCATCCGCCACCAGCACCCCAGCTACGGGACAGGAGGGCCACAAGGGAGGAGCAGCCCCTGGAGGTGGGACAGCTGCGGCTGGGTGCGGGGTGCAGCCAGGGAGGGAGAATGCTAGGTGAGCAGGGTCTGGGCTTGGGCCAGTCCGGAAGGTCATCTGCCCTGACCCCTGGGCTCCCGCTCTGGGTGGCCTCCAGCCCATGCCACCTCTCTCTGCACCTGCCTGCACCTGTCTCCCAGCCTGCCCATGGATGACACCTGCCGCCTCTGCCCACAGAGACCAGACTCCCCTAAGAAGGTGGGAGGGACTGCAAGGCCCCTGCTCAGACAGGGCCAGGGCCACAGTGCAGGGGACCGAGCCCCTGGCGGCCATCCTGTCCTCACCGTGTATCTCGGGGGGTCAGTGTTAAGTGCTTTGTGGGGACAGGTGCCTGGGGTTGGCGAAGGCGCCCCGGGGCCGCCCTGGGTGGCCCTGCCTGGCTGTCCCTTCCTTGTCCCTCCTGCACGGCCTCCTCTCCCACCCCACACGCAGCCCTGGCCGGGATGACCCGTCCTGGCAGGCAGCAGGTGAGTGACAGGTGGGGCTGGGGGCTCAGGCTCCGGAGGGGCCGGCTTCCGGCAGGCAGCCGCCTGCCGGCCGAGGAGCGCCAAATGGCCGCCGTGCCTGTTGTCCCCCAGCTCGGCCTGCGCTTTGTTCCCGGCCTCAGTGTTTCCACTGTGCGCTCCCCTCCCCCGCGCCCTCCGCACTCCATAGAAATGTGACTCCCGGAGAGCACCCGGAGGCAGATGTTGCCGCGACCTTTCACCCGGGACGAATTCTAAATTGTGCTGTTTTCCTTTCTAAGCTAAGCGGCCATCTGCCACCCCCGGGGGACAGAGGACAGCTCCCTCCATCCCAAACGAGCCAAGGGGGAGCCACTGAGGAGTGGGGAGCCCACAGACTCAGTTCTGCCCTCAAGGTGTTTCTGGTCCACTGGGGCCCGGGGGGTGGGGTGAGGCGGACCCTATCCCCTGGCCAGGTGGGGGGCCACGCACAGGACAACCAGACACCCAGCGGAGGTGCTTCCGGGGGCTCCGTGGATGGGTGGGCGACGTGTCATTCCACCAGGGAAACTTTGGGGGAACCACCTGCTGTAAGGCGCTGCCTGCCTGGGCCTCAGTTTCCCGAGGGTGCAGTGGGGGGCCCGGGGGACTGCAAGGGCTCAGAGGGCCCTCCTGCACATGAGTTGCGGCCCGGCGACCTGGCCACGGGGCTGAGGGGACTCGCTCTGGCCAGCGCTGGATCTGAGACCCTCGGTTTATCCACTGTGCCCGGGCAGGCGTGTCTGTGCCAGGGAAGCGTGGGCACCACGCGGGCTCTCCTGGCACAAAGGCCCGCTCTGCCCGGGGCCCGGGACCTGCAGCAGCAGAATGCTGGCTGGAGGTCATGTCTGCAGGGCCCGGGGCCTCCACCCCAAAGGTAGCCCTGTGGGTCCCTGGCCCCTCGAACACCGAGCCGGGCAGCCTGCCCGGGCACCTGTGGAAGGAGCCACCAGCTGTAATGAGCCAGCCGTCTTGGCCTCTACCTTCCTGTGCTTAACCAGCCACACCGAACCCGAACCCGACCCCGACCCACCCCCCACACTTCCTCCGAAGGCCCACCTGGCAGGGCTCCGCCTCGAAGCCCCTCCCCCTCCCCACACCAGCGCAGCCCCCCTGCCCCCACAGCCTTCCTGCCCTGGAAAGAGTCGGGGTCCCTGGGCTCCTGCCCTGTGTTCCAAACCACTCAGCAGCATCAGGACCCCATGCCGACGAGAGGCTGGGGAGTGAGGATGGCCCGGGGCCACCCCGCCGTCCTCCCCAGACCCTGGTCCCGCCACACCAAGCAAAGCCCCTCGCCCTCCGCCCAAATCACCAAGATGAGCACCAAAAAGGGCCCACAGCCAGCAGGCCGGCCCCGCCCCTGTGCAGCTTGGCCAGGTCCTGAAACCCCTGTCCTGGGGGAACAGAACCATCCCCGTCCCAGCCCAGAAAACGGGGCCCATGTGGGAGACTGAGGCCAGGGCAGTGCAGGACGGGGGTGCACCGACTCTGGGACCCTAGACGCCTGCCCTGAAAGTGGTGGGGTCAATCAGCCCAACTCTGCCCCGGGCCAGGGCTCGGGGTGTCCTGGGACCGTGGCCTCTCCCTGAGCAGAGCCAAGTCCTGTGCCCCACGGACTGCTGAGGGGTGATGTGCTCCTAGGCTGGGCAGGGGCGCGGAGACCTCTGCAGTCCTCCTCCCGCGTCTCCCCACCCGGTCCTTTCCCGCTGGGAACAGCCCCTCCGGAACGAAGCCCCCGGGAGATGTGAGAACCAGGGAGAATGGCGCCAGGTAACTGCTCTCCCGGCCTTACGCTCACCCCCAAAGCCCCAGCACAAAGGGCCGTGGCGCAGAAGGTCCGGACACCTGCCTGAGGGATGGGCCAGGCTCCCGACCAGTGACCGCTGTGCCCCGAGGGGCCTGAATCTCCTAGTCTTCCACCCTTTCTGCTCTGGCCCTGGCCCGACAGGCCATGGGGGTCAGGCGGATGCGCCTGGGCCGCCCAGCAGGGGTTCAGGGCTGCTCACAGATGCATGGGGCCGCAGGGCTCCCAGGGCCTTGGGAAGCCAGAGAGGGGCAGGGAGACTGGGGGCCCAGAGCAGGGGACAGCCGGGTCTGATGCTGGCAGACCCCACCCCAAAGATCAGGTGCCCCTCAGACCAGAATGGCAGCGGCGCATCGGGGTGGGTCCGGGGCGGCCCACGGGGCTCTGGGCTCTTGTCCGCAGTCTTTCCCCCAAGCTGCATCTGTGGACGGTTGGGAACATGCAGAAGCAGGAAAAGCGACGTCTTCTGTCCTGGCTCCGGGGAAGCCCTTTGTGTGGGGAGCCTGTCCTCCCTGGACGCTAGCTTTCCCACCGCAGGGAAAACAATGCCCCTCGGATCATTGTCCCCCGGCGGCCCCACCCTCGGTGTGGGAAGTGCTGTGCCCGTCTGAAGAGCGGAAAGACGGAGGCAGAGGTCAAGCAGCTTCCCGGACGTGGCCAGAGCAGCACAGGCGGCCACAGGGTGCGGAGGCTGCTGGCGGGCCGGCCCCCCAGCACCACACGAGGCCAGCACCTGCGGATCTCCCAGGGACCACGGTCCTAAGGGAGCCCCCTGAGCGGTGGGCTAAGGCAGCAGAGCCTGCTGCCCCTTCCCTGGGAGGACTCTCCCACCTGGTCTCCAAAACACAGAGCCCCAAGCTGGAGACACAGTTGGAATACACGTCCTCCCCTGGGCTCGCCCGACTGAACACCCGCCCACCACCCCAAACGGCCCCTTGACACCCACGTGGACAAGCCCAGGAACCCCCAGGACTGCCAGGGGTCTCTGCTCCCCAGTAGGGAGGAGCCTGACGCAGTGATGGATCGATGGGCGCCGAGGCCAGGCGCACCGGGAGGACTTAATCCCGAACTCGATTAATTAAGTCAGCAATTGCCGGGCTGAGCTCGGGCTCCAAAGCCAGCAACGATTCTGGCAACTTCCTGCGTCTGCTCACAGGAGCAGCTGCCGTCGGGGGCTGTGGGAGAGGAGAGGGATGTCCCCTGGCGAAGCGGGCGGGCGCTCGGGGCGGCCCGGCTCCAGCTCACCTGGGTCCCGGCAGGAAGAGACGGAGGCCACCCCCACCTGCACTTGGACACTGCCGACTTGATCTTGGATTCTCAAGCAGCCTTGCAGGTATACGCTGGGCTCACCCAGGTAATGCCCACGGTACCACCTGGATTTCAATGCCTCACTTAACCTTCCTTGCCCCCCATGGTGGCCAGACTCAGAGAGGCTGGGGGGACTGGACAGTTAGACCAGGGCCTCCCCAGTGGCAGCCAAGGGCCAGCAGGAGCCGCTGGGCGCCTGGCTCTCTCCCCTGACCACCTGACCGCCCAGACCTGCGGGAGGGCCGAGCAGACAATGCATTCTTACATCCTCACAGGCTTGGCTGAAACACAAAACCCAGTGCGGGGCGGGGTTCTTGGTGAGAGGCCTGGGAACTGGGGAGCCTCCCAGCCGGCTTCTCTGGGCCCCAGCTCCTCTGGACCCCTTCTGTCCAGCAGAAGAGGCACACCAGCGCTAGACACCTGTCACCCTGTCATCCTCAGTGCTGGCCCTGGAGACAAGGGAAGGAAGCCCACACCTGGCTGGCCACTGGGCATTCCTCCACAGGGGGCTCCCAGAACACCAACTCTGGGCAGCGGGCACCCTGGCAGGCCGGCTGTGGGCTGCGCCCGAGTAAGCCACCCTCCCCTTGCCGGGGTCACCAGCCTCCTTTTCTCTCTGGCCTTCTCTCCCAGTTCATACCAGCCAAACACCCCCCAGGCCCCCCTGGCAGACCGCCAGGCCCTGCGCCCCCACGCCCAGGCCTGCCCAGGGCCACTGTGCACCTGGCTGTCCCCGCCCAGCCCTCTCTGTCACCCCCGGCCCAGCACAGCCACCAGGAGACCTGGAACACAGCAGTGCTGGATAGAAGGCAGAGTCCAGCCACCTGCACCCAGGCCGGGGTGGGCCTGACGAGGGAGGGGCCACACTCACAACGTGGGGGCCCCGGGGCTGGGCCACTGGGCATGGGTGGCGGGCTATCTGGGGACTTTCCACTGGAGAAAGTGAAGGATCTGGGGCTGGACTTGACTCTGCACCCTTGCACGGCGTTGCCCAAATCCAGAAGCTGGTCTGGTCCCTGGAAGCTTTCTGGGCAAGGCTGGGGGGCAGGAGGGGGCTCCGGGAATGAAGCATGGACGTCCCTCAGGAGGAACGGAGCGCGAGGCACATGGGACCCATCTGTCTTAACTCCTACAGCCCGTGTGAATCGAGTCATCTCAAAACAAGACGCCGAGTTAAAAATAACACAGGCAGCGAGGACACGCCTCTGCCCATCAGGACCGCCGAGGGCCGCTTCCCATGCCGGGCACCATCCTCCGGGAGGACGGGAGCTCAGAGAGACCGCACAGCCCACGAGTGGAGAGGAGGGGGATTCCACAGCCCGGGCCATTGACGGCAGCGCCACCCGGGCCCAGCAGGAGCAGCACCCTGGAGCGAGGAGGAGCCCGGTCACAGCAGGCGGGCCGGACTGTCTCCCTGTGGGCTGGAAGCCGGGCTTCCGGACACCTGGAGCTGCCCACCTGGCTCCAGCCGGCCCAGCCCCGACCTGGGCCCAGGTGTGCACACTGGAGACACCTGCTGAGCACCTGTGCTATGCCAGCCCTGAGTCCTGGATGCCAGCAAGGCTTGGGCTCCTGCCACACGGGGACAGGACAACACACAGCTGGCTCTCAATATTCTGACCGCTGGGGCCACCCCCGGAGGGCAGCCCGCCTGATGGGGCGGGGGCACCTTTAAGTTGACCCAGAAAGGCCGGAGGGAGTCAGGTCACCTGGGCCTCCTGAGGAAGGAGGAAGAGACAGAGGCCCCGAGGGGCGGAAGTGGGGCCCGGTTCCACCTGTCTCCTCTGCGGGCCTGAGCACCCTCCCTGCCGCCCAGCCTCAGTCAAGCTCTTCTTACTGAAAAGCCATCAGGAAAAAACACACACACTCAAAACTCTGGCTTCTCCCCCAAACCTCTCATTTCCAGTAACTGTAGTTTCCGCTCATCAGCAACCGAAACCGAGAGGAAATGGTGGGAGGCAGGTCCCGACGGCCCACGACCCGTCCCCCGTCCTCCGCTCAGACAGGGACAGATCTTCCCAGAGCCCAGCACCCTCTCTCACACGCGTCCCTCCCGCCCGCAGCAGCCCTGGCCCTGCAGGGGCCGGCGAGAGTCAGCCAGGGGTGTGTCTGCCCAGAAAATGGGGTGACAACACCTTCCCGGGCCGAGCCCTCTGAGCACGCTCAGTAACCCCAGGCACCTCCGGCAAAGCGTCTACAGCAGGTCTCGCCCCGCCCCCAGCTGCCCCCCAGGGCAGAGGCCTGCAGCTCAGCTGTGACTGGTAGGGGAGGAAGGCAGGCGGGCCAGCGCTGAGCACCTGAGTGTCACCTTGGCACAAGGTCCACAGGATTCCGCAGCCTCCGGCAGCGTGGCCCCCTCACCGGTCCAGAGCAGGGCAGGGTCGCATACGTGCGTGGTCACCTCTGAACCCCAGCCCTCTCCTGGGCCTGCCGCACTTGCACTAAGATAGACTTGCTGCCTGGCCAGTGTGGCTCAGTGGTTGAGCGTGGACCCTGTGCCAGAAGGTCGCTGGTTCGATTCCCGGTCAGGGCACATGCCCAGGGCACATGCAGGAGGCGGCCAATCGATGTTCTCTCTCCTCGATGTTTCTCTCTCTCCCTCTCCTTCCTCTCTCTCTAAAATTAATAAAGAAAAAATAAAAATAAAAAAACTTAGTAAGATTGAAAAAAAGGAAGAGGACTTGCTGCTGGATGCGCGACCTGCTGCCCCCTGGGCTCGGGCTGGGGGAGGCTGCCTGTGAGCTCCCTGCGGGGGGTTCGTTCAGCAAGTCAACAGTGTCAACAGAGTGGCAAGGGGACCGTTCTTACGCGGCTTAGAACCACCGCCCATCCGAGCACCTCGGAGACACAGGCTCAGCGCCAGGCTGAGCAGCACAGGCCCGGCATCAACGCTCGCCCTCGAACCCGAGCAAGGCCAGCGAGTGCCACAGCCTCAGTCCTGGCACTGCGGACCCTGAACGACACCCAGGGCTCAGCGTGACCTCCCGGTGGAGAGAACAGCTCCGCCCATGCCCACCTGTCCCCGCCTACCCCTAGGCTGCCCTGTGCAGGTAGGGCCAGGCGAGCACCCTGGAGTCGGAGCCCACCTCGGGGATGAGGTCTCTGGGTGCAGGGCCCAAGCTGCATGGGGCCCCCAGACCGAGAGCAGGTGGGGCCTGGCAGCCGTGTCGGGGTGACCCTTGGGTTTGGGAACCGCAGGTGTGGTACCAGGGGCCAGGCCTCCCCGTACCCAAGGCCCACGTGAAACAGACCCAGATACTCCTCAGGCCACTCCGAGCTGCAGGCTCCGAGCTGCAGAAGCTGCCTCCACCGCTCAGGTGGAGAGAGGCCCCCGTCAGACCCCAGCTGGAGGAACCCCGGTGGGGCTCGGGCGGGAGGCTCTCTGGCAGGCGGCCAGGCCCCTCGGAGGTCCACAGCGCACCCGAGGGGCACCCATGCAAAGCAGCAGCTTCACATTGAGGAGGGGGCATCACGTCACCTAAGTCACTCGGAAGTCACACTGCCCCAGTCCCTGCCGCTGAGCACGGGGACATGGAGGACAGGGCTAGGGGGTGCCGTTTCCCAGAATGCTCTGTCCCCGGGGGTGCCGGTGCCAGGGGAGGAGACCTGCAGCAAGAAGGGGCCCCTCGGGGGTGAAACTCTGGGGAGGGGGCTTCTGTTCTCAGAATTCCATGGGTCTCAAAGCCAGCGGTGATGGGGGACCACCTAGCCCCCACCCCGGGACAAGCAGGGTCCTGATGCTAATACTCACACACCTGCCTGACCAGAGGGGCCGATGTCGGGGTCCCCTGAGCCCGAGGGCAGCTTGCAGAGGACCCGTCTAGGTCCAAGCATAAGAGGCCAGATGCCCAGCTCTCAAGCCCTTGAGCCGGCATGGCGCACTGAGCAGGCGGGGCAGGCACGCCAGGCCACCCTAACTCACCCAGGGACACCCCGGCCCTGCTCGAGGGGCCTCCGAGCCCCGAAACGAGCACCATTCTTCCAGGAAAACCTTCCAGACACCTGCGCCCCCGACACCCAAGTCCGAGACGGTACAAGGCCTTGGACGCCAGTGCCTGCCGCGGGCCAATCCCTGCTGGTCTCAGGCGGGACAGGTGGGTGGACCCTGGACACGCTGAATGAGGAAGCCGGACTCGGCAGACACGTGTTTTCCGGGCCCGTCCGTACGAACGGGTGGCCCGGAGGCAGAAAGCAGAGGAGGGTTGGCCAGAGGCCAGGGTTAACGAGAGCGTCTGCCTGACGAGCACGAGTTCTGTCTGAGCTGAGGAAAGTTCTGGAACTGGGGGACGGTGATGGTTGCACAACCCTGTGAACGTACGAAATGCCACTGAATTGCACACCTGAAGCAGCTAAGATGGCAAAATGTATGTGTGCGATTTACCACCAACATCCGTGTGTGCATATCCACTCCCCCAAATCTAGTCGTGAGGGAGGTGCCGGGAGAAGGCCACTTTGGGAAAGGGCACTCCTTGGCTGGCTGCCCCTCCTCCAGAGCGCCTGTCAATCACGGCCTGCTCCCCAGCAGGTACGTCCCACCACTGGACCAGGTGGTAAGAACACCAGAGGCCAGAGCTCGCCCCAGACTGGCAGAACCTGCCTTGCGCACGGCCAGACACGACTCCCTGGCACCCCTTCCCCCACCACGCTACTGCCCAACGCCACCACCCGGGCATCTGCAGACCCATTCCAGGGTCCTGCCCGATGCGGCTGGAAGGGAGCGTTCGGGGCCACCTAACCCAAGCCCGTCATGTTCAGAGGGGGAAATTGAGGCCCAGGGAGGAGACGCATGTCTGAGGTGGGCACAGCAAACCAGAGCCAGGCTGAATTGCATCTTCTAGACCCTCCACAGTGGGGCATGGGCTGGGGCCCACACGGCCCCGAGACAGCCAAGCCCCAGCCCGGCAGGGCACCATCAGGACCAAACACACCCCGACCCACAGTCAGGATGCCCTGAAGCCAGCCGCTCGTTCAAGCTTTGGGAAGGCGCAGGGAAGTTCTGACTGCGCCGGCCATGAGCTGCCTCAGGTCCCTACCCCGTGCCCAGCCTCAGTTTTTCCCACCTGTAAACTGGGCATAAAAAGGGACAGCGTCGGCCACCACCTGGAGGGGTGGGAGCCCGTTGAATACCTGTCTCCCAGGGTTTTATAATGCCCGGTCAAAGCAGCTGTCCGTGGGTGGAGTTTCTATGATCCCATTATTAAGGAAAGCAATCTAAATGCTCAATCAACCTTGCAAACCACAGCCTCTCACTATTTATAGACATGAAACAGGAAAGGTGTCCTTCCCACCCCAGGAGGCCGCAGCCCCTCGGTCCAGCCTGGCACTGCCCAGTGGGCCCCATCTGCCAGCGATGGCTGCTGCTGCCCACCAGAGGCACAGTGAACGAGGGCCTTCGGGCTGCGGTCACTCCGGGGGACCCCTGGGGTCCCAGCACCCAGACTGCGCCCTGAAGGCCCAGACCCAGCTCCTCGGTCAACTGTCTGCCCTGCCCCCCATTCTCTTCCTGCTCAGAGCGGTTTTCTTTCTCTTTCTAAAAAATATTATTGTGATCTTTTTGATGGAAAAAACATTGGCCGCTGTTCAGAGGCGGGGCCTGGCCCTGGAAGGTGCCTTCCGTTCACGAAGGCGTGTTCCCGACATCTCCCCACAGTGGGAGGCAGCGAGACCTTCCAGTCCCGCTGCGTGTTCACATGTTTTTCTAACCCTGTGTCCGTCCTTGAAGCCCAGGCACCTCGTAAACAGAGGAAGTCCTCAACCTCTCTGCTTTCAGCCTCGGGGCGAAGATGAGCATTAACCTGTTCCTCCCCCGGCCTCACCCAAGACTTGCAAGTGACTCAATGGAAACAGTCAGACCAGGTGACAGCGACGCAACATAACGTTCGTCCCTCCGAGCCAGGTGGCTGGCCCAGGCACTTCCCACCCAAGCCACTTCCTGCCTGTACCTCTGAACCTCCTCTTTTAAAGGAAGTCGTGGTCTCGGCCCGGCTTCCTCGAGGAGTAGCCAGGGAGGGCCCGGGCAGTGTGGCGGGGCAGGGCAGTGGTTAGGAACTCAGGAGAGAAAGAGGCGGGGCCAGACAGCAGTCTGCAGTGTGACCCGGGGTCAAGCACAGGCCTCTCTGTGCTCCGATGACTTTCCCTGGCCTGCTGCATGCTGAGAGCTGCCCGCCCTCTGCACCTCCCTCCACCGCACGGCCACATGCCCAGGCTTCAGCCTTTCCCGCCCCCACGTGAGCCAGTGAACGCCAAGCTGGCTGAAAGTCTGACCTGAGCCCCCACGTCAGTGCTACAGCAGGACCCAGCACACAGCAGGAGCCCACAAGCGTCGGCAGAAGGGAGACGCTGGGCTGCCGTGTGGGGCCACGTGTGTGACAAAATCCTCAGGTGGGGCCAGCCCCTCCGGGCCGGGCCTCCGCCAAGCACAGGGCGGTACGTCTTGGGTTCTTAGAATTAGCTCAACAGCCAACCAAACATTTGAGAATGAGGATCCTGAAACCAGCGCCGTCAGCTCAAAAGGAGAACACGGGAGCAAACGGACCCACCCGGTGCCTGGACGCACGCCCTCACGCCCCACTGAGGGTCATCGTGTGTGAGACACACGCGGCAGACGGGAATCTGAGCTTAGGTGGCCCAGTGACCCAAGGTCACGGAGCTGGAGCCAGGCATCAAATACAGGAGAGTCTGAAGCTAAAGCCCAGAACCTGCCAGCCAGCCGGACTCTCCTCCCAGGGCTCCAGGCATGGTGGCTCGCCCCGCTTCTGTGACTCCCTGGAAGACACCCAGGGACACTCTGACTTTCTCAAAGGCAAAGGGAGTACCTTTGTCATCCTGGGGCCTCAGCTCCCAGATGAACTGGGCAGCCCCTTTTGGACCAAGAAAGCATGCCTACCCAAAGGGTGACAGTCCCTACAGATCTTCTCCCCAATAAAAAAAAGAGGGGGGCCCACTTCAGTACCCCCTCAGCACCGAAGTGCCGGCGAAGGGGCTGGAGTCAGGCGGAAGGCTGCCGTGACCGTCCCTTGGCCTGCCTGCCGGCCACCAGCCTTTGCACCGCAGCCCCAGTGACCAGCACCCAGCAGCTGTGCAGAGACAGCTTCACACACGGGGACACACGGGGACAAGCCTTTTCTCGGGGCCACTGGCCACTCAACTTCCTGGGAAGACACATGCGCCTCTTTTTCCGATCCTGAGCCCTGCAATCACCTGACTGCGACTTTTGGGGACGGCTCCTTCTCTACGGGGCGGAAAGAAATGATTCACCAGGTCCTGACGTGCCTGGATCCATGACACCACCGCTTCCCACGCACTGTCCGTAAGGGAGCCAGCAAGGTGAATGTTCACAGGGTCCCAGGGTGGTGGGCTCCAGAAGCCTGCACCCTGGCACCTTTGAGAAAAGGGGACAGCGTCCCCCTCAGCCAGACAAGATGGGCGTCTTCCACACTAGCAGACCTCCTGGGGCCTCCGGGGAACAGTGGGGGCCAAGTGGGAAGGCACAAGCCCCAGAAGTGGAGGGAGCCGGGGTCCTGCTCCTGAGTGGCCATGACACCCCCAAATTGCACCTGAGCCTGGGCCTCTCCACACCTGGACCTGGCTGGGGGCCCGACCCTGCTCTGCTCCCTCACCTCTACCACGGCGCCACCCAGAGGTGGGGGGCCTCTGAGAGTGCCGCTTCCGTTCATCTTCCAAGTGGATCTGTAGGGTGTGCACAATGGGGTCTCTGTGGGCTCAGTTCGGCTGAGTGCCAGGCCAGACTGACACAGGCTTCCCGCCAAGGAGGAGGGGGCGCAGGCCCCGGGCAGAGACGAGGCCCGCACCCTGATCAGTGGCCGGGCTTGGGCTGGCAGGGCCCACTGCACTGTCACCCTTGCCCCCGATGTCTCATCCCGATGCCAGAGGGACCGCAGCAGCCTGCATCCCAAGGCACCCCCTTTCTGGCCCAGGCAGCCTGCAGCATGGGCTTTGGCCCAGGGCGACCTCAGCTTCCTCTGGGCCAGGCTGTCCCTACTCCCTGGTGCAACTGGAAGACACTACCCCCACTTTCCCCAGCACAGCACCCCTCCTGCCTTCCCCAAACCCTCCGCAGAAGTATGGAGACACCCCCCACCCCCGCAGGAGCGGGCTGGCGGGAGGAGCTGTGCATTCTGGGAAGCCACGCATAATTAATCACAGCATTAATCCGCCTCCCCCAACAATAGCCACTGCACTTCCACTGAGTCCCAGCTGTCGGTCTCTGAATGAGGGGAAACAAGATTTAGGGCATCAAGCGTCGGTGAGGCTTCTGCAGGAGAAAAAGGCCCCCAAAAAGCAAAAAAAAAAAAAGTAGTGTGTATTCATCAGCGTGTGACAAAGACACAGTCCACTTGGTCCATTAAACTGCTCACAGGCCTGCTTAATTGGCTTCGGTGTGGGCGGGGTGGGAGCTGAAGGAGGGGCCGCTTGCCCACCGCCAGGTTGTCAAGGGAATGGGCCCTCAGCACTTGGAATGGATGGCGGGCTGGGGAGCCGCTGCTTCCTCCGCCGCCTCCAGGGGAGGTGGGGCCTCCCTCCATCCAGCAAACACCTCCTCCTCCTTCCCATCAGGGAGGAATTCAAGTTGAAGGGCATCTGTCACCGAAGAAAAACTTCCCCGAGGCTGACTGGGACTCCCAGGCGGGCAGACTGCAGACGTGCACCCCACTCCCCAACACGTACCCATTTCGCAGATTGCGAGGGTGAGGGGCCAGGCGGGTAGGGGGTCGGGTCAGAGAGGCAGATACCAGGACAGAAACCAAACTTCCAGGAGGTACTCCGATGCCCACCCCACCTCAAACCAGAAGAAAGGGACACAGCCAACAAGACTTTTATCCCCAGCCTCACCCTGAGGCCAGAGGAGCAGGCTGAGGATGGCAGAGGGCCAAGGAGGGTGGGTTTGGCTTTGAAAGCGTCAGTTTCTCGCGGAGAGGCATGGCCTGTCTGGAGAAGGCGCTCACCTGCCCAGAAGTCCTTCCGGGTGGGCAGGGTGGTGGGGGCAGGGCCTCTCTATACACGGCCTGTAGCCCAGGGCCCACAGCCTCCCTGGGCGGTCAATTGTCTCTCGGGGACTTTAGAAAGAAACGGGGTATCGGGAATTCCCACTCAGCACCCCAGGAGCCCAGGTGGCCCACAAAGGAGAGCGCAAACCTGCAGAGGCCAAACCAGCTCCACACGCAGCATAATTGCGGGTGATTAAGTAATTGCCAGACTTTGTCCAATAGAAGCAGCACGTGACCGCGCCCAGCCTTCTGGGCCATCTCCAGAAGACAATGGCTTAGTGTTCTGTCCCTGCCGGCCCTGCTGCTGAGGCAGGGGCTTTGCTCTGCTCCCACAAAGCAACAGGTCCCGCAGGGGCACCACCGCGTACTTACACACAGGCCTCCGTGCCGTTGGGGAACACTTCACACTTCCCGCCATTCAAACAGTTCTCGCTGGGCTGGGAACATCGCAGGCCTGGGGACAGGCAAGAGGAGAGGTTAGCCTCCCGGGCACCAGACACCAGAGCTGTGGGCCCCGGGAAGGGCTCACCTCAAGGTGCCTCACCCACTCCTCACCTCTCCTGCTATATAATGGGGTTGCTGGAGGCAGGGGGGCCCCAGGAAGCCCTTGCATGAACCCCAAGGGGCTTCAATATTCTGCCCAGAATGTTGAAATGGGGGGCAGGGGGAACAGGTTGGCTAGGTGGCAGGTGAACAGGTCATGCTCTAAGTGGGGCGGCGTGGCCTGAAATGCCACCTGGAGGGCCCTGGGCACTACCCCAAACTTTGCACCCCCACGCTGTCTTCATTGGGGACCCTGGCTGGGCTGGGGCCCCTATCCAGCCAGCAGGATGGTCTGGCTGTTCAAACGCGTTCTGCGAGGGGGCGGCGCTGGGGGTGGCCACACTCAGCTCCCCCCTGTTCCCCCCCATCGTGGGAAAATGCGACAGCTGCAAGGCCAGCCGCCCCGCCCGCCAACAAAGCGCCCGCCGGCGGAGGAATCAGAGCAGCCCATTGTGGTGCCAGGGCCGCCTCCTGGGGCACCGGGACTGCACCCTGGGGACCTGGCTCCGCCCCCAAGGACACCCAATACCTGCTCCCTCCGGCATCTTCAGGGCTGCGCCCCCTACGCACCCAAGGGAAGAAGATGAAGATGCCCTATTTGGAAGGAATTTGACCCCATTCCCGAGAAGAGATCAATTAATCAAGCCCCTCCTTCCCCATTTGCCAGGGCTGCGTAAATCAAGCCCCTCCGAAGAGCTGGGACAGGGAGTGACATGGAGCCCCACCTTCTGGAAGTGGGGAGCTAATTCTCTTCTCCAACTTTTAGGGGGACTGAATTAACCACCACTAGATTCCTCAGAGATCCCCTCCCAGTGAAGAGAGGAATGGGCGCCCCCTCCCCACTCCGGCAAGGTTTCCAAACTTGAACTCCGAGAAGTGAAACTCCCCCTAGTCGAAGCGGAGTTTTCCACACCTGCCCCCCTCAAACAGTCCGTGAGCCAGGGCTGGGGGCAGCGACATGGCGTGGGATGGGCAAGGGACACTGGCGGGCGGAGCGGCCAGGAGCCCGGGGACCCTCGGATCCTGGGTCGGCGCCCCTTTCTCCGGCTTTTCGTGAACTCTGCTAACTGGGTGGGTAGCCCGGGCCCACCACGCCCCACACTTGGCCGGGCCGCACGACTTGGTAAAGGGAAATGAGGCGCCCCGGACCCCACACTCCGTGCCCCAACATCCGCCCCTGGCGCGGACCAGAGGCAGAGAAAAAAGATAAATGGCCCCCCAAACAACAGGAAACCAAAACCGACTCGATTCAAATCGAAAAGGGGTAGGCAGTTCGTCCGTCCCGGCGGCAAGCCCCACGCACAGCGAGTGAAGGGCGCGCGCCCGAGACTGGGCCCCCGGGGGATCCCAGCGCCCCACGCCGGGCTTCAAAACCAACTTCAAACCCGGCTCGAGGAGCGGGCGGGCGGGCACGAGTCCCCCCCGACGGGCCGGCAGCGCGGGCAGGGCCAGCCCTCCTCCAGCCCCGGACTCCGGCTGTCCCCCCACCCCGCCCCGGGGCCTCGGGTCTCCCTTTCTCTCCACCCTGGCCACCCGCCACCCGCCGCCCGGGGCGCGCGCGCAGGTCGCCGCCGAAGTTTCCGCAGGGCGCGGAAAGTTGCGGGCTCACGGTCGGGCGGGCGCCTACCTCGTGCGCCGAGCGCGGGCAGCAGCGCCAGGCAGAGCAGGGGCGCCAGGAGCGGCGGCATGCCTGCCCGCCCGCTGCCCGCTGCGTCCGGTGGCGGCCTCCGGGGCGGGCCGGCGGGGTTCGGCACGCGCGCGCCGGGAGCTCCCACGGGCGGCGGCCAGCTACTGCCCTCTCCCTCCTGGCTGGCGGGCGGCGCTGCGCCCTTGCGTTCGCTCCGCCGCGGCTCTGCGCCCCGGCTGGTCCCTTCGCCGCGCCGCGCCCGCGCCCCACGCCCCTGCGCTCCCTCCCGCGGCCCAGGCACTAGTGAGGTGCAGGGCGGCCGTGCGCTCCGCCCCCGCCCGCCGGCCCCGCCCCGGGCCCCGCCCCCGCCGATCCCTCCGCAGCCCTCGCCCCCTGTCTGGCCGCGCCCCTCCGCGCGCCCCGACCTGCCTTGCACGTCCTCGGGCCGGGGCGCGCGTCCGGAGCCCGGGTCCTGCAGCGTTGGGGACTGCGGAGATTCGGGGGCTCGGGGACCGGCCCCAGGGACTACTTCTCGTTCGGAAAGTTTTCAGAGGCCAAAAGTTTGGTCCAGGGCTGCGGAGGGATCCAGCTCTGGCTGTGCCGGGCTCAGCGACAATTGGCAACCATTTACATCTCAATAGCAGGGGAAGCGAGGGCTGGGAGAGAAGGGGGAGCCCCTGGGGGGCCGTGCCCGGCGGAGAGCTCAGTCCCGAGAGGTGGGGAGGAGCAGCCGGAGCCAAGTTTGGGAGACCCTAGACCGGGGGCTCCAACCCCAGGAGCCCCGCGCGGCGTCAGCTTTAAGCCTCCGGGAGACCGAGGCTGACACCCCTGGCTTTGCCTGCTGGGGCACTTGACCCAGGAGATGGTGGCGCCTCGGCGGCAGCCGCTGGGGAGGAAACTCTTAGTGCCCCAAGGGAATAGCCTGTGGCCGATGTCTAGGCAGACGGATTGCGCACCGGCTCCCCGAGGAGGAACCTGCCTCTAGACGCCCCTTGGTCACTTCATCGTCCTGCCCCTTCTCCCGGTGCCCCCCGCCTGTGGTGCCCCACACAGCGTGCGGGTCAGGCAGACCCTCTGCTAGCGCCTGTACAGCGCTGGGTCTTCCCACGTGCTCCTTCCGGATGATTTATTTCTCCGCGCCGATGCCAGATGTGGGCATCCTGTGCCAAGGCGGGCTACGCGCTGGGCGTCCAAAATGCCTGCCATAGCCCTAGGAGACCAGAGTTCATGGCTTCTCACCGGGAACAGCTGCCCGATCCCAACGCAGAGCGCTGAGCACGGTGGCAGGAGGGGACTCTATCCAGTCTGGCATTCTGGAGGCCTTCCTGGAGTAGGTGGATGCCAGAGGGGAGCCTAAAGGTAGAGAGGGAGCTAGCCAGTGAAGGGCACTGGCATTGACCAGGCAGGACTGCAGAAAACCCCGAGGCTGACAGAGAAGCCACCTTTCCCAGGGAGGCCCTCAGAGGTGGGCAGAAGGGGCAGTCCCGGCAGATGGCACAGCTCACCGGGCCCGCCCTTCTTGCCCCACCTGATGCGGGGCACTGGTGGCCAATGGGATGCTGTGGTGAGCACTGGAGGGACAGCTAGTCCAGGCTCTGGACAGCTGCTTCTGGGAGCCTCCCTTGCCTGCCTCCTTGCAGAAGCCGGCAGCACTTTTCAGAGTCTGGGGTGACTTCCGTCCGGGTCAGCGCTGGGAGAGGAGGCGCCCAGAGACAGCAGAGATGTTTACATAATAGCAGCAGCCCGGAGGAGCAGATTTTAGAGAAGGAAGAAGGCGCTATGAAGTCCCTCTCCTGTTTCCCGCCAGCTCACAGACCCAGGGCTGTGCACACCACATGCCCCCTCTTCTCTGGGGCTGGACTGAAGGCCTCAAGCCAGTGCCCCTCTGGGACTCACTGCCTTGTGCCCCCCACTGGAGCCCTGTGTCTCTGCCAATAGGTCCCGGGCCCAAAGTAAAGACTGTCCAGCCCCAAGTTCTCACCCTTCTGCCAAGGAGCACAAGAGGCGGGGCACTGGAAGAGGAGAGAGGAGTCTTACCTGAATCTGCCCAGAGGTGACAACTCTGTTAGGAGCCAGGTGCTCCCGTTAGCCCAGAGAACAGACAGGGCAACCAGACCTCCCAGGCTTCCAACCCCTGTGCCACCTAGAGCAGCTGGGCCGAGGAGGAGACCCCAGGAAAGCCAGAAGTGGCTGGGGCTAGGAAGGGCTGGAAAAAGGCTCGTCCCCTCCAGGCTTGGAAGGGGGGAGGGGTCGGCCAGCCTTGGCAAGTGGGTTCCAAGAAACTTTCTCATTCTCAAGTTAGGGTTAGGCAGGAGATTTCTGGCTTCCCTTTCTGGTCTCTATGTCCGAACCTTCCCAGGCCAGGGGTCTTGAGGGAGAGGGAGGATGGGGGTCCTGATGGCCTAGGACCTGGAGACCTTCTGTAAGGGGTGGGGGGCCCCGGATGGTGGATGGCAAGAAGCTGGATTGGGGGCAGCAACGTGTAGTCACTTTGGGCTGCCTGCCCTGCTCATGTGGGGCAAGACCAGGTCGGCAGGGCAGTCCGGGCACGGGCAGCTCATGAAGGCCCACGCCGGCTGGGGAGCCCAGAACCAGCGCGGTGAGGCTGCAGGCCGGGCTTGCAGAGGAGCCGGACAAGCGTCCAGTGGCCACTTTCTTCTCCAGGGGCCACTTCAGGTGCTGGGCATCTCCAGGCCCTTGCACTCTGCCCCCCCCCCCCCAGGCCCACTGCGTCCATCCCCCTTTCTCTTGCCTCCAGAGATACCGAGGTCCATCGTCAGAGGAGGCTGGGGATCCGTGCTGACATTGGCCCCTTCCTGTCTCCCAAAGAAAACCCTTCCCAGCCCTGGCCAATGTGGCTCAGCACCGTGTGTGTGTGTGTGTGTGTGTGTGTGTGCACGCGTGCGCACCTGTTCCTGGGTCAATTCCCGGTCAGGGCACATGCCGGGTTGTGCTCAGCCCCTGGTGGGAGGTGTGCAGAAGGCAGCCCATCGATGTTTCTCTCTCTCCCTCTCCCTGCCTCTCTCTCGAAAATCAATAAAATTATATTATATATAAAAAAAGATGCCCGGCTGGTATGGCTCAGTGGTTGAACGTGGACCCTGCCCCAAGAGGTCGCCGGTTCGATTCCCAGTCAGGGCAGATGCCCAGGTTGTGGGCCCGATCCCCAGTGGGGGGCATGCAGGAAGCGGCCGATCTATGTTCTCTCTCATCAGTGTTTCTGTCTCCCTCTCCCTTCCTCTCTGTCTAAAAATCAATCAAGAAAAGAAATTTTTTAAAATAATAACAAATGAAGGTACCAGGATTCTCAGGTGCAGCCAGGCCCAGGAATACCAGCCCCGGGGTCTGTGTTCCCATCCTGCACTGATTCCGGGTGCTGCCTGTGACCCCTTAGCTGGCATGGGAACAAAGCTCCCATCTCTCTGGCTCGGGTCAGGCCCTCGAAGGCCAGGTGGCCGGCATGTGCACACCACAGGGCTGGGGGCGCTGCTGTCCCCCTGCTTCACGGATTATGCCAGTGGGGGAGCGGGTTGGACTTCGGGCGTAGCCCCGTGTGGCCTACAGTGGCCCTGAGCAAGGAGAGGTGACAGACCTGACCCATGATGCATCTGAGACCACAGACCTTCACTTAACCCACAGTAAGTTTCCACCCCTCATGCTGCCCAGCTCAGGTCTCTTCCAGATCTGACCACACGCTGCCCGGGGAAGGCGGCATCTGTGCCGCTGGGCCCCCTGATGCCAGCTCGCCCGGAGCCCCAGCTGAACCCTGAAACAGCCCTTTGAACCCTCGGCCCCTCACGGAGACAGCTCTCCAGCGCTGGCCCCTTCCTGCCTTGGGAAGGGAGTACCCTCTTCCCGCTCAGTTACTCCTTGTGAATTCGAGAAAGCCTTCGGAGCCCACCGAGCCAGGGGCGGGGACACGGGCTGGCGGCTGGGCTGAGGTGGGGTGGCCTGTGAGGGCACAGTGGTCTGGCCTGGGTGGGGGTGCCACCTGGGGCAGCGGTGGGAAGATCCCAGAACACAGACGGGGGTAGTGCCCGTCCTCCTTTGAAGTGGGTTGCGGAAGGGCTCAGACCTGCTTGCAGAGAGAGCCGAGCGCCTGAGAGGGCCCAGCCTCTTCCCCGGCCCCGTTCACCACGGCCAGACCCAGGCCCGGCACTGAGGGACCATCGCTGCCCCCGGGCCTCGGTTTCCCCTCTATGAAGTGATTTCTAAAGTCCTCTCTGTCTCTTCCCCACTTACAGCCAACCCGGAGCAACTCTCAGAGGCTTGAGGGTTTTTCTGAGACCTGGTTTTAATGGCTGTGTGGTTTCAGGTGGACCGGCAGGGTTGGCACCCGTTCCCCATGCTGGCCGCTTGGCAGTGAGCAGGGCACCTCCAAGCAGCGGGCAGGCGGGGCGCTCTGCTCCAGGGGTCCCCCTCCTCAGCAGGAGGCCGGGGTCTCCAGTTTGCTTCCCCGCCTGCCTCTTGCTCCCAAGCGGGGACTGTTTGTCACCCAGGCCCAGTGTGCACCTGAGCCAGCATCAGGCCCGATGGGGGAGGCTCCCGGGTGCCCTGCACCCCAGGCCACCTGCATTGAGTCGGTTTCCTGCTCTATTTTCTGTGTGTCTTGTCCCCTGCTGAAGTGACCCGTCCTCCTCAGCCTCCACCTCCTCCAGGAAGGTCTCCCCACCCCAACATTGGTCATATGGTGTTGGGGTGGGGTCCCTGCCCACCTCACAGAAGCAGACTGGCCTGTGACTAATGGAGGGCTCAGTGAATGGGGATTCGCCCCCACTCAGCTGTGTTCCACAGCGGTCACTCCTTGGGAGCCCAGGGCCTCTTGGCAGCTCAGGGGCTGGCACGAGTGGACGAGAGTTCCCCGCTGCCCCGGGGCCTGTGAGGGAGGGTCAGCACCCCAGAAGCAGGCACGGAGCCTGGGGAGGGCTCTGCTTGGGCATGTCCCCGACAGGTAGCCTGCCCCGGCCTCCCCGGCAGGTACGCTGACGACGCCCGGCCCACGGGGCCCACCCGGTACTTGGCGTTGGAGAAACGGGCCGAGGGGTGGCCAGAACCCAGAACCGCGCAGGCCCTGATGGAAACCCCCTGTCCGTCCTTCCTGGCAGCTCAGGGCGCAGACACCTGCCTCTCCCAGCAGTCCTTGGACTGCTCGGTGCACAGACCCCAAAGCAGGTGGCCCTGGGTCCTGGGTCCCCTCAGCTGCCACAGAGCTTGGGCTGAGTTGGGTCTGGGGTTGGGTCATTTGGGGTTCAGTGGTCACCTCTGGGCACCCTCAGAGGAAGGAAGGCTCGGCTAGGGACTCCAGGGCACCTTGCCAGTGGTGGGGGGCTGGGAGGCGCTGAGAAGTGGGCTGGACCTGCCCAAATCAGGGGGCTGCATGGAGGAGGGGCAGGGTGAGGGCGAAGGGGCTGGCTGAGTGCCCCTACCCCACCCTGCCGGCAGGGAACATGAAACGGTGCCCATTTCCCGGACTGCACAGTGGTGCTCCCGGTGGGGTTGTGGAGCCCAGCCGAGCATCAGGGTCTGCCCACACCGGGCCCCGGGTCCCCTGCAGAACCTGCTGGGGTGAGCATCAGGGTCTGCCCACACCGGACCCCGGGTCCCCTGCAGAGCCTGCTGGGGACGCTCAGAGGACCAGGGTGGCTCTGGGGAGGTGCCACCCAGCTGCCTGGCCCTGCAGACTGGGCTCAGAGCTTTCTCCAAAAAGAAAGGGCCTCAGGGGACGAAACTGCTGTGCCCCACCCCCTGGGCTTTGGTATAAGCGGAGCCTCCAGAGGCCTGAGTCACCCACAGAAAAGCAGCCAAGCTGGGTCCCTCCTCCTCCCTCCTCCTCCCTCCTCTTCCCTCCTCCTCCCTCCTCCTCCCTTCCTCCTCCCTTCCTCCTCCCTTCCTTCTTCTCTATTTTCCTTCCCTTTTTTCCTTTCTAGGGTTAAAAATAGCTGGAAATTTCCTTTTAAGAAAAAAAAAATGTCCATTTGTATGTTTACAGGGAGGATAACGGCTTCCCACAGCAGAACCTTCTGCGCCGGCAGGAATTGCTGGAGGGGGCCCAGGAGCTCCTACAGACTGGGTGTCCCCCGGCCCCCCTGGGACATGTCCCCTGCCTGCCCCCCAGGTGGGGCTCGCCACCCTCGGCCTCCGCCATCCGCCTGCAGGAACTCTGAGCTCCTCACCGGTGTCTCCCTCTCTGCTCCAGACACATTGAAACATGCTCAGCACTTCCGCCCTCCCCCACACCCCCACGGCCCACTGAGGAAAGGATCGTGGGCCTGGACGCGGGGGTGTGGGTTGCAGGGAGCTCCGCTCGGGAAGCAGGTACACACATCTGTGAGCGATTGCCTGTCTCCAGGGGAGGGAAAGAACCCCAACAACCTAAGTGAGACCAGAATTCGTCTATATTTCTGCCTTGACAGCTCAGGGAAAAGTTTGCCAAGAACCAGAGGCGCTGCTGAGTGTTGGCGTGGGAATGTTGGTTTAGTCAGAGCCTTGCTCTGGGCCATTCACATAAAACAGGCACCTTGGTGGCTTCTGCCAGGGGACGTGGCTTCCTCCCGGGAACCGGGCCGGGACAGGGACGGGCAATACCCCTCCCTCATCTTTTTCCTTGGCTTCTCCAACCTCCTTGTCATCGCAATCAGCGTCTCGCTGGTCAACATTTGGTGCAATAATTTTTAAAAATCAGTGAGGAGGGTCAGGGCTCTCGCGTGGCGGTGACTGTGCGGCTGCAGCCACCTGAGGGTCTCTGCACAGCATAAATCAGACGGACTGTCACGGGGCAGAAGAGGACAGGGACATGTGCAGGGAGGCGAAGCCAGCGGGCCGGGTGGGATTGGGTTGCATGTTCCCAGGGCTGGCAGGCGCAGGCAGGGCCCAGAGGTCCCGAGCTGGGGCTGGCGGACACGGGAACCCACAGCCGCTATGCGTCTTGGTGCTCAGCCAGGTGACCTGCACGGAGACCCACATTCAGGGCGGTGTCCCGAGTCAGGGGTGACGACTGTGGGCTGAGCACCCACCGTGCGGACATCTCGCTCGGGGGACGGACCCACAAAGCGGGGGGGAAGAGCCTCGCTGGATTTTTCTCTCTCTGGTTCCCATCGCCTGAGGGCGGGGCCGGGAAGGGACGCGGGCACAGCTCTGCGGGAGGAGGGTAGTCCCCCTCTGCCACCACCCCTTGGCCACTTTGGGCTGGGAAGTCCCTCCCGGCAGGTGGGTCTCTCCAGGAACATGTTACTAACGAGATGATGAGACTTCGGAGGAAAGATTTCAGTCGAGACAAAGTGCAGCTGAGTAAGAGAGCAACAAACACTCTCAGGACAGCGACGCGGAGAAAGGCAGGGAGGAAGCCTGGGTGCGGCTGCCCTGGCTCACTGGGAAGTCAGAGAACAGGGGCGTTGGCAACAGGTTCAGTTGGCCCAGGATGAGCTGCTGCCCCCCATCGCCCCACGGGGGGACCCTTGGAGGGAAGGAGGAGGAAGGGAATGGCAAGGTCCTTTGTGTTGAGGGTGTTCCCCTCTCTCTCTCTCTCTCTCTGCCCCCCCCCCCCCCGCAGGGGAGAATCTCAGGGGAGGGTCTCAGCAGAATATTCATCAGCTTTGCAGGTGCTCGCTTGCAGGGTCATGGTCTCCACCGATTGGTCGGTGCCAGGGCAGGGGGCCTGTAATCCGTGCAGCTGGTCCTGAGGCGGCCACAAGTCACTTGTCTGGTTTTGCTGCTTTTCTGGGCCTGGAGCTGAAATGCAGCTGAGGCTTCAACATCACCTTTCCCGGGAACAGTCAGAGGCCCAGCAGCCTGGCCAGCGGCCTGTTAGTGGAGGAAAGGTTAGCCGGGTGCTGAGGGCGCGGCCTTTCTGCCCCGGTGACCTTCTGAACCTGGCCCTGGTCCTTGCTCTGCTCATGTCTGTCTGTCCCTCACAGATGTGACATGTGCCCCTCGCCCCTCCTTGGGGCCCTCACTCGCGGGGTATCTGTTCTCCTTTCCCCAAAGCTGGGCCCCGAGAGTGGCTGTATTAGGTAATGTTTCCCCCCCACCTGGACCTCGAGCCTTGGAGGTGACTCAGAAGGACCCGAAGCAAAGCTGATGCCTCTACATGGAGACACTGTCACCCCACCCCCACCGCCAGGAGCAGGGAGACACCTTGGCCAGACGGGGGGGGGGGGGGGGGGGGGGCGTGCTAGGGTCAGAGGGCGCCTCGCCTGGGGCCCTGCTAGGTGCTGGCAGAGGACAGTGGCCAACACCGGGGCTTCTCGGTGGCACTGTGAGCTCGGGGAAGGAGGACGGTGGAGGGGGACGGAGGTGAGGGCGCGGGCAGGGCCGAGGGAGGAGCTCCGGGCACAGTTCAGATGGGAGTCGGCGCGGAGGCGACACCCGAGGGAGGGAGAGAGCAGGCCCTGCGGGTACCCGGGCAGACCCTCCGTGCCCAGGCCGCCAGCAGTCTCCTCTGCGCCCTCCACTTGCATCTGCTTCCTGGGGGCCGAGCCCCGAGGCCAAGGCCTTGCCTTCAGCCGTGGGTGGGTCCTTCCCTTAAAATCGGGGCGAATTCAACTCTGCCTGCACACCCTGTTCCCCCACAGACATGTTAGATGTGTTCCCCTCGGAACCAGTGAAATGTAACCTTAGCCCTGGCTGGTTTGGCTCAGCGGTGAGAGCATCAGCCTGCGGTCCCGAGAGACCTGGGTTCGGTTCCCGCTAAGGGCATGTACCTCGGTTGCAGTTTGTCCCCGGCCCTGGTTGGGTCGTGGGGGTGGCAGCCACTCAATGTGTCCCTTTCACGTCGATGTTTCTCTCTCTCTCTCTCTCTCCCTCCCATTCTATCTGAACAAAATATTGAAAAATATCCTCAGGGGAGGATACAAAAAAAAAAGAAATGTAACCTTAGTTGAAAATGGGGTCTTCGCAGGTGTAATCAAGTAAAACGACCTCAGTCTGCGGCAGGGTGGGCTCTCCCCCAGTGACTGCTGTCCTGAGAAGAAGGACATGTGGACACAGACACAGAGGTGGAGATGGGGGGATATGGCCACAGGCTTGGGGAAAGCAGGGTCACCCACAACCGGCAGAAGCGGGGGGAGGCGGGAGCCATCCTCCCGGGGCCCCTGGAGGGAGCGGGCCCTGCCCACACCTGGGTTTCAGACTTGGCCTCGGCCGGGGAAGACAGGTCTGCTGTCCGAAGCCTCCGTTTATGGTCACTGCTACTGTGGCCCCAGGAGACGAACACAGGGGTAGAGGTATCTTAACACGGAGAAAGTGGCTTTTTCGTTTCCCGAGTCTGCACGAGGCTGCGGGGTAAGAGTGAGTGAGGGAGTCACAGGAGGTCGAGTGGCCAGGGGCAGGCGGGGGAGCGCAGGCGGGCACTGGTCCCCCTGCCCACCTGGGAGCCGGTGGCTGCAGCAGGACCCTCTTCAGAGGGGGCCACATAATGAGATGCCTTCATGTCTGCGAATTACAAAGTGGGACTTGGCTTGTCCTCACAGGGAGCAGAGAGCCTGCTGCTTCGGCCCCAGGCTCTCTGATGGCCAAAGGGCTCACGTTCTGTGTCCAGGCTGGTCCACAGAGCCGGACCAATCCGCTTCCAGCCACACAGAGGGACAAGAGGTGACACGCCCGTCCCCACCAGGGCCAACACTGCAAGAATGTGATGACGTTGAGACTCAAATGTGCTCTGTCCACACGCACCGTCTCCAGCCAGGCCCACCCCGAGGCCGAGGCAGGAATTTCGGGCTTTCGGGGGAAACGCAGGAACGCAGGTGACAGCTGTGGAGGTCCCCCACCACGCCCCAGCTGACACCGGCCGTCCTCGCCCCTCCCTCGCCATGGCCGGCCCCGCTCAGACCAGCCTCCCAGCAGAGCGAGCGGGCTGGACAGAGACGGGCACGAGGAAACCACGTCCGACCTTTGCTTAGACGGCTCATCTTCTCTTGCAAGAATGTGGAGTTTTGGTTCCAAAGGGGACTCTGAACAGCAGGGAGGGGCACCCCTGGGGGGTGTGGCTCTGGGGCGCTGCCCCAGCTCCCTCACAGCTGCCCTTGGCCCAACAGTCCCCCCTTCCGGGGTTCCCTTCTATGTCAGAACGAGGCGCTCGGCCACTGTGGACAGCCCGGGGGTGGGTTCTGGAAGGACCAAAGGGACTCGGCGACGGTGGGTCGTGTTTCTGGGCCCTCTGCCACACTCAGCTGAGACAGGCACCAGCTCCAAAGACACCCGGCAGGCAGGAGGCTCCGACCAGCTTCCCCGGGACAGATGGGGCGCTGGTCAACCCTCCTCCTACCGCTATCCACCCCTGCACGTGTGGCTCAGCCCTGAGCTCGGCCCTGGGTCACCAGATGTAGCCTGTGTCCTGAGAGGCCCTCGGGAAGGGAGGTGCCATGAGATTCAGGGAGCGGCCTGTGTTCACTGGGTCCATGGCCCCAGCCCCGAAGGAAACCGTAGTTTAGCTGCCCTGCAGCCGCCTTTTTGGGGTGTTGAGTCTAATATTAAGAAACAAGCCTCAGAAAGAACTTTTGAGCCTCCCCCTTCCTGCCCCAAAGATGCAGACACAGAACCTCCTCCGGGAAGGCAACCCCAGGGTGTCCCCTTAGCCGACTTTGAATTAGGTGTGGAAGTAGAGAGCTTCCGGCTGGGGGCTAGCCAGGTACCCCGGCATTCTTAGCCAGGTACCCCACATCCTTAGCCAGGTACCCCACATCCTTAGCCAGGTACCCCGGCATTCTTAGCCAGGTGCCCCCACGTCCTTAGCCAAGTACCCTCATGTCTTTAACCAGGTACCCCACCTCCTTAGCTAGAAACCCTGTGTCCTTAGCCAGGTACCCCCACATCCTTAGCCAGGTATCCCCGCATCCTTAGTCAGGTACCCCCGCGTCCTTAGCCAGGTATCCCCGCGTCCTTAGCCAGGTACCCCCGCGTCCTTAGCCAGGTACCCCACGTCCTTAGCCAGGTACCCCGCATCCTTAGCCAGGTACCCCCACGTCCTTAGCCAGGTACCCCACGTCCTTAGCCAGGTACCCCCGCGTCCTTAGCCAGGTACCCCCACATCCTTAGCCAGGTATCCCGCATCCTTAGTCAGGTACCCCCGCGTCCTTAGCCAGGTATTCCCGCGTCCTTAGCCAGGTACCCCCGCGTCCTTAGCCAGGTACCCTGCGTCCTTAGCCAGGTACCCCGCATCCTTAGCCAGGTACCCCCACGTCCTTAGCCAGGTACCCCACGTCCTTAGCCAGGTACCCCGCATCCTTAGCCAGGTACCCCCACGTCCTTAGCCAGGTACCCCACGTCCTTAGCCAGGTACCCCGCATCCTTAGCCAGGTACCCCCACGTCCTTAGCCAGGTACCCCACGTCCTTAGCCAGGTACCCCCGCGTCCTTAGCCAGGTACCCCCGCGTCCTTAGCCAGGTACCCCCATGTCCTTAGCCAGGTACCCCCGCGTCCTTAGCCAGGTACCCCGCGTCCTTAGCCAGGTACTCCGCGTCCTTCGTTTTCCCGCCAGGTGAGCCCCACTCTTCCTCGACCACCTGCAGCTTGCCCCTCACTCCTGGAACAAGTCCCACCCCTTCTCCTTTGTCCCGACTCCCACACACCCAGGGTCCCCCCACGGCCTCTGGGACTGCCGTGAATCCCTCCTGCCACTGTCCTGACATGTGAGTTCCTCCTGTTCATTCGTCTGCTTGTTTGACTACTAGCCCGGCTGGAAGAGCTTAGAGGCGGGAAGGAAAGTGTCGCTCTTCGCCCCCCCCCCCAGGAAAGCGCAGACAGAACCGGAGCGTAGAGGAGGGGGTCACATCTCGGCCAGCGCGGCAGGTCGAGCTTCCTACGTAACAGGGGACTTCTCTTTAGGGGAACCTACAGGGTGGACGGTATGACCAGGGCACCCGCCGTGGGCTGCAGCCCGGCTCACGGGCTCCTGGGGGGGGGTTCCCAAAACAGCCACCCCACTGACCACTGGGCCCACCTGACCGGTGGGAATTGTCATTGTTTTCCTGCTTCTTCATTCCTACCCCACAGATGGGGACAAGGTGTGGGTGGGACAACACAGAGCCTGGCGCGGTGGAGACGCTCAGTAGGGGACAAAGGGGCGAGTTGAGGGGGACCATGGGGACCCTGAGGCCTGAGAGGGACATTATTCAGGGTGCACAGGGAGTTGGAGGCAGAGCCAGATGAGCGCCCAGGCCTGCCTCCCCCCAGACCTCTGTCCGCAAGCCCCTGCCTGTGGGGCTGGCCCAGGGCTTCCCAGCTGACCTGCTCACAGCCAGACCGCGGAGGCCCGGCTGCCAAACAGCAGCCGGCAGCCCCGCCGAGACCCGCTTGCCCACTTCCTCAAACTGAGCCCAGTGGGCCCTCTGGCAGGGCAGCCACCGAGGGAGGGCATCAGCTCCAGGGGGAAGCGGCCTGACCCTGCCGCTCCGTGTGCTAAGCTGCGCCCACAGCCTCCACCCCAGGCCGAGCAGGTGTTTCCGAACCCAGCGCTCGGGAGCCTCAGAGCCTGGCAGCGGGGGTCAGGGCCCCGGCCAGGCCACAGTGTGCTTTAGGAGAAGGTTTCCATCCACCTGGCAGGAGCCGGGCTGCAGTGTGGGACCCTGACACCACCTGGACACTGCCAGGCCCCGCGTCCAGCCCACGAGCCAGCCAGGAACCTGCCAGAGCAGCCGGGCCCTGCGGCGCGGGCTCCTTTCTGTCCTGACAGATGAGGGCTTCGGAGGCTGGCCGGGGCCACAGCGCTGGGCTCCCCCTGACTCCATGGTCCTCACCCTTCCTCAGGCGGGTTCAGCTCCCCTCCCTGCGTGTCTCACAGCTGCAGTGAGTGGCCTAGACCCTGCCCCCAGAACCAGCCCGGCAGGCGGTCTAGAGAGGTGTGGGACGGGGACACTCAGGTTACAACAGGAGGTGCCGCTGCCAGTGCGGGCCCCGGGGCCTCACCTGGGAGACTCACCTGGGAGGGGGGCCCTGCTCCTGGGCAGCAGCCTCCCTGGCACTGGGGTCTTTGGCCAGCTGTCCACAGGGATTCCCTTGGGCCTCCTGCCCTGCCCCCCTCCCCCAGGATTGTCCCCTTCCCTTACCGACAGGAGAGGCCCGGGTTTGAGGCCTCATTCTGTAACTCAGCAGCTCTGCGACCATGGACATGCTACCTTGCCTTTCTGAGCCTTACTTTTCTCCTCCAGAAATCGGGGGTATTCCTTCCTACCCACTCACCCCATCAGGTGGGCCAGGGACGGAAAAAGGTGACATGGGGTGAAAATGCTGCGTAAACTGTGAAGTTCCCACTCTTCTTGGCCGACGATCTGCACTGCTCAGGACCCCAGGCCACCTTGGAAAGCATCAGCCCGAAACGGCATCGGCCGTGTGGTAATTCACAAGGCAAGGGAGGCACTTTACAGGTTGTTTACACCATTGTTTACTCCCTGCGGCACCTTGTCCCTGAGACCCTGTGTGCGTCCTCCTCAGCACCATCCCT
Organism: Molossus molossus; assembly: GCF_014108415.1. NCBI lineage: Eukaryota > Metazoa > Chordata > Mammalia > Chiroptera > Molossidae > Molossus > Molossus molossus. Next base: position 1,637,482 of record NW_023425349.1, read on the forward strand.
CCGTCTGGGATTTTCCTGGAACTTGGAAGCTGGGGGTCACCATCCTGCTCCCAAACCCCCTTAGGGTTCCAGGCTCTAAGACATCTGGTTTAGATTCAGACTTAGGGAGCATTTACTGAGTGCACCCTGGGCCCAGCCCCGCCGGGGACCTGGGCGCTGGGTTTTGGCCTCATGGGCAAGTGCACATAGACAGCCCATCACAGCTCGGGGCAGGCCCATGACAGGAGGTGACCCCTCTGCTGCCTCCGCGGGATGTGGGGACAGCGTCCCAAAGGAAGGACAGCTAAGTGGGGTTGTTGGCCAGCTGGAGAAGCAGTCAGGGGCTAAAAGGACAGGGGCAGTGTGGGCAACAGACAGGGCCTGGAGTCCGGCGGCGAGGACCTGGGGCCCAGGCTGGACATGGAGTCTGACTGTCCTTTTGGGAAGCAGCCCCAGCAGAGCCAGGTCAAGGCCAGCCTCTGGGGTGCAGTAAACAGGAAAATCCACGGGGGGCTGGAGCCCCAGCGAGCGAGGAAAGGGCCGGGTCAAAGAGCTTTGCCGAGTGTTTAGACCCGGCAGGAAATGATGCCTTCTCCGTGTCATGTCCACCCCCGCAGCGCGAAGCAAGCTCTCGGCTGAGGTCCCACCGCCAGGGCCCGGCATGTGTGAATTTCAGGGAGCCCACAGCCGCTGAGATGGGTGCCCACTCAACGTCCCAGACGAAGCCCCCGTCCCTGGCCAGCTGGCCAGGCCCTCTGTGGCCTAGCCCTCTCCCCCGCCCCCGCCCCCCCCCTCTGGCCTGCCGGCCTGGGCTCCCCAGCTGGAGCTGTGCCTGGGAAACGGGGGCCTGGGGGGACGGGGTAGCCTGAGGTCAGCCTGGGAGTCAGCGGCAGGTCTCTGCCTCCGAGTCGGGGCTGGCCTCACCTTGACCTCAGGTGGCCTCTCAGACCAGAGTGTGTCTATTGGTACAGCCCCGAGAAGACGCCCCGGGACCTTCTTGGCACAGCCCCAGCCCCAGCGGATCCCAGGGGCCTTCTGAGTCACCCCCAAACGGAAGCCTGTCCCTGCGTGTCTCTGAGTGCGAGAACTATTTGACATCAGGTAAGTCCTGGCCACTTTGGCTCAGCGGTTAGAGCGTCGGCCTGCGAACCGGAGAGTCCCGGGTTCGGTTCCCGCTAAGGGCACGTACCTCAGTTGCAGTTTGTCCCCGGCCCCAGTTCGGGTTGTGCGGGTGGCGACCACTTGATGTGTCTCTCTCACATGGGTGTCTCCCTCTCCCTCCCTCTCTCTCTCTCTCTCTCTCTCTTCCTCCCTCTCTCCCTCCCGCTCTATCTGAAGATGAATGCAAAAATGTCCTCGGGTGAGGATAAAAAAATGGAATCAGGTAAGCCACGCGGTGCAAGGGCCCGCTCAGCGTGAGGCGGTCCTGCGTGGCCAGAGCCTCCGGGGTGCGGCAGGGGCGATGCCTCGTGGGGAGACCCCAGCTCCAGGAGAAGGCTCCGCAGAGGGTCCGTCTCCCTCTCAGACGGAATCCAGGTTCCTCCTGACATCAGTGTGCAGCGAGACACGTCCAACGCTCCCACTTCTGGGAATTCACGCCGAGGAAGCCATGTGGAGCCCAGATGGCCCGTTGCTGGGACATCCCTCGGGCAGCGTTCTTTACAGCGGGAACCTGGCCGCGGCCCAGATGCGCGAGGCCGGCTCGGAGACCAGCACACGTCCGTCTAATTGAATAATGTGCAGTTGGTGAAGGCGAGTCTGTGGGAGCCGACGACGTGGGAAATGATGGAAACAGGGGGGAAGGCAGGAAACGGTGGGGTCTTTGCCGGGGCTGCAGCGGGGCAGAGCAGACCAAAGCCTCGAATTTCAGATGCAAACGCACCCCAGTGTCCGCCCGGTTCCGGCTGGTGGAGAACAGTGGTTTGGGTTCCTACCATGTTCTGCTCTGGTCCGTGGTTGGGACCTGCTCACGACACCGTGTGAGTCACAGATCAAGCCTCCCAGCAGCTCAGAGACCCTCCGCCCGGCCCCCCGGGGCTGGGTCCGGGTCTGTCCTTGGATCAGCATCCGCGGTGGGGTCTCGGGAAGGGAGTTGGGAGGGAGCACGCCAGCCTCCTCCCTGTGGTCCTCCTGCTGGGGTGCATGGATGGTAGAGGAGGGGCCGGTTCTCACTGCTGGGCCACCCCCTTTGGGATCTGCACCCCCAGGGGTGCATGGAGTGAGGGGTCCCCTCCCAGGGCGTCTGTTCTGTTGCCTCACCCCCGACTGCCACCTCTTCCTCACAAGCCTGTGGGGTCTCAACAAGGACATGGACGGGGTTTAGCTGGTGTCCCTGCCCTGTGATGGGCCTGCAGCTCAGGGCACAGTGACCAGTAGGAGGGATGGCATCTCTGCCCCCGGAGAATCAGAGGGGGCCGCTCTGCGGATGAGGATGGCCAGGCTGGGCGGACCCCCGGGGCAGAAGCACGAATTCCAGGCCCTGGCAGGGGCACCTCGGGCACTACCCTGAGCTCCAGGCAGGCAGTTGCAGCCTGTGTCCACCCAGCAGGGTACAGGGCTGGTGTGGGGCTGGGCACAGTGGGCGCCCACGAAAGGAAGAGGTCAGAGGGTAGTCAGGAATTCAACAGGCGGAGGGTCAATACACCCCCCAAAGCCAAGTGCAGGCCCTGGGGTGAGGCACACGCCTTCTCATGGTCAAAGACCTGAGCTCGAGAGGGCTCTGAGTCCACAGGACCCCAGGGCCATGGGGGGACCCACGGCCTCCAGGTCTGGGACGGCCACCGCTGGCCAGCTGCCCTGGGCCTGCCAGGGCTGGAGGCTGCTCTCTGCACTGTAGCCTCAGCTCAGTGGGTGGCACCTCCCTGCTCCCAGCCTCACTTGCAGAGTGACCACCACAGTCCGTCCCCTCCCAGGCGGCAGGGCTCCCAGGGCGGGGGCCGGTGTGGGCCCTGGACCTCCAGTGTGCACCTGGGGCCGGTGGCGGGAGGGGTGCCGGTGACGACAGCGCACGTTCATCTCAGCAGACACCGCTCTGGCGTCTCCAGTGCGTTACCAACCCTGAGGCAGGTCCATCGGCGTCTGGGGAAGCCGGTCACCTGCTGAGGGAAAGGCCGAGGCAGGGTCGGACCAGGCCCCCTGCGGCCACCGGAGTGCGCTCCTGGTTCTGAGGACACGCTGCGGGTTATTTTTGGGGTTTTTTTGGTACATGCCCCTGGCTGGAACCGAACCCGGGACTCTCTGGTCCGCAGGCCAATGGTCCAACCGCTGAGCCAAACAGGCCGGGGCCGCGCTGTGGTTTTATGCACAACTTTGAGCTTTAGTTTTCCTGGGGTGAGAGTCTGAGCCGTCTCCAGACCCCCAAAGCCCTCGGGACCCTCAGAGGGGAGGGGCCAGGCTCAGGGTCCCACACACAGAGCCGGGCCTCCCCTTGCCCTGTCTGGGAAATGGCCCCAGACCCCAGCAGCGGCCGGGAGTGCCCTGCCCTTTCGGGGTGATGGGGGGGCCGCCAGGCTGGGAGAGGCCAGCACAGCCGCTCTCTCACTGATCACCTCGGCACTGGGACAGGTCCCGCGTGATCACCAGGCAGCGCGCGATCCGATCCCTGCTGGGGCGCAGCTGGGCCGGCCCAAACAAGCCTCCTGTGGGGGTGCAGGGCCCCCCACCCCTCCTGGACCTAAGGAAGCTTGGCTCCCACGCGGGACCCGTAGCCTGGCCCCTCTGTGGGAGTGTCCCAGAGTCTGAATGTGCATCGTCCACCCGCAGGGCGGGACATACCCCTGAGAACTGCAGCCGTCTAACCTCCCTGGGCCTCAGTCTTCTCTGAAAGTGGGGGATGGGACATCGGGGCTGCCTAGGCTGTCTGGCGACATGTGACCCCACGGAGCGGGGCCGGCCGAGGCTCTTCCCTCGCACGAATGCGTGAATGAGTGAGTGCTACACTGTGACGAGCCGCAAGCATCGTGTCTGTGAAAGAAACCAGACAGGAAGGGCATTGACACGCGCTGTCCCCAGAGACAAGGCCACGGAGACAGCAAGGAGCCGAGCGGCTGCCAGGGGTGAGCACTGGCAGGTCCGGTCTCGGAGGACGAGACAGGTGATACTCGCAGGGCACAGAGAGCGCACGGGACGCCGCGGAATCACCGCCTGCAGGTGTCCAAGCCTGTGCTGTGTGAGCGTCACCTCAACTGGAAAAACAAAAGAATCCGCCCTGGCCGGTGTGGCTCGGCGGTTACAGCGCTGGCCCGGGGACCCAAGGGTCACAGTTTCAATTCCCAGTCACAGGCACATACTTGGGTTGCAGGTTTGATCCCTGGCCCCGGTCCGGGTCCTGCGTGAGGCAGCCAATCAATGTGTCTCTCTCTCTCTCTCCCTCTCCCTCCCTCTCTCCCTTCCACTCTACCTAAAAAATCAAGGGAAAAATATCCTCAAAAACAAAAACAAAAGAATGAGAGCGGGGTCTCCAGGTAGCAGATCCCATCTTGGCCCCGCCCCCCCCAGGGGTGAGCCCTGGCTCCGACCCCTCCCAGGTGAAGAAGTTCAGCTCAGGAGGGAGGTGACCTGGCTGAGGGCAGTGTGGAGTTTGAAGCCAGGTCTCCAACTGCAAAGCGGATGTGCAGAGGGGCCACCCTGACTCGGTTTCCCCCTCAGAAGTAGACTTGGGATATGGGGAGAGGTGAGGTCAGTTTTGGGGCCTGTGTCCCCAAGGTGTCACTGGAGACAGAAAAAGGCTGGGCCCGGGCTGGGGCCAGGTGAGGGAGCACACACTCCAGGCTCTGTCCGGAGGGTCAGCCGTCCCGCCCACATCCGGGGTGGCTGACGGTCTGACCCTGTGTATAAACAGCTCCTGGCCCTGCCCTTCTCGTCCCTCCGGCCCTTCACCCGGCCAGGCCTCCCCTTCACCCTGCTGTCGCCCAGGGCCCAGCTGGAGCCCAGGAGCTGAGCCAGGGCCCTGCGCCGGGGCCAGAGCTGGGCTGAGACTCACTTCCTATCAGGCCCCCAAATGGGAACATGGGCCCCAGCACTGCTGCCCAGGGTGGGCTCACCCTAGCAGGGCATGTGGGGAGCTGTGGCAGACGCCCCCTCTGTCCTGACTCTGGGCGCTTGGGCCACTTCCGGAGGCCTGGGGAGATCTGGGGCCTCCGCCCGCTCCCCACCTCTCCATAGCTCAGGCTCCACATTCTCCCCAGAGGGGCCTCCTCCCGCCATCAGTGCCTGAGCCAAGCCTCTGCTACTCCTGCGCCTCCGTTTCCCCATCCTCACACTGAGAACCCGTCTGCCCAGCACCAGGGCCCCGGGCCCACTGCCGTTGGCCACGTTCCCACCCCCAGGGCTGCTCTACCAGGAGCCCTCCTGGCTATTCCGATAGGACAGGAACCGGTGGGCCAGCTCCATGGAGAGTCTGAGCCTCACCCGGCCCTGCAGTAGGAGCAGCAGTAGGGCCTGCCAGGCCCCACCCTAGCCCTGTCCCCAAGCTGGCCGTCCAGGGATCCGGGCCTGGCACATGCCCTGGTCCTGGCGGGCGTGCTGCCAGCCTGCATCTCTTCGCCAGGGTCATGAATGCCAGCACAGGGCAGTCAGGGCCCTGTGACCCCCCAACCTCTCTGTGGCTTCCCTGCTTTGCGGACAGGGTGGTGCCCCTGGCTGGGCAGAGAGGGACAGACTCGCTGCCCCCGGGCCTCCTTCCCCTCAGTGGCCTCTCCCGTGGCCCCCTTAAGCCTGCAGGCCTCGGGGCCTTTGCCGGGAAAGTTCCCCGGCCAGGTGCACCCCCTCTGCCCGCCCCCCTGTTCCCAGGACCTCGTCGGGGACAGTGGCCATCAGACTGGCTGCGGTTTCTGGGGTGCTGACTCTACCGGCCTCCTGCACCTCACTTCTCAGATAGGAGCAGGGCAAGGTCTCAGCCCACAGGGACACGTGGCACCCTCTGAGCCGCCGGCAGGGTCCCCCGCATCTGCAGGGTGGACCCCATCAGCGTCTGGGACCCCGCAATGCCCACAGCCTGTCAGGGGGGAGCCTTTCTCCTCCCCAGCCCGGGCGCTCCCCCCATCTGCCCTCCGCCCCGCCCGCTGCCCCTGCTGACAGCACACCCCACTCAGGGCAGGCCCTGTTCCTGCTGCGACCACAGAGGTCAGGCGGGGGGAGCGGGGGGGGGTGCTGCTGGCACACTGGGCCACTTCCTCTTGGTGCCCGGCCAGTCCGGTCCCTCTCCTCACTCTGCCACCACAGGTGCGAACGACAGGAAGACGCAGAAGCTCAGTGAGGGGGGCCGCGGGGTGCTGGGGGACAGGCCCTCTGCCTCCGGCCGCATTCTTGGGATGCTTGTGCCCATTCAGCAGCCCCGGCCCTCGCTCTGCAAACAAGCAGGTTCCCACACAATGGCTCCCGCCCGCGGCCAGCCAGCCCCTCCCCCGCCTCCCTCCACCCCTTGTTCTTCCCTCTGCGGGGGACCCAGGGCACAGAGGGCTTGGGGGGCTGGGAATGCTGGGAGAGGATGAATGGCCATGTAAATGAGATGCTGATGAGCCTGGGCTGGGACTCCCCAGAAAGTGAGTCTGGGAGCTGCCCCGCTGAAGCCCAGAGGGAGGGGCTGACCTGCCCCTACACACACACACACACACACACACACACACACACACACACACTTGTCTCTGGGCTCCGGTCCACCTTGGTCTCCCTTATTCCCCGCCCCTTCTGTCTGGGAGCCCAGCCTGGTAGGTGCCCCTCCACAACTTGGCCCTTGTCACAATAGATTGTCATCCCACCCGGCTGTCACCCTGTGGCCTCTGCCAAGGGCAGATTTGGGAGGACAGGGCCTACCTGGTCAGGGCTGAGCTCTGGGCCAGCACAGTGTCTGATGGACAAACAAGCGACCTCAGCATCCCCCACCTGCTCCCTCGCGCCCAGAGCCCTGACCCAGGCCTGGAACAGGGACCGGGCTTTGGTGGGACCCCAGCCGTCACCCACCTCCTCCCCTTCCTCCCGCCCTGTGTTCTGAGTGAGAAGACATTCCACAGGGCCCAGAGCGTGTGGGGAATCCCGGGCGTCCTTCCCTGCCCCTCCACTCTCTGCAGCCGCTAGTGCTCCTCACCCGCCTCGGCCTCCTCCCTCGCTGTGCTGGGGGTTGCGCGGCCCAGGGCTGGCCGATGTGGATGGTCACAGGGCGCCTTCCCAGGAGGGAACCCACTGCGGGGCCAAAGGATGTGCATTCATCATCCTGAGAGATTTTGCTAAATTGCCCTCTCGTGACCCTTGGCAATAATGCGGGCACATCGGTGTGTGGCAAGGGCGCTGCCGCTCTGATGGGCGGCTTCGCCGTCAGCTGTTTGATCTGCGTTTCCATCACCAGGAGGGAACCTGAGACCTTTCACGCCTTGGCGAGCCCTGAGCTCTGGTCATTCCTCTCAGTCTTTCCTTCCCCCCCTGGATTGTTAACCTTTGTTGTTGATTTGCCGACACTCTTTACATAGGAGAGAAACGAGCCCCGGGTCTGTGTGATTTTGTTAGCAGACATGTCCCCACCTTGCCAAACAGCAGACCGCGGCTTAGCTTCAGGGGGTTTTGTGATGCAGAAATTTTATTTGATGTTTTCGATGTTATTAAAAAATTTTTTCTTAATTTTATTTTTCAGTTACAGTTGACAGACAATATTATGTTTGTTTCAGGCACACAACACAGTGATTAGACATTTGTCACACAGTTGTGTGTGTATGACACTGATGTATTCGTTGTCATGCTTGGTAAGGACTCACCTTAGGTTTACAAAGAAATTTCCTCTGTTTTTTCTCTAGTCTTTGTGGTTTTATTTTTGACCTTGACACCTCTGACCTCTCTGGGGTTTATTTTGGTTTGTGGTGTGAGATCCAGCTTCATTCTCCCCAGGCTGCTGGGCTTCCCAGGCACGGGTGGGGTCCTGAGTGACCCCTGGTTGCTAATTGATTTGAAATGGCATCTTCGTCACCTTCTAAATTCCCTTACAGGTTTGCACCTGTTTCTAGGCTCTGTTCTGTGGCGTGACTCCGCCGGCTTCTTCTTGCACCGGCATCACACTGTTTTAATTATTGTAGCTTTATAACATGTCTTAGTATCTGGTGAGGGGCTGCTAGTGTCCACTTCTCACTTCGACAGAGACTGCAGGAGCCCACCCCAACATCCCTGGCCTTCCCCCTTCTTCCTCTGTAACCAACCTGATTTTATTTGAGGCAGCAAAGCACTCAGAACCTGCATGTCCCAGCTTCCGTGCAGAGAGGTGTGATCACGGGACAATGTGCTGGCCAGTGAGAGGGAAGTGGAAGCGAGGGGTGGCCAAGGACTTTCCCTATAACAGAGAGCATGAATGCTTCTCCTTCCTCTCTCCTTCTGGCTGCCTGGGATGTGGGAGTGATGACTGGAACTCCAGCAGCCATCTTGGGCCACTGGGCAAACTTAGAAAGGAAAGCGCACGACAGGAGGGTGGGGCAGAGAGATTGGAGGATCTGAGGCCTGGACACCACCGGGCCACCCATTCCTGGGCTGCCTGCCTCACTCAGGGCTGCTTCGACGGGAGACAGAACACTCCTCAGGTAAAGCTTTGACTACAGTGCCTGTTAGGTGCAGCCAAACCTCGTCCTGATCGAAACATACGCGTTCTTTTTCAGAAGGTTCTTGGCTGTTTTCACTTGTTTAGATTTCTGTGTGAGCCTTAGAATTGGTTTTGTTTAATTTTAAAATGTCTTGTTTGTTTTAAGAAGTGGAATGTCATTATATCTATGGATTTATTAAAAGGAATTGATGTTTTTATTAGATTAAGTCTTTCTATATAAAAAAAAAAAACCCACAGGGCTTTTCCATTTGTTTAACTTTTTTTTAATGTTCCTCAACTGCATTGCAAAGCTTTTATTTATTTATTTATGTTTTAATCTTCACCCGAGGATATTTTTACATTTATCTTCAGACAGAGTGGGAAGGGGAGAGAGAGAGAGAGAGAGAGAGAGAGAGAGAGAGACATATCGATAGGTTGCCACCTGCGCGATCCTACCCCAACAGGGGTCAGGGACGAACCGCAACTGAGGTACGTGCCCTTGGCTGAAATTGAACCCAGGACTCTATGGTCCGCAGGCCAACGCTCTAACCGCTGAGTCAAACTGGCCAGGGTGCAAAGCTTTCTTAATATGGCTCTAGTAACCCTGGCCTTTCACATCGATGTTTCTCTCTCTCTCTCTCTCTCTCTCTCTCTCTCTCTCTCTCTCTCTCCCTCCCACTCTATCTGAATAAAAAATGAAAGAATGTCTTCGGGTGAGGATAAAAATATATATATGGCTCTGGTAGATTTCTTATTGATTTCCAAAGCCTACGATTCTCCCAGCAGTCATATTGTGGGTTGTCCCCTGTGTGTACGAAGGGTCTGGAGAGTCCCGTTCACTTTGCCCAACTGTCGGACCCTTTCAGAGTTTCAGGAGTCTAATGAAACCGGCTGTGGATGTGAGGTCCTCCTTTTTCCAGAAGCGCGGCCTTTACGTCTTTCTTTCTTTTTTTTGGTACGTGCCCCTAGCGGGAACTGAACCTGGGACTCTCTGGTCCTCAGGCTGATGTTCCAACCGCTGAGCCAAACCGGCCGGGGCTGCATCTTTCCCTTGTCTGGGTGCCCTGGCCGTCCCTCCAGACGGAGCGCCTGGTGGGCACCGCTGTCCTGGCGCTGACTTTAATAGAGATGCCTCTAGAATGTTCACGTTAAGCTGGCTTGGGGTTAAGGTAGATATTTTATCAAGGGAAGGAAACATGATCATTTTTTTAAATCGAGAATTTTGCCAAATACCTTTCGGGCATCCGTGGAGATGAATCCGTGTTTTGTATTTTTTTCTTCTGAGCTAATCAGGGGTGGAGTATAATCCCGTAACTCCGGCTGCACAGCACAGATGGTGCGCCCAACGGAGGTAACTGGAGATGCCGTAAAGGGGCGGACTGTCTGCAAAGGTGCCGGCAGGGATGGGGACTCCCTCCGGGGGGAGTGTCACCCCAGGGCCATATGAGCCCCAGGCTCGAAGCTGGTGGCAGGTGAGTGTGGGAAACTGGAGAGAGGCCCGGCCCTTGGTCCAGGGAAGACCCCCGCCTGCAGGAGGGGAGGTGGCAGAGCTGTGACCCGCCCTACCGGTGCCTTGGTGGCAGAGTCCGTGGGGTTGGGGGCCAGAGCGCACCTCCCAGGCCCAGCGGCAGGAGAGGAAGAGGGTCCCCAGCCCTCACGCACTGCTGGGCTCTGCCAGTAAAGGCTTCCCCGGGGTTTTTGTGCTGATTCTCAATATCAGGGCAGCTCTTGTCTCTTTTAGAGCAATTTTTGTTGGGTTCGGTTATTATACTGTGCTGTTTTCATAAAATCAGATGGGAAGCTTTCTCGTCCGCCCTCCCAGCCCCTGGGCTGCAGCCACTCTGGTGGGTGATTGGGGAGCTTCGGGGGGTCTCCTCCTGACCGTCGGCAGGTTCGGCTGGAGCCCAGTGCTCGGGCGGGAGGCAGGCAGAAGCACTGGTCATTCTCTTCTCCGGGCACTGACGTGTTCAGATTCTCGGTACCTTAAAGTACGTTCTGGTTAAAACTGTCCACTTTAGCCCTGGCCCGTTTGGCTCAGCGGTTAGAGCGTCGGCCCACAAACCAGAGGGACCCGGGTTCGGTTCCTGCTGAGGGCATGTACCTCGGTTGCAGTTTGTCCCCAGCCCTGGTTGGGGTCGTGTGGGTGGCAACCGATCGATGTGTATCTTTCGCGTCGATGTTTCTCTCTCTCTTCCTTCCTCTCTCCCTCCAGCTCTATCTGAAGATAAATGCAAAAATGTCCTCGGGTGAGGATAAAAAAAATGTCCACTTCAGCCAAGTTTTCCAAATCCATTTGCACACAGCTGAGCCACGTGGTGCTGAGATACCCTCTGCCTGTGCTTGGTTCCCACCTCTGTTTATTTGGGGTAGTGCAGCTCCCCGCGTTCCCCAAAGCCCCGCTGACCGGTGCCGAGCCTGCTGCTGCCCAGCAGGCCCCGCCGAGCGGGCAAACTCCAGCCGCCGAGGCACCCTGGCCGCAGAGCTTTGCTGCTCCGGGAAGATCCGAGGGCGCTTGGGGTGCGGAGGTGGAAATGGAGGCACAGAACAGCAGAGGGTCCGTCAGCACAACATCAGGGCCAGCACCTGTTGGGCCTACTGGTGCCAGGTGCAAGGCCCTGGGCGCCCCGCTGAACTCTGAGGAGCTGCAGTCCTGTCGTGGCCCCCAGACCTCACCCCCAGGCCCCCGCCTCTGCTCCGAACCCGCCTGGGCACTTTGCACTGCTGTCCCTGTGACCAGAACGCCCTTCTCCTCACACCTGCCTGGCCGGTCCCCTCCCTGCCATCGTGGGGCACCGCCGGATGCCACTTCCCGAGCGGAAACCCCACCGAAGCGTGATGTCTGCCCTGCGCCCTGTCCACCGTGCCAGGCCCCACATAGGCAGAGACCTTTGTCCTCTCCTCTCTCACTGTGGTGTCCCCACATGTGGGCCATCGGTGGGAGCCTTCCTCCTGACCCTTGCAGTCTGGGTGACCACAGGGAGGGTGAGGTCAGAGATCCCGGGCGAGCCGATGACCCAGGGCCGGGGAGGCTTGAGGAAGCTGGCGGCATCTTGTCGGATCCCTTAGGTTTCCAGATTCATAAAAATGTCCAGCGTCTCCCAGAAGACAAGGCCCGGCTCAGAGCGCGCCTCAAGCAACGACTGTACAGTCCGGCCGGTGCGGCTCAGGGGTTGAGCGTGGACCCTGCACCAAGAGGTCGCCGGTTTGATTCCCGGTCAGGGCACCTGCCCAGGTTGTGGGCCTGATCCCCAGTGGGGGGCATGCGGGAGGCGGCCAGTCGATGTTCTCGCTCATCGATGTTTCCATCTCTCTCTCCTTCTCACTTCCTCTCTCTCTAAAATCAATAAAGGAAAAAAAATAAGAACAAAATTTAAAAAAAAGAAAAAAAAGAAATGGTTGCACAGACCAGCGGAAACCCACAGAGGAACAAAGGCCGCGCTGGAGGCTTCAGGACAGCAGATGACACCAGCCACTTCTGAAGGCTCCAGCCCAGAGTGGGGCCGAGGGGCTTCGGTGAAGAGGGGAGTCGGGGCAGGCAGGTGCTTCTCTCTATGAATCAGAATAATTACACCGTTGCGTTGGCACAGCGGCCCCGGGTACCACGCACGCACCCACATAGGACCCTCCCACGAACCCCCGCTGAGCCTGAAGGCTCCTGGGCCCTCCACCTCCCCCACCCTCTGGGGCAGACTGCTTCTGGGACCAGTCACAGTGCACCCCCGAGCCGCCTCCGCGAGGGCTGTGATGCTGGGTCTCCCAGCGCCGTGGGCCCCTGGGAAGAGGGGCCGCGCTTTGCATACAGACTGTTTCAGGATAAGGAAAAGAAGATTCTGAAGGGCACGTTCTCAGTGACAGATGTCATGGCCCTGGCACTGAAATACATTGTGTTAGGCGGGGGCGGCAGCGAGTCTGCCCAGGGCCTGCCCCCTGGCAAGCCGAGCACAGCAACAGCCCCGCACTGTCCCGCGGGGTTTGTTACCCCCTCACCTGCCCGAGGGGTCTGCATGGGAACCCGCCCCGGGGAGGACCTGGGCGGGACCAGCACGCAATGCCGTGCAGCACGGGACACCGGCTCCCTGGGCTCCCTCCGTCTGCTGTTTCCAGGGGCCCCGCCGAATCTGCCACGGGTCCGCTCTGTCTGTTTCTTCTACCTGTGACTTGCCACGTCCTCGTCCTTAGTCCAAAAGAACTGCCACGCCCCGTGCTGCCTTGCTGTCTCTGGGGTTCCCACGCTATGTGAATTTCTGTGGGAACCTGCTGCACGCCGACTTTCTCCTGCTGATCGGCTGCGTGTCGCGAACGTTCCACCGGCCAGGAGAACCAGAGGCGAAGGGGAGCGTTTCCCCGGCGCCGGGACCGGGCGGCCCCCGCCCCAGCCTCCGCGTCAGCTCCGCACCGACGCCCCTGGACGCGGCCACTTATAAATAACCCAGCCTGGGTATTTCTGTTGGAAAAACAACCTCCAAATAGAGCTGCCGGTGCCCGATGTCCGGCGGGCCGTCCAGAGAGGGCCCCTTGGGCTGGGGGCTCAGAGCGAGGCATCCAGTGATTGTCATTCCCCATGAAGTTATTTTTATGCCCAAAAATGCTTGTGGGAAAATCAGGGGAGGTGAGAGGACAGGAAGACAGAAAGACCCTAATCTCGGGCGCGAAGGGACATTTGCTCCAGCAAGGCCTGTCCTCTGGGCCTGGGGAGGCACAGGCTGGCTGAGTGCCCAGGGGGCGGGAAGGGGGTTTCTGTGGGGCACCAACTCTGGTCCTTCTAGGGCCTGGCTCCAACTAGGGGCTAATTATAGCCGCTGAGCTGGCTGCGGGGGTGGGGGGCCCTGCCCCCCACTGGGTGCTGAAATAGGCCTGCTCAGACAGGCCTGCAGTTGGTCTCACCCTTTCCCAGCCCTGCCGAGCCACAGGGACGACTTTCTGTGGCCTGGCAGCCCCCAAGGAGTCTGGGGGCGGGGAGCTGTCTGCAGAGCGGCCTCACCAGGCAAGGAGCCAGCCCCCTCGCCGGCTCCAGTCAAGCCCCTCAGCCCCCAGTCTCCTCTAAAAGCCGGCAGCCCCTGGGCCTGGAGAGACCAATGTCCTGCTGGGAACACCGGGGCTGGTGGGCTCACCTTTGTCTCCTCCTCCTCCTCCCGGGGTCTCCCTCCCTCACCCACTCACCCAACAGATGTTTTCTGCCGGAGACACACAGGTCAGGGAGGCAGGGAAGGGCCTCAAGGTGAGGAGCAGAGTGGCCGGGTCTGTGCCCCTTCCCAGGCCAGCAGATGTTTCCCCGTGTCGGGGCTGCAGGGGTCAGACCTGCTGTGTGGCTGACAGACCCACCCCGTCCTCCCCTGTGGCCTGAGGTGAGTCGTGGGCAGCAGGATGGGTGACTGACGCTCCGCTCGTGGGCCCTTCCGTTCGCTGCACAGATGGGGGAACGGAGACTCGGGTCACGATGGCAGGTCCAAGCTGACCTCAGGGGCAGGGCAGAAGGAGGTGTCTTGACTTCCTGACCCCTTCAGACCACACTCTGGCTGGCACCCCAATCTGCTACCTGGGCCAGTTTCGGAGTTCCCAGGGACACTGGCTCTGCACTAGGGGCAGGACACCGCTGAAGGCCATTCTTCCTGCCCTCAAGGTGCCCAGGCTTTGTCTGCAGAAGGGCTCCGACATGGGCCAAGGGTCAGCAGCCCCTGACCCACTGGCACCTGTCCCGAGGGAGGGCACCCACATCCCTTCCTAGCTTGTGCTCCCATGTGCCCACCTTGAATGTCTGTGCTCTTTGTGCCTGTGCCCACCTGTGCCCACCTTGAATGTCTGTGCCCGCTGTGCCCTCTGTACCTGTGCCCACCTTGAATGTCTGTGCCCTCTGTGCCCTCTGTGCCCTCTGTGCCTATACACCCCTGTGTCCACCTTGAATGTCTGTGCCCTCTGTGCCTGTGCCCACCTGTGCCCACCTTGAATGTCTGTGCCCTCTGTGCCCTCTGTGCCTATACACCCCTGTGTCCACCTTGAATGTCTGTACCCTCTGTGCCTGTGCCCACCTGTGCCCACCTTGAATGTCTGTGCCCTCTGTGCCCTCTGTGCCCTCTGTGCCTATACACCCCTGTGTCCACCTTGAATGTCTGTGCCCTCTGTGCCTGTGCCCCCCTGTGTCCACCTTGAATGTCTGTGCCCTCTGTGTCCGCTGTGCCTATACACCCCTGTGTCCACCTTGAATGTCTGTGCCCTCTGTGCCTGTGCCCACCTGTGTCCACCTTGAATGTCTGTGCCCTCTGTGCCCTCTGTGCCTATACACCCCTGTGTCCACCTTGAATGTCTGTGCCCTCTGTGCCTGTGCCCACCTGTGTCCACCTTGAATGTCTGTGCCCTCTGTGCCCGCTGTGCCTATACACCCCTGTGTCCACCTTGAATGTCTGTGCCCTCTGTGCCCGCTGTGCCTATACACCCCTGTGTCCACCTTGAATGTCTGTGCCCTCTGTGCCCTCTGTGCCTATACACCCCTGTGTCCACCTTGAATGTCTGTGCCCTCTGTGCCCACCTGTGCCCACCTTGTATGTCTGTGCCCTCTGTGCCTGTGCCCACCTGTGCCCACCTTGTATGTCTGTGCCCTCTGTGCCTGTGCCCACCTGTGCCCACCTTGAATGTCTGTGCCCTCTGTGCCTGTGCCCACCTGTGCCTACCTGTATGTCTGTGCCCGCTGTGCCCGCCTGGGTGCACCTGGCCCTTACCCCATGGGCTGGCTGTGTCCCTCGTGAGCCCAGCCAGGCCCCTGACAATGGGAGGCAGCCCCAGCCCACCCCACCCCCACTCCTTCCGGCAGCCTCTCCCTGCCACTCCTGGCGAGGGGGGTGCCAGTCCAGGCTGACCGGCTGGCTCCCGCCCGGATCTGTGGTGTCCCATCTCACCGAGGCCCTAGATAAGGGCCCAGCTCAAAGCTGCTTTGTTCAGCCAACAAAAGGACATTTCTGTGGCGCCCTGGGAGCCGGGCCACGGGCTGGCCCGCACTGGGGAGGCCCCGGCCCGTCCCCGGCACCAGCTCGGAAACCTTAGCCCAGCCCTGGCTGGGCCGTGGGGGCTGGGGACGCACCTGCGGTAGGCTTCCCAGGCCCTCGGGCCCACAGGCGGTGTCTCCTTTCTGTGCTCTGGCCTTGCTCTGCCCACAGCCATGATGCCCACTGCCCAGCTCCTGGCTGCAGGGTGCAGAGCCTCCCACCTGCACAGCTGGGAGAGGGCTGGTCGTTTCCAGGAAGCCTGGCACCGCTGACAGTCTCCCGAGAGGCGGGAAGGCCCGCCTGCTCCTGGGCCTGGGCCTCCAGCACCCAGCCCTGCCTCTGGGCCTTTGCCCACATTGTGCCCTCTGCCAGGACCCCTTTCCCCAAGGCTCCCGCAGCGAACTCGGACCCGAGCGCCCTGGGAACGGAGTGCAGCCCTGGGGAGGGGCCACAAATGTCTCGTGCTGGACTGGGGACCCATGGGGTTCATGGTGGGTCGAATGTGGCCCCCAAAGGATCAGAGCGATGCAGCTTCGAGCCCAGGGACACCACGGACTGCCAGCGACCACCAGAGGCCCGGAGAAGCATGGGGTGGGCCTCCCCTTAGCGCCTCTGGGGAGCACACGTCAGGATGGGAGGCCGCCCTGGGCACCGTGAGGGAACGTACACTTCGTTCCAGCGGCCACGGGACACCGCTACCGTGTCATCAGATGCCCTGCCCCCACCGGCACAGCCTCCCGCATTCCTGGGCCTCATCCCAGGCTTGCGGGGTCCCCCTTCTCCATCTGACCGCAGTGCCAGCCTCTGAGCGGGGCACACACGGGGCTCAGGAACGGCCACCGTCCCGCTGGCCTCCCTGCGCTGACTGGCTGCAGCCAGGAAGGTGCTGGTCTCCAGGGAGCTTGTCCTTGGCCCCACCTGCTCTCATCCGCTCCCTGATTGGGGTCTGCAGGCCCCCCCAACTTCCTCCCTCCTTCCCCTGTGGCCCGAGTCACAATGAGCGGCTCCCGCGGTGTCCCCACATTCACCCTCCCCCCGGCTGGCTGGAGCCAGGGCCTTCCTCCCACCTTACCCAGGCTTCCCACGCTCCCCATGCACTCTGATCACGGGGTCACAGGCTAGCACAGCAGGAGGAGCTGGAAGCCACGGCACCCCAGTGGAGCTGACACTTAGCCCCGCGACAGGAGGAAATGCTGAGCCGGGCCCAGAGGGGGCTGCCGCTTGCCTAAGGCCACACAGCTAGAGTGGCGGCTGGGCGTGGACTCTGGGCATCTGGTCACTGTCCTGCCACTCAGTCTGTACCTCCTCCCTCGTGGTGCCTCCAGGACCAGCAACCGGGCTGCGGGATGGGGCAACACCTCGTCGTCCCCCTGCAAAGTTAAAGGTTTGGGCCTGTGTGACTTTGGGCAAACACCTCAATTCTCTGAGCCTTGATTTTTGCATTTGCAGGGTGGGGACATGGGACCAGAGGCTGGACAGCCCCTTGGGGTGTGCAGAGAAAGGCATTTGTGGGAGGGGTAGGGAGCAAGGCTGGGTAGTCTCCCTCCTGGGCTCTGAACCACTTCCCTCAGGATCTTCCCAGGCAACGTAGATTCTTTCCTGCATGCATTCATTCACCCATTCATTCATTCACTCATTCATTCACTCATTCACTCATTCACTCTTTCTTCCGTTCGCTCGTTCATTCTTTCTTTCATTTATTCACTCCACGTGTCTCTGGTGAGCACACGTGTGAGTCCGGCCGCAGGGCCTCTGGGAACTCACCCACAAGCGCACACTGGAAAGGGGAGCCCTGCAGGCTGGCGGGGGCTGAGGCCGGGTGATGAACAGGGTCACGTGAGCCCACAGGGAACAGCGTGGTGTGCCAGGTCAGACAGGCAAAGACCTGGAGGCCACATTCGTTGGCTTTGAGAAGGGCAGCCCCCATGTGGCTTGAGCCCAGGGGCCAGGCCAGGAAGGCAAGGGGAGCTGGGCTCCGCTGAGAGGGCCCCCCAACCAATCCCCACCCACGGCAGCCTGCACACCAGCAGACGAGGCCCTGGGCCAGCCAGCTCACACTCACTCACCCACCTCCCACATTCTCACACTAATGGCAGAGACGGGCTGGGGCCAGGCAGGAAATATCCAATAAATGTTTATCCGGTGACACAGGGCCAAGTCAAGAGTCTGGGGGGGCCGAGTGTCGTGGGACCCGGGGGTCCTGTTCTCCAGGCTCCTGTCCAGGCCAGGGGGCGCGGCTGGAGACGAGGGTGCTTCCAGATGGTGGGAGGTTCAACGAGTCCCTGAAGGCCCCTCTGTGCAGGGAAGCCGGGGGCAGTCCTGGTGCCCACCTGCACTGAGGCTGAGCAGACTCAAGTTCCCGGCAGTGTGTCCCTCCACACCCACAGGGCACCACAGCCTCATGTTCCCTGCCCCCACCCTGCCCTGACCAGAGCCCTCGGCTAGTCCCCTCTGACTTCGCAGCTGGGGAACTGTCCTGGTGTAGATCCGGGCCTGGGAAAGGCCTGGGGGTGCAAAGGGGGGTCTGGGTGCCCTGTGACCTGAGCCCTGGAAAGGGGAAGCCTCTAGGGCATGCGTGCACATGTGAGTGTGAGTGTCTGCGTGCAGGTGTGCCTTTATTGTGTGTGCAGGAACATGGCCTCGTGAATATCGCTGCACGTGTGTTCATGTGCACACACATGTGTGTGTGTAAGCATGAGCGCGTGTGACCCAGAGACATGTGCTGGTGTGAGTGTGCATCTCCTCCGGCAGCCTGTGTACACTATGTGCACATGTGCATGTGTTTCTGGGGGAGTTCTGGAGGGCACTCCCACTTGTACGCTTGGATGTGCAGTGCGTACATGCATGCACATATCGTACACGTGTGTGCAGGGCAGGAGTGGGGCTGTCAGCAGCTCTGCAGCCCAGGGCTTCCTGGGGGACAGGGCACTCTAGTGGCCAGTGGACAGCAGTGGCTGCTGCAGGTGGTCTCCACAACGACCAATGGCTCAAGCAGGGCTCGTGGGTGTGGAGCCTCCGCGGCCGCCGCCGTCGCCAGTGCCCACCAGGGTGCCCTGTACTGTGGCAGGCTCAGGGAGGCTGAGGTGCAGGAGGCCCCAGAGGAGGCTGGTGTCCCCGGGCCCAGGCAGGGGCAGCTCCCGTCCCCCCTTCTGAGCAAGGGCAGGGGAGCTGGGCCGGCTCTCGGCTGGACGGCCAGGCCCCCGCCTGCAGCCCGGGCCTTCCTGACAGCCACTTCCTCTCACCCCCACAGGCCGCAGCCCAACATCTGGTTGGTGTTTCTAGCGAGCTGGGGGGCGGGAGGCCTGGAGGCCGGAGGAGCCGGCTGAGGAAACAGTGTGGGAGTCACCGCTTTGGCTGTGAGAACCAGCGCACGGGAGGGGCCAGCCAGACGGTGGGGGTGGGGAGGTGACCAGGCCAAAGCCTAGCGGGGCCAGACGCAGGTGGTCCGGAGACCGCTTCTCCAGGCCCAGGCGGCCAAGTGCCGCCGACCTCCAGGGAGCCCCTCGGGAGGGGCAGGTCACGGAGGGCCACCCCATTCCCAGGGTCTGCCCCCACTTTCTGTGGGGCTTGCAGCCATCGTTCCACCTCCCCCAGCCTCAGTTTCCTCTCTGCGAAGCGGGGAGACCCTGCGTGCCCACTGCGGACGGTGCTGGCCCGCCCAGCTCGGAGCCACCCCTGCGAGGTGGAGCCCAATCCGCAGTGTGGGTGCCCTCGATCCGTACTCCACAGTCCAGAGGCTGCAGGGGAGACCGGGGGCCGAGTCCCCGGAGACGTGGGTGTGAGCCCAGCGCAGGGTCAGCCCAGCAGCTGGCCGCTCGCTGCCTGGCAGGTGCGTGCAAAGGCCGGGGGGCGGGGCCCGAAGCTGGGGGACTGGCCTGACGCTTGGGCTCCCCCCCCAGCTCAGCCCTTCCGGTGAGGTCATGGGAAAAACTTGCAGCAGGCGCACCCCCCAGTGCAGGATCCCCAAAGCCACTCACAAGTTACAGCAGCTCCTCCCAGCTGCAGGGGAGCAGAAGCCTAGGGGTCCCCCCCTGCGGGCCCAGCTCAGCCCCTGGCTCCCCGCAGGTGCCCCCCACATCCCTGTCATGGGGGCTGGCAGGGCGTCCCAGGTTCCCAGACTCGGGGCCAGAGCTGATTTATCGCCTGGGCTTTGATTTGTGTCTCAGCCGCTCCCCTCCCCCTCCCCCGGAGTTGGCTCCAGGAAGGCAGTTCCGCAGACGCCGGAGCCTCCAGGAGCCCGGGCGGAAGAGGGGACAATTAAATTCGGAGGAGAAAGAGTTAACCCAGCCGGCCCCCAGCCCCACTCCCACCCTGCGCACAATTCACCAGGAAGTAAACAAGAAGCCATTTGTTCCCATTTGTCCTAAAAAATACAAGGATTTCCTCCCTTCTGGTCTGCGCGGCCCCCCAAGGCTCCTTTGAACCCCCGAGGGGCAGGGCAAGAAGGGGGCCCTGGGCTGGGTAGGGGACGCCCCTGGGCAGCCCCTCATCTAGCTCAGAGCCTGCGGGGGGGGGGGGCAGGAGGCAGAGCCTGTCTGGTGGGGCGAGGGTGGGCTCCCACTCACACTCACCTGTTCACCGAGGAGCGGAGACCACGGTGTATCTGGGGCGGCCCGGTGCCCACCTGGGGCGGTCAGGAAAGGCCTCTGGGGGTCTGGGGGGTCTGTGGGGCTGAGCCTCTTGGCAGGGGCTGGGCTCACGCAGAGGCTCTGGGGCGCAAGGCACTTGGTACCCCCGAGAAGCATGAGTGCAGGGGGCCGGGTAGGGAGCAAGGTCCTCTGGGCAGTAGGTGGCCAGTCATGCAGGCCCCCAGCGAGGAGGCCTCTGGACCCTGAGTCTGTTGAGCGGGGATGTGGGGGCTGTAACAGGGGTGCTGTGGTTTAGGATCACTTTTGAGAAGCTCACCCAGGCAGATGGGTCAGGTGTGGAGTCGGCCAGGAGAGGGGTCAGCAGAGCCTGGGTTTTGGGGTGACGTGCCCCCTGCTCAGAGGACTCCAGGAAGGACAGGTCAGCTCGAGAGGCTTGGTTGCTACTCCGTGGGAAGGCGGAGGGAAGGCCTCCCAGGGCACCGTGGGTGGAGGAGGGGTGGTCTGAGAGCTGGGTCCTGGGGGCAGTGTCCAGGGGAGGGAGGTGGCGCCCAGCAGGTTGCGGGAACGGGAGGGAGGCTGTGGCGATGGACTTCAGCGGCACGTCCGAGTCAGCTACGGGCGAGGCCGAGGGCACGGGGCGGGCCCGTCGGGGTTTCTGCCACCTGCACCGTCAGAGCAAGGACAGGCAGGCCAGGTGCCGGCCTCACTCCCGCAGGAGGAGAACCCCCCCAGGCCTCCCCGTTCCAGTGAGCCCACCCAGGTCCCTTGCAGGAGGACCCTGCAATGCCGAGTGAAGCTGCACAGTGCCATTTCCCCCGGCGTGTCCTTCCCGGAGTGACCGGGTGCTGGAGAGGGGACATCGGGAGACCGCAGTGCCACATGGCGTGGCTCCCTCTTGGTGATAAATGGAATCCTGTTTCCCAGGGGGCCACGTGTGGTCATGCCCCGGCCCGAGTGCAAGACCGGAGGGCTCTGCTTAGCAAAGCCCTCCCGAGAGATCTGTTTCCTGAAGAGTGACCCCGACGGGCAGGAAAAGCCAGCTGAAGCCCCTGGAGCCAGGCCCCTCCCAGTGCGGTGGCTCAGAGCAGGCGGCGGGGAGGTGGCACGGCCCCGGGCCACCCTCAGAGGCTCACCGCTGCAGAGCTGGGGTCCGTCCTGTGCTCATCGGTTTCCAGTCTGGCTCCTGCAAGTCAGACGGGTCATGGCGGGCGGCAGGCCCGACCACAGCCACCCTGCCGGCACAGATCAACGCAGCCTGGCGCGTGGCTCACCGTGGCGGCCTGAGAATGCCCAGCGCTGTGGGGACTCCCTGCTCATCCCAGCCGGGGCCCAGGGTGCTGCTCGGTCCAGATATTCACGGAGCGAACCCCCGTGGGCTGGCCGGGAGGCTGGTGGAGCGGACGCGCCGTGCAGATGGGAAGGAGCCGGGGGCTTCTCCGAGGCAGGGTGGCGAGAGGCAGCCATAGACCCGGACGCCGCGTCCACAAGTCACGCATGTGACAGGGACGTCACACCGGAATACAGGGTGGGGCAAAAGTCAGCTCACGGTAGCCCGTCTGGAGGACAGCACGATCATTAACAAATGAGAATATAAGAATAAACTGCATTGCGAGTACTCACAACGGTAACCCTCCTTTGGCCGCACCCTGTGTATAACAAACTCCTAGAATTCAACGACCCAAACCTGAAAAGCCCGATTAAAAATGGACAAAGGAGCCCTGGCCGGTGTGGCTCAGCGGTAGAGCGTCAGCCCGCGGACCAATGAGTCGCGGGTTCGATTCTGGTCAAGGGTACGAACCTTGGTTTCGGTTTGTCCCCAGCCCTGGCTCGGGTTGTGCAGGAGGCAGCTGGTCGATGTGTCTCTCTCACATCGATGTCCTCCCCACCCACTCTGTCTGAAAATCAATGGAAAAATATCCTCAGGTGAGGATTAAAAAAATAAAAATGGAAGAAGGAATCAAATGGACGTTTCTCCAAAGACAGACGAATTGCCCGTCAGCACACGGAAGACGCTCAGCCTCCCGGACGGCTAGGAGAGTGCCGGGAGCAGCCGCCACGGGGCCCACCCCACACCCACGATCATGGATTCATTTCTGAAAACACCAGAAAATAGCAAGCGCTGATGAGGATGTGGAGAAGCTGGGACCTTGCTCAACGCCACCGGGGATGTGATGGTGCGGCCGCTGCGGGGGGCGGTGTGGAGGTCCCCCCAAAGTTAAACTCCGATGGCCGCACCCCCGGGAGCTGACCGTAGGGACGGAGGTGGTGTCCATGCTCCCACAGACACGGCAGCGTGACCCACAGCCGCTGCATCGGGGTCGCACCGCGAGTGTCCGCTGACAAGAACGGACTCGGCAGACGTGGTCCATCCACCCTGTGGGCTGTTCTTCAGCCTTGAAAAGGAGGGACGTCCTGACTCCGCTCCCCCGTGGGTGAGCCTGGAGGACACAGTGCTGAGTGAAAGGGGCCGTCCCAGACGGACACACGCTATGATTTCGCTCATCTGAGGTCCCTGGAGGACTCCCTGGAGGAGGTAGACGGTGGGGCCAGGGCGGGGAGTTCGTGTCCAGTGGGGACAGAGTCACTTTGGGAGGATGGACAGTCCTGGAGAGGGTGTGGCGGCTGCACCACAGTGTGATGTTCCCGACGCCACGGAGCGGTGCCCTAGGACGTGGCGGGGACGGTCAATGTCGTGTGTATTTTACCACAATTAAAACGAAGCTCAGAGGCGACCCAGAGCCAGAGTAGGGTCCCTGGAAGCTCCTGGCCTGGGCACAAGGCCCCCACCGGGGACCAGGACCGCCGGGCCAGGTGGCCCAGCCGGAGCGGGTTTCCTCCTCTGTCGGATGGGCCCGACGGTCGTGGTGTGTCCTCACGGGTGTGGGAGGCCCTGAGATGCTGATAACAGTGGCGGAGGACGCGACTGCCTGGCCCTGTGGTCTCCGTCTGCAACGTCTAACTGGGTCCCCACGAACCTGGTGGGAGAGGCATCCCGGACAAGGCTGACTCTGCTGAGGGACAGAAAGGGCCCCTCCAAGGGAAGCTGAGGGGGGAAATCAGCTGCAAAGTCCAACAGACCAGGTGCTCTCCCTGGTGAGCATAGCCGGGCGTCTCTCTGACCCTCAGTCTCTTCATCGGCACGGTGGGGTAACCTGGTCCACAGGCTCTCCGAAACCACGCTCACCCGGTGCCTGGCACACACAGCAGCTTTGAGAGTGAGCTGCCTTTGCCCTGGCAGGTGTGGCCCAGTGGGGAGGAGCGTCGTCCTGTGCACCAAAAGGTTGCGGGTTCGATGTCCAGTTAGGGAGTGTACAGGAGGCAATCGATTGATGTTTCTCTCTCACATCAATGTTTCTCTCTCTCTCTCTCTTTGAAATCAATAAAAAATATCCTCAGGCGAGGATTTAAAGGAAAAGATGAAGTGAGCTCACTAAGGGAGGGGGGCAGTTAGACAGACAGGAACAGAGCGAGGGGGATGGGCCAGGTACAGACGGTCACCAGGGCAGAGAGCCCGGGGGCCTAGCACAGGGCGGAACTGAAGGCTGAGAGAAAACCCGGGCCTGGCCCCAGCATCTAGGCCTCGGTCGTATTTCAGCTCCAGACCCAGAAATGCAGCAAAACCAGACAGGCAACACCACGGCCGACCTCAGGACCAACTGCATTGACTAACAAGCCCCGCCCTGGTGCTGACCCATCAGTCAGTGGACACCTAGACCCTGGAAGGACACACCTGGAAAGCTGCTGAGTATGCTCTTGAGATCTTCCCCCGGGACCTCCCCTAAAACCCGCACCCCTAAAACCCTTAGGACGAGGACCAGCACACCCTCCCCACTGGGAGCACGCCCGCACCCCCCCCCCGCCCCGTGCTCCTCCCCCCAGCACAGTACCAGTACCCTCCTCGCTCCCAAGCACTAAGGGCCCTTCCTTGAACTCTGTAACTTGTTTCCTGAGCCCATTTCTTCCATGAATTGCTTCTTCCACCTCTGTGATTTTCCAAATCGATGTTCTCTTATAGCTTGAGTCTTGGCTCTGAATTCTTTCCTAGCCAGAACTCACATGCCGAGGTTGCTGAACCCAGGTCCGGTCTGACCCCACCGGCCTAACACCTGGCACCGGTCCCGCCGCCCACAGCAAAGGAATGTTCGATAAGCCCTGGAACACGCCTTCGAGGAGATCCGGCAGGCCCAGTTTGGCTCAGCGGTTAGAGTGTCGGCCCACGGGCCAGAGACTTGCAGGTTCAATTCCGGTCGAGGGCATGTACTTTGTTTGTGTTTCTGTCCCTGACCAGTGTTGTGCAGGAGGCAACCAATCTATGTGTCTCTCTCATGTTGATGTTTCTCTCTCCCCCCCTCCTACTCTGTCAGAAGATAAATGGAAAAATATCCTGGGGTGAGGATTAAAAAAAAAAAAAAGTGTGTTGCAGAAGCATGTTTAATGACCCAGGCAGATAGTCACGACACACTGTCAGATGAAAAAGCGTGAGTGAATGACGATCCTGTCCTGATGATTCTCACACCTTCTGGAGAGTGAGGTGGGCCCAGCTCTGCTCCCTTCCAGCAGCTCTCCTGGGGGGTGCCCAGTGGGCGCCCCAGCTGTTTGATCCGCGCTTGTGGAACGGGTGCATGAATGAGTGAGTGAGCGAATGAATAGCGAATGAATGAATGTGTGAATGAATGAGTGAGTCAATAGCGAATGAATGAATGAATGTGTGAATGAGTGAATGTGGGAATGTGTGAATGAGTGAGTGAGAGAGTGAATAACAGCGATGATGTAGAGTGGAATGAATGAGTTAGTGAGTGAGTGAATGAATAGCGAATGAATGAGTGAGTGAATGAATAGTGAGTGAATGTGTGAGTGAGTGAATGAGTGAGTGAATGAGTGAGTGAGTGAGGAGTGAGTGAGTGAGTGAAAGAGTGAGTG